>NW_011494881.1:7309042-7348894 GCF_000754665.1 Bison bison bison | reverse complement strand
GCTCAACATTCAGAAAACTAAGATCATGGCATCCAGTCCCATCACTTCATGGCAAATAGATGGGGAAACAGTGGCAGACTTTATATTGGGGGGCTCCAAAATGACTGTAGATGGTGATTGCAGCCATGAAATTAAAATATGCTTACTCCTTGGAAGGAAAGTTATGACCAACCTAGACAGCATATTAAAAAGCAGAGATATTACTTTGTCAACAAAGGTCCATCTAGTCAAGGCTATTGTTTTTCCAGTCGTCATATATGAATGTGAGACTTGGACTGTGAAGAAAGCTGAGCACCAAAGAATTGATGCTTTTGAACTGTGGTGTTGGAGAAGACTCTTGAGAGTCCCTTGGACTGCAAAGAGATCCAACCAGTCCATCCTAATGGAGATCAGTCCTGGATGTTCATTGGAAGGACTGATGTTGAAGCTGAAACTCCAATACTTTGGTCCCCTGATGCAAAGAGCTGACCCATTTGATGCTGGGAAAGATTGAGGGCAGGAGGAGAAGGGGATGACAGAGGATGAGATGGTTGGATGGCATCACCGACTCAATGGACATGGGTTTGGGTGGGTTCTGGGAGTTGGTGATGGACAGGGAGGCCTGACGTGCTGCGGTTCATGGGGTCGCACAGAGTTGGACACGACTGAGCAACTGAACTGAACTGATGCCAGTTATATGTTCATATAGCTAGGGAGAAAAGAGAAAGTCTGAAAAGATTTTTTTGAATTTGGCAATAAAGAGGCTGTTGTTAACCTTTTCATAGCGGTTTCATTGGTCTAATGAAGTAGATCCAAGTTATAGTGAATTGAGGAGTAAATGAGCGATTAGAAAGCAGGTGGATAAACATTCAAGAAGTTGGAAGATAAAAGGAAGGAGTAGGAAAGTAGTAGCTAGAAATTAGAGATTTTCTTTTTAAGATGGAAAAGTCTTTAGAATGTCCTCAGGTTTAGGAAAAGGAGTCAGTAGATTGGGAGAAGTTCAAAGTTGAGGGGAAAGAGAGGACAATCAGTGGCAGACTTGGGATATACAAATGGAAAAGGATCAAGAATTTAGATGTAAGGATTAGCCTCAAAACAGAGAAGGATGTGATACCTCTTCCTCTGAGGTTGCAAGGAAAGACATACAATGGATGCAGGAATAAACAGTTTAGGGGCTTCCCTTCTTGAGCACTGGTGGTTAAGTGGTTAAGAATCTGCCTTGCAATGCAAGGGATGCTGGTTTGATCCCTGGTCTGGGGAGATTGCACATGCTGTGGACCAACTAAGCCTGTGCACCACAGCTACTGAGCCCACGCTCTAGACCCCGAGAGCCACAACTGCTGAGCCCATGCGCTGCAGCTGCTGAAGGCCTGTGTGCCTAGAGCCTGTGCTCTGCAACAAGAGAAGCCACCGATGAGAAGCTCACACACCACAATGGAGAGTAGCCCCCGCTCTCTGCGACTAGAGGAAGCCCACATGCACCAACAAAGACCCACCACAGCCAAAAAATTAAATAAATCTTAGAAAAAAGAGAAACAATTTGGTTGTGGGATTCAAAAGTTGAAGGATTTTTTTTTTTTTTTTTTGCCTAATAATTTCTATTTCCTCTGTGAAGTAACATCTTTACTGAAAGTGAAAGGAGTAAGTGTTGAATGTAGTTTGAAGAGAAGAAAATTTAGATACTGCTTAGCATAATGGAAAATGTTGCTGAACAAGGACAGATACATAGATTGTTGAGAGTAGTAAAGTCTTCAGCTAAGACCATATGCAGTTTTCTTCAGGCTCAATTAGCAGCTTCTGCCTAAGAAGGAAGAAGTCAGATTGTGGGATTGTTTTGATTTGGGAGTTGTCTGAGCAAGTGCAGGAAAAGGACAAGGATGCCCAGGACTTGAATGTGCTGGTGAGAGAGCAGTATGAGTAGATAATCATGAGGTCCAGGCTTATCCATTTGGGAAATTATAGGTGTATTGGAAGTCAGAGAGCAGTTTTAAGGGGACTAAATGACAAGAAGACAGAAGGCTTGTAATGTGGGTATGGGGAGTGGATATTAGAGGTAAAATATTTCTGGTTTGGGCATAGGAGTGTGTTGCTATAGGGATTTGGAGCTCAGAATTAGAAAGAACGGAGTACAGAGGCATTAACAATGATCAGAAGCTCTCTTTGGCCCATCTCAAACTGAGCTTCACTCTTCACATTCCTTAGTAACTCTCCTTGTTAAAGTCAACGATACAAGTTTTATTTCTGGTTAAGAAATCGGGGGAGGGGTCTTCCCTGCCCCTGGCCTCTGGCCCAAGAGATTGCTTATTATACCAGACCTCCTCTTTCCTATCTGGGTATAAAGGATATGTTATTTTTCCTTCTACCTTTCTGGCTATGTCTAAAATGTCTCCTTGGTAGAATCTGTCTATATATCCCATTGAAAATATAGATGTAGCTGCCAAAGATTTGTTTTCTCGATATTTGAAGATTCTAGGTACTTCTTGCCAACCTTTTCATATCATGACCCCTAAAAAATGATTATATTTCTGTACACTAGAGAAAAAGAAAGAAGCTATTTGGGGTTAGAAGTGACTTAGGGATGCTGACTGCCCAGCCTTGAGGAGAGCTGTTCTGCTATAAATAATTTTTACTCACTTCCATGAGCTCAGACTGTTGGTGTTCAGATACCTGAGATTCTATTTCACCCTCGATATTTATCTGTTGGTTCACACTCACTCTGTTACTGTACTGGCAAGACTGTGAGAAACCTCAATATCATTTTAGACATCATAACTAGAGCCTCATATCTGGTTTATTCTTATAAAACTTCTCTGCTTATAATTGCTTCATTTTGTCTACCTGTCATCTTGATGCTGACAAGACCATGCCAGATGATGTCCAAGGCACCCCTCCAGCCATTTATACTAACAGTGAACAGCTTCGACTCTTTGCATTTGAAGCAGAAGTCAATGAGAACTATGAAATGGCAACAGTGTACTATGAAGAGGTAATTAAACATCTTTCTGGTGGTTGTTGCTACTGCTAATTGTATAATATGGGTATAATACATAGGAGTGTTTGATTGTTTGAAATCCAACCTTGTTGGTGAAAAGATGGACACATAGATCAATAAGAGAGTCCAAAAATAGGTCCATAGAAACAGCCATTGTATTTTTGACAAAGTTGTTTACAGATTTAAAAATTCAATGCCTAAAGGATAGGCTTTTCAAAAAATTGTGTTAGAACAGTTGGTTATCCATATGCAGAAATGAGCCTCAGGAGGCAGAAATAAAGATGGCAGAGTAAGGGGACTTGGAGGTCACCTCCTTGCCTTAAGCATGTTAAAAATACATCTACATGTGGAACAATTCTCACTGGAAGCTGACAGAAGGGCTCATGTACAAGCAAGGCTGTAAGAAAGATACACGCATAATTTAGCTGAAAGGGAAGAAAAGTGAGCTGGTTGGGACCTGTGACCCTAGGAGGGGACTCAGAGGAAAAGGGAGGGTGCACTGGTGAATATTCACACTGAGGGGTAAGTGAGTCAAGCCGCAGACTGGGTGTCCCAGTCCTGGATTACTGTGTAGAGAAGACAGGGCGCCTTTGCGGGTTGGAGGACTGACTGCTGGGACAAACAGAAAGGCTGGAGAAGCCTGGGCTCCGTTTATGAAGAATGCAAGTGTCCTGGCTTGCCCCTGAGGCAGGGCAGAGCGAGATCTGCCCTACAGGCTGGCACATTCCTCACGGCCACCTTACCATGCATCTGGGCCCAAGCCAAGCCAGTGCTCCAGCCCCACTCAGACCACACCACAGCATGGCACTGGATCTGGGGGCCACAACCAGGAAAAAAAAAGTCTAACCTGGGCTGCATCTGAGAAGAGCCACAGATGTCTACATAAGCAGCCATTGTTACAGCTATATGCACAGGGCCCAACTTGCTTCACACACCCTCCCTCTGGTGCAAATGTCCCAGTGTAGGGAGAGGGAGAAACACGCAGTTAATGGGAACATAGCTGGAGGAAGATTGTCACATCCAGTTGTGAAACTGTTGCCCTGTGTTTTCTTAGGAGAATTTTATAGTTTTAGATATTACATTTAGGTCTTTGATTCACTTGAATTATTTTTTTGTATATGGTGTTAGGTAAGGGTTCAGCTTCATTCTCTGCATGTGGATACTCCGTTTTCCTAGCATAGTTTGCTTAAAAGATTGTCCTTTTCCTACCGAATGGTCTTGACACCTTTGTCAAAAGTCATTTGACCATATATGTTAGGATTTATTTCTGGGCTCTCCATTCTATTCCCTTGGCTTATATGTCTGTCTTTATACCAGTACCAGACTGATTATTGTAACTTTGTTAAGTTCTGAAATCAGGAAGTGTGAGTTTTCTAGTTTTGTTCTTTTTAAAGATCATTTTGGATATTCAGGATCCTTAAGATTCCATATGAATTTTGGAATGGGCTTTTATGTTTCTGCAAAAAAATATCATTGGGATTTTGATAGACATTGCATTGAGTCTATATATTGCTTTTCACAGTATTAAGTCTTCTAATCTAATCTGTGAACATGCAATGTGTTTTCATTTGTTTATCTCTCTTCTTTTTAATTTCTTTCAGCAATGTTTTATAGTTTTCACTCATTATAAGTTGCTTTTATTATTACATATTTGTGGATAAGCTGATATTTGCCTCCTCAAGACTGTGACAGAAGTGATTATATGTAAATTTTTAAAATGAAACATAAAATGAACCTTTTGGTTCCCAAGTAATTGGATGAGCATATGGTGACCAAAACACTGATACTAGAAAGCAATGATTGAGGATTCATTTTTTTTTTGAGGATTCATTTTTTACATTATTTCAATAAATATTTATTGACCACATAATATAAGCCAGACAAGTGACTGTTCTGGGCATTCAGAATTTAATGGTAAGCAAAAAAGAAGTTATGTTTCTAATTTCATAGAGCTTATAGTATTTCTGGAGTGCTTGCTATGTGATGTTATGTGCATGAAGGATGTAGCATAGTGTCACGGTAACCTTGGTCCTCCTGATGTTTCATGTGGCAGAGGTTAGTTCGTGAGCCCCAGAACCTGGAGCACTGGCTGGACTATGGTGCCTTCTGCCTTCTAACTGAAGACAATATCAAAGCACAGGAGTGTTTTCGAAAAGCCCTTTCCCTGAACCAGAATCATATCCAGAGGTATGGTTGGAAGGGAGAGGAATGAGTAGGAGCAGATAAGCTTCTGTGTGCGTTTGCCCTGGTTCCTGCGACATGGGCCATGTGGTCAATCATGCTGGTGGTCTCTTCTCAGCTTGTTGCTGTGTGGTGTCCTGGCTGTCCTGATGGAGAACTATGAGCAGGCAGAAGTTTTCTTTGAAGATGCTACTTGCTTGGAACCGACCAATGTTGTAGCCTGGACTTTACTTGGTTTGATACTTTCCTATGATACAAATGTATCTTCTTTCATTAGAAGATTTTTCCTTTCTCCTTCCATTCTTTAATGGCTCATCATGTAATTCTTAAACTTTGGTAGAAGTGTGGGAAATTTAAATGAAATGTTGTCATTCTTCAGTATTTGATAGTGGGAAATTAGTCACCTTTGTTTCAACGTCTTTTTTTATTCAGGCTTATACTATGAAATTCAAAATAATGATATTCGAATGGAAATGGCATTTCATGAAGCCTCCAAACAGCTTCAGGCACGAGTTCTTCAGGCACAAGTCACGAAGCAGAAGAGCACCGGTACTATAGAATATGTTGAAGAAGGAGGGAAAGCAGAATCCAGCTTAGGTCCTTGGGGAGTTACCAATGTTTCTTCTACAGCAGCCCTCAAAGTGGAAGCCCCCACAGGTAGGACCAGGGAGGTGGTGTGTGGCTATTGGAAAAATTACTGGCCTCATGAGTAGGCCCTGGCACATAGTAGGTACTCAGTAAATAGTTGTGAAATAAATGAGAAAGTGGAGTTTTGAGTTGTTCCAGGGCTACCAGGCAACAGTCCTTCTAAACATTTCCTCGTTCATGTGACTGAAAGTCGGAAATTTCTACTGTTGTTGCTTGTCAATTTTTTGAGACTTAAAATTTTTGAGAATTTAACATCTCTATGTATCCCTAAAAGGGGTATCATTTTAGCAGATTCTTTTCCCCCTCACTCACTTCCCCAGGATCTAAAGTCTCAGTCTTGTGATTGTAAAATTTTTAAATTTATTTAATCACTTTTTTTCCCTGTTTTTCACTGACATTCTCCTTTCCCCCACTTAAGGAAATCATTCTAATGTGTTTAAGTTGTGTGTTTTTGTGTGTTTCTTGCATATGTTATTTTGTTTATAAGTTATTACACTTATTATCACAAAATTGTTATTTTGTGTACATGTATTTTCAACAGTTTAGGGTATAATGAATATTTCATAAACTGCACATATTTAATGTGTACAATTTGAAAAGTTTTGACATGTGAACACATCTATGGAAACATCACCACAGTTAATATAATGAACATATCTGAAAACTCCAAAACTTTCTTTGTGCCCATTTGTAATCTCTTTCTCCCACCCAAGTACTCAACAGGCCTGACCCTGATCAGATGAGATCTGGCACATTCAGGGTGGTGTGGCTGTAGACTGTAATCTCTTTCTCTTGCCCCTGTTTCCATATAACCACCAATCAACTTTCTGTTACTATGGATGAGTTTGCATATGTTAGACTTTTACTTATTTATTTATGGCTGCCCTGGGTCTTCATTAATGTGTGCAGGCCTTCTCTAGTTACAGCGAGTGGGGACAACTGCTCTTTGCCGTGGTGTGTGGGCTTCTCATTGTGGTGGCCTCTCTCATTGCAGAGCAAGGGCTCTAGGGGTATGGGCTTAGCTGTGGATCACAGGCCCAGCTGCTTCGCCGAATGTGGGATCTTCCCAGACCAGGGATCCAACCTGTGTCCTCTGCATTGGCAGGCAGATTCTTAACCACTGGGGATGTCCCAATTTTAGAATTAAGAAGAATTACACAGTATATACTGGTTTTTTGTCTGACTTTTTGCACTTCAGTTAGTCAGTCAGCTCAATCACTCAGTCATGTCCGACTCTGCGACTCCATGGACTGCAGCACGCCAGGCCTCCCTGTCCATCACCAACTCCCGGAGTCCACCCAAACCCAAGTCAGTTGAGTCAGTGATGCCATCCAACCATCTCATCCTCTGTCGTCCCCTTCTTCTCCTGCCTTCAGTCTTTCCCAGCATCGGGGTCTTTTCATGAGTCAGCTCTTCACATCAGGTGGCCAAAGTATTAGAGTTTCAGCTTCAGCATCAGTCCTTCCAATGAACATTCAGGACCTATTTCCTTTAGGATGGATTGGTAGGATCTCCTTGCAGTCCAAGGGACTCTCAAGAGTCTTCTCCAACACCACAGTTCAAAAGCATCAATTCTTCGGCGCTCAGCTTTCTTTATAGTCCAACTCTCACATCCGTATATGACTGCTAGAAAAACCATAGCCTTGACTAGACAGACCTTTGTTGGCAAAGTAATGTCTCTGCTTTTTAATACGCTGTCTAGGTTGGTCATAACTTTCCTTCCAAGGAGTAAGTGTCTTTTTATTTCATGGGTGTAGTCACCATCTGCAGTGATTTTGGAGCCCAAGAAAATAAAGTCTGCCACTGTTTCCACTGTTTCCCCATCTATTTGCCATGAAGTGATGGGAACGGGTGCCTTGATCTTAGTTTTCTAAATGTTGAGCTTTAAGCCAGCTTTTTCACTCTCCTCTTTCACGTTCATCAAGAGACTCTTTAGCTCTTCTTCACTTTCTGCCATAAGGGTGATGTCATCTGTATATCTGAGGTTATTGATATTTTTCCTGGCAATCTTGATTCCAGCTTGTGCTTCATCCAGCCCAGTTTTTCTCATGATGTACTCTGCATATAAGTTAAATAAGCAAGGTGACAATATACAGCCTTGACGTACTCCTTTTCCTATTTGGAACCAGTCTGTTGCTCCAATTCTTTTTGTTGTTGTTGTTGTTGTTCCAATTCTAACTGTTGCTTCCTGACCTGCATATAGGTTTCTCAAGAGGCAGGTCAGGTGGTCTGGTAGTCCCATCTCTTTCAGAATTTTCCACAGTTTATTGTGATCCACACAGTCAAAGACTTTGGCATAGTCAATAAAGCAGAAATAGATGTTTTTCTGGAACTCTCTTGCTTTTTCGATGATCCAGCGGATGTTGGCAATTTCATTTCTGGTTCCTCTGCCTTTTCTAAAACCAGCTTGAACATCTGGAAGTTCACAGTTCATGTATTGCTGAAGCCTGGCTTGTAGAATTTTGAGCATTACTTTGCTAGCGTGTGAGATGAGTGCAATTGTGCGGTAGTTTGAGCATTCTTTGGCATTGCCTTCCTTTGGGATTGGAATGAAAACTGACCTTTTTCAGTCCTGTGGCCTCTGCTGAGTTTTCCAAATTTGCTGGCATATTGAGGGCAGCAGTTTCGCAGCATCATCTTTTAGGATTGGAAATAGTCCAACTGGAATTCTATCACCTCCACTAGCTTTGTTCGTAGTGATGCTTCCTAAGTCCCACTTGACTTCACATTTAGGATGTCTGGCTCTAGGTGAGCGATCACACCATCGTGATTATCTGGGTCATGAAGATCTTTTTGTACAGTTCTTCTGTGTATTCTTGCCACCTCTTCTTAATATCTTCAGCTTCTGTTAGGTCCCTACCATTTCTGTCCTTTATTGAGCCCATCTTTGCATGAAATGTTCCCTTGGAATCTCTAATCTTTCTCATTCTCTGGTCTTTCTCATTCTGTTGTTTTCCTCTATTTCTTTGCATTGATCACTGAGGAAGGCTTTTTTTTTTTTTATCTCTCCTTGCTATTCTTTGGAACTCTGCAATCAAATGGGTATATCTTTCCTTTTCTCCTTTGCTTTTGGCTTCTCTTCTTTCCTCAGCTATTTGTAAGGCCTCCTCAGACAGCCATTTTCCTTTTTTCATTTCTTTTTCTTCAGAATGGTCTTGCTCCTTGTCTCCTGTACAATGTCACAAACCTCCATCCATAGTTCATCAGGCACTCTGTCTATCAGATCTCGTCCCTTAAATCCATTTCTCACTTCCACTGTATAATTGTTAGCGATTTGATTTAGGTCATACCTGAATGGTCTAGTGGTTTTCCCCACTTTCTCCAATTAAGTCTGAATTTGGCAATAAGGAGTTCATAATCTGAGCCACAGTCAGCTCCCGGTCTTGTTTTTGCTGACTGTATAGAGCTTCTCCATCTTTGGCTGCAAAGAATATAATCGATCTGATGTCAATATTGACCATCTGGTGATGTCCATGTGTAGAGTCTTCTCTTGTGTTGTTGGAAGAGGGTGTTTGCTATGACCAGTGTGTTCTCTTGGCAGAACTCTATTAGCCTTTGCCCTGCTTCATTCTGTACTCCAAGGCCAAATTTGCCTGTTACTTCAGGTGTTTCTTGACTTCCTACTTTTGCATTCCATTCCCCAATAATGAAAAGGACATCTTTTTTTGGGTGTTAGTTCTAGAAGGTCTTGTAGGCCTTCATAGAACCGTATAACTTCAGCTTCTTCAGCATTACTGGTCGGGGCATAGACTTACATTACCGTGATATTGAATGGTTTGCCTTGTAAAAGAACAGAGATCATTGTATTGTTTTTGAGACTGCATCCAAGTACTGCATTTTGGACTCTTGTTGACTATGATGGCTACTCCATTTCTTCTAAGGGATTCTTGCCCACAGTAGTCGATTTAATGGTCATCTGAGTTAAATTCACCCATTCCAGTCCATTTTAGTTCGCTGATTCCTAAAATGTCGACATTCACTCTTGCCATCTCCTGTTTGACCACTTCCAGTTTGCCTTGATTCATGGACCTAACATTCCAGGTTCCTATGCAATATTGCTCTTTATAGCATCAGACCTTGGTTTCATCACCAGTGACATCCACAACTGGGTGTTCTTTTTGTTTTGGCTCCATCTCTTCATTCTTTCTGGAGTTAATTCTCCACTGAGCTCTATTAGCATATTGGGCACCTGTTGACCTGGGGAGTTCATCTTTCAATGTCCTATCTTTTTGCCTTTTCATACTGTTCATGGGGCTCTCTAGGCAGGAATACTGAAGTGGTTTGCCATTCCCTTCTGCAGTGGACCACATTTTGTCAGAACTCTCCACCATGACCCATCTGTCTTGGGTGGCCCTACATGGCATGACTCATAATTTCATTGAGTTAGACAAGACTGTGGTCCATATGATTAGATTGGTTAGTTTTCTGGTGGTTTTCATTCTGTCTGCCCTCTGATGGAGAAGCATAAGAGGCTTATGAAAGCTTCCTGATGGGATAGACTGACTGAGGGGAATACTGGGTCTTGTTCTGATGGGCAGGGCCGTGCTCAGTAAATCTTTAATCCAGTTTTGATTATTTTGAGACTCAAACATGTTGTTGCCCATATCAGTAGTTCATCCTTTTTTATTGCTAAATAATATCCTGATGTATGGAGATACCACACTGTATTTATTTAATTACCTGTTGATATATATTTGGGCTGTTTCTAATTTGGGACTGTTAAAGTTGCTGTGGATATTGTGTACAAATTTTTATATAGACATGGACTCTCATTCTTTTGGATAAATACATATTATTATTTTTTATCACAAAGTTGTGTCTGATTCTTTGCAACCCCATGGAATGCAGCATGCCAGGCTTCCTTGTCCTTCACCATCTCCCAGCATTTGCTCAGACTCATGTCCATTGAGTCAGTGATACCATCCAACCATCTCATCCTCTGTCGCCCCTGATACTGGGAAAGATTGAAGGCAGGAGGGAAAGAGGATGAGATGGATAAATACTTAGAAGTTGAATAGCTGGGACTGTTCAACTTAGCAATTGAATATCTGGGTTATCTAGCCATATGTTTTTTATTTTCTAATATATGAGAATTTTTCTAGATATACTTGTTTCTTATTTCTAATTTAACTTAATAGTGGTTAGAAAATGTACTTTACATGATTTGAATCCTTCTACTTGTTTTATGGTCTAGTGTTTAATCTGACTTGATCCATGTGCACTTGAAAAGAGTGTATATTCCGCTGTTGCTGAGTGGAGTGTTCTATAAAGTGAGTTTAATTAGTTGATTGTGTTGTTCAGCTCTGCAAATGCTTTGTGGTTTTGTGCCTTTGAAGTTTTGTTTAAATAGTTCTTCCTACCTCAAGTCACATTTTCTTTGATTAACTTTATAATATTAGTTTTTTTAACTTTATAATATTAGTTTTACATTTACATGTTTAATCTATCCAGATTCCATCTCTTAGTGTGATGCTAGGTGGGAACTAGTTTCATTCCACGTAGAGAGATAATTTTCTCAAAACCATCTGTTAAGCAATCATCTTTTATCATTTGATTTAAGGTGTATATGTCTCTGAGCTCTGTGTTCTGATTTGTCTAATTTTAAAACAACATCACACTGTTTATTGCTGTGGTGTTATACTGTGCCTTGGTTTCTGGCACATGAGGTTTTCCCATTTACTTGCCTTTTGTATACCTGATTTACCTGTTCATGAATCTTTATTCACCTATATGAATTTTATAGTGAGTTTATCAAGTACGTTAAAAATCCAGTTGGACATTTTATTTTGACTGTATTGAATTTATAAATTAATTTAGGGATAATAGACATCTGTGCTTCTGTGCTTGGTCGCTCAGTCATGTCCAACTCTTTGCAACCCCATGGACTGTAGCCTGCTAGGTTCTTGCCTGGAAAATCTGGGAATACTAGAGAGGGGTTGCCATGCCCTCCTCCAGGGGATCTTCCCAACCCAGAAATCAAACCCAGGTCTCAAGCATTGCAGGCGGATTCTTTACCGTCTGAGCCAACAGGGGACTCCAGTAGACACCTGCATATTATTAACCATTCTATCCAAGTATGTGGAGAATCTCTCCATTTACTCTGGTCATCTTCTGGGTTCTTTGTTAAAGTTTTTAACATTTTTTCCCTAGTGAGGCCCTATTTAAGTAATTCATAGTTGTTTTATTGATTGCATTGCTATCATAATAGTATCTTATTTTAATTATTTTCTCCTTTTATCTATTAGTATAGTGAACAACATACTTAATAATTATTTTCTAGTTGGTTATTGCTGGTATTTTTTAATATATGCTATTGATTTTCTACATTTTAGTGTATACTATTGTTTTGTAGATTTGACTTGTATATGATAATCTAGTTTGACTCATTTTTTTAAAATAGGGAGCTTAGTTTATTTATTTCTTTATTTTCAGCAGTGCTGAGTCTTCGTTACTATGCGGGCTTTTCTCTAGTTGCGGAGAGTGAGGGCCACTCTCTGGCTGAGGGCAGAGTTCTCATTGCAGTGGCTTCTTTTATGGCAGAGCACGGGCTCCAGGGCATGCAGGTTCAGTAGTTGCGGCACTTGGGCTCTAGAGCAGAGGCTCAGTAGTGGTGCACAGGCTTGGTTGCTCCTTGGCATGTGGGATCCTTCTGGACCAGAGATGGAACCTGGGTCTCCTGCACTGGCAGGAGGATTCTCCACCACTGAGCCACCAGGGAAGCCCGTAATTTGACTCTTATTGATTCAGATAGATTATTACTTCTATTGTTTTTTCCAGATATTATTATATCATCTGCCAATAATGATAATGTTACCTTTTCTTCCCAATTCTCATACTGCTCACCTCTTTTTATTATTTACAGTAATATGTTGTAGTTATAGTGTTCAGCCTTGTCTTCTTTCCCTAAGGGGAATGAGTTTAAAGTTTGTCTGTTAAATCTAAAATATGGTTTAAGATTTTTCTTAAAAAAAAAAAAACCTTTACAGAATTAAAAAAAATCTCTTATGTTCTTAATTTCCAAAGTTTTTTTTCATTAATAAGTATTGATCTTTATCAGATTCTTTTTCTGCATCAATAAAAAAAAATTATTTTCTCCTTTTATCTATTAGTATAGTGAACAACATTGATAGATTTCTTTTATATTTAACAATCCTCACAATAATTGAATAAATACTGCTTGATCATAATGTATTAATTTTTAATATACCTTTTGATTTGAATAGCTAACTCTTTATTTTGGATCTTTGCATCTGTATTCATAAATGAAAGGCTATAATTTTTTTTGTCTAGTTTGATGATCCAGATTATTAAGTACCTTTTGTTCTTTTGCTTTTAGTGTTTAATGTATTTGTATTTTATATTTATTAGTGTTATTCATGGCATTTTCTACTTTTTTTGCATTTTCTACTTTTTAGAGTTTGTCAATTTCATCTAGGTTTAAAAAATTCATTAGAAGGACATGTTTTTTCATATTAATATATTATTTTTATACAGACTTTATTTTTTAGAGCAGTTTAAGTTTCTAAGGTTGTGTCTTATTCTTTTATTGATAACATATTCATCTATCTCTTCATTTCTCCCAATTCTCTGTTTACTTCTGTGTGTTAGGTAGGTCGGTTGGCTACATTTCCCAGTCTTGAAGAAGTGCCTTATATAGGAGATGTCCAGTGGGGTCCAGCAGGGCACTCTTCTCAGGTCACCAGAGGTATACACTCTAGAAGTATCCCTCTTCTCTTGTGGCAAGGTGAACTTTATGGGCATGCTGGTAAGCAGGACTGGCCCCTGGCCCAATTGTCCATGAGGCTGTGCCTCATGTGGTAACTGAGGGCCCACTGGATGGCACAGTATTTTTCTGTGTGGTTGGTTGTGCATCCCCGAGGGACTAAAGGCTGGTGCCAGTCCACTGGTGGGCAAGTCCGTGTCCCCAGACAGCTGTTCTTGAGCTCCAGGGGAGCTCACGGCTTTGCCAAACCACTGGTGAGTGGGGTCGATTCCCAGTGGTAATAGGCCAAAGGAAAGATTCTAAAATGGCATTTGCTAGTACCAATGTTATTGTGGTAGAATGCTTCAAAAATGGCTGTTTCACCAGTGTCTGCATCCCTAGAGGGAGTACCAGTTAACTTCTAACACTCCAGAAGGTTCTCCAAGATCAGCAAGAGGGTCTGACCTGGGCTCCTTTCAAGTTCATGCCTCTGCGCTGAGACATGGAGCCTGTGACATTTTGTGGATGCCCTTTGAGTGGAGTATCTATTTCCTATAGTCCTTTGCCTCTTCTTATCCTAAGCCCCACTGGTTTTCAAAGCCAGATGTTCTGGGGGCTTGTCTTCCCGATGCAGAATCCCTAGGTTGGGGAGCCTGATATAGGGCTTAAACCCCTTGCTCCCCGGGGAGGACCTCTATGATGGCGATATTCCTCTTGTTTGTGGATCACCAAACTGACAGTGTGGATCCTGACTATACCATGTCCCCATCCCTCCTACCATCTCATTGTGGTTCCTTTTTGTCTTTAGTGTGGAAAACATTTTCTTCTAGTCTCTGTCATTTTCATAGATAAAGACAGCTGTTCTATAAGTGGTTGTAAATTTGGTGTATCCATGGGAGGTGGTGAGTTCAGGGTCTTCCTACTCTGCTATTTTGGCAACTTCCAGTTTCTTTTTTTTCCTTAAGATCATCATGTCTCGATGATCAGTCTGCATATTTAACCAGTCTCTTTTTCCTGAAATGCATATTGGATTACCTCCATCTCTAATAGTTTGGGTTTCCTTCTCTTTCTTGTTCTGCCTACAACGCGGGAGACCCGGGTTCAGTCCCTGGGTCGGGAAGATCCCCTGGAGAAGGAAATAGCACCCCACTCCAGTACTCTTGCCTGGAAAATCCCATGGATGGAAGAGCCTGGTAGGCTACAGTCCACGTGGTCGCAAAGAGTCTGACACAACTCAGCGACTTCACTTCACTTTCTTGTTACATCCATTAGGTGTAATCATTTCCCACTAATACTGCCTTCCTTTCTAAGAGCTCACCTCCCCTCACAGTTTCTATTTCACTTCTCATAACTCTCAAATGTCTGTCTTTAATGCTGACGCCCCTCCAGAGTCCAGCAGTGGATTTTCCCACTAGGTAACTCATCTCCTCATATGGGAAACTGACTGCATTGTTATATTAGGCACCCAAGCTCGTGATCTCAGAGTCAGTCCTGCTGCTTCTTGCTTGCTTACTTGACCTTCCCCGTATCCTTATATCAAGTTGATTTCCCAGACCAGTTGATTTTCTTTCGAAATGCTCTCTGCACCATCCCTTTATATTTCCACTGCTATCCATTACCAATATCCAGAGCATTATAACAGCCTCATTACAGACTTCTTCATCAACATTTTTTTCTCCTTGCTGCATAGTACTGCTAGAGTAATCTTCATAAAATACCACTTTAATCCTCTGATTTTTCTGCTAAAACTCTTCACTGTAACCCTCTTCTTTTTCTTATAGAAGAAAACTCCTAGCATTCAGATATCAATACAGTCTAGCCCCTAACCTCCCTTTCCTTAATTTTTGCTATGCAATCCTCAGTACCCATTAAAATAATTAGCTTGCTACTCCCAAGCTTTAGCCCCTACCTCTTTACCTGTCCAACTTTTACCTATTTTCCAAAGCCATATCTTTTTCTCTAGCTGAGAGTGACCTCTTCTAAGTCAGAGCCAGTTGGCATTGATCATTTCCTAACTGGCATTGCTTTTTATTTTTATTCCTAAAACATGTATTTATGTGAGAGGCAGCATGGTATGTTTAAGAGCTTCAGGAAATTAACTTTTCTGTGGTTCACTTTGTTTAATGGAACATAATAAACATATTTCATAGTGTTGTGAAAAATAAATAAAACTATGCATTACAGTCCTTATGTTCAAATACAGTCATGTTCAAATAGAGCTACTTTATATGATGATGATGATGGTGATGATTTTTGAATAATGATATAAAATAGAATTCTTGTCCTTAAGGAGTTTTAATATTTTCTAAAACTATGTTAATATTCTCCTTTGGATTCTTGAGATTCTAGGTTTGGCATATAGCTTTTGCAATAGGTATTTGACACTATCAGGACTTGGCTTACAGCAGCTTTGGACTAGGGAGTCACAGTGACAGGAGCTGTGCTGTCAGTGGAGCTTGTACTCTTTAAATTAATCAGAAACATAAAAGTCTGCAGAACAATGTTTCTTTCCATGAAATATTTAGGGGATATGTATGCTTTGGAAGTTACTTGTATTTTATCTCCTTTTATAATAAAATTTTTTCACTGTATTTGTCTTTCATTTTTTACATTATGAAAATACGATAACACATTTATAGGAGACTTGAAAATGCAGAACAGAGTTACATGTAGTTCCACTATATATTACAATTACTTTTTAAAGTAGGTAAATTAAGAGTTTTAGCTGGAGTTTCAATATCAAGCTCTCAAAAATTAACAGAATGAATATACAGAGAAATAGAAGGATGTAGTAGACCTGAAAAGCACTATAAACCAATTCGACATAATTAAGATTTACACAATTTTCATATAACAATAGGATACAAATTCTATTCAAGTTCCCATAGACTATAAACTATGAAGACATTGGAACACATCCAGGGATATAAGACCAGGTGCAAAAATTTCATGGTCTAAATATACTGAAATCATGCATTCTGTTCTCTTTTCACTGTGGTATTATGTTAGAGATCAATATCAAAATATATTTGAAAATAACCCACATATTTTCAAGTATAATATGACATTTAGCAAGAGAGATATTTGACTTAGGTATTGAGAGCCTCAACAAAATTAGAAGACTCAAAAAACACAGAGGGTGGTTGCAGAGAAGAAAGTGTTTGAATGAGAAATTAATATCAAAGATGCTTTAAAAATCTCATTTTGGGGAAGTTAAATGTCAAAATTATTTGTAATAGAATAAAAGTGAAAAGAGAATTTACCAGAATTTGTTGTACACTGAAGCTGCTCAATGCAATTAAATACAATGTGGAGTCTTGAATGAACTATGAAAAGAAATAATGGACACTAGCAAAAGATTTTGTGAAATTTGAACAAAATCTTACTTTAATAATACTGTATCACATGTTAACTTCTTGTTTTTTTACAACATAGTATTTCTTTATAATTTTCAGAATTGGATTAGAAGTTTCAAGCCTCGTTCAAATTTTTTCCTATAATAAACATTTAAATATTAATACAGTTTAGGAAGGTGTTTTTTTTTCTCATTAAAATATAATCTTTTTTAGGACTAGGAGCTCCATTATCCATTCTAGATGAATTTCTTGATGAATCCTCTCAACTGCAGTCTGATTCACATGAACCCATTTTGTCTGTACAATCTCAGGATCCAGCTACCAGCCAAAAAGCATCCAACATATTTATCAAGGAGACAGGATCAAAAAAAGGTAACTAGAATAAAGATTTCTGCTTGAAAGAAGGACATAAACAAACTAGACAATGATAAAGACTCTTATGATGACCAAAATGGCAGTCTCGTTTGAAGTTGATTGGCTTATCTGTTATGCTAAATTCCTTCATATGAGGCTAGTCTCTGAAATCTAGTCTCAGTAGTGCCACTCTTTCACTTTTAGCTCAGAGAAATAGCCAACAGATCTATGACTTTCTAACAGTGAATTTTCATGTTTGGAATATCTGAAGGTTCAAAGTATCTAGAAATCTGTTTCACATTCAAGAAGATCTGAATACTTTTTTTGGCCGGAGAGGGGGTGGGTGCATGCTGTCCAATGTGTGGGATCTTAGTTCCCTGACAAGGGATTGAAGTCATGCTTCCTGCAGTGGAAGGGTGGAATCTCAACCACTGGACTTCCAGGGAAATTGCAGGAAGATCTGAATTAAAAAAAAAAACTTTCATTTCATTCAACTTGTATTTGGAACCATCAGTAGACTAACCTTGAGAACCTATGAGATCTCTTTGGGGGCCATTGTTGTAGAATAATCTATTGCTTTCAAGATTATACTTTCTCTCTTGTAATTGAGTAGAATACTCTCCCTTCTATGTGTCTGAGCTTCTGAATTTTTTCTTTATATCTAATTGTCTATTATTTTAATATCATATTTTCAGAAGCCTTAAAATCTCAAGAGTCATCAACTTGTCTGCATTCCACCCCTTATAGTGTTTCCCAAACTCCTACCACTATTTTCATGGAGACTATACGCTTCTTGATGAAAGTCAATGCTGTGCAGGTAAGAATATTTGGAATAGGGCAAGCAGAGGGAAAGATTTTAATGAACTACTTATTCTATTATGCTGCTACTGCTGCTAAGTCGATTCGGTCGTGCCCGACTCTGTGCGACCCCATAGACGGCAGCCCAGCAGGCTCCGCCGTCCCTGGGATTCTCCAGGCAAGAATACTGGAGTGGGTTGCCATTTCCTTCTCCAATGCATGAAAGTGAAAAGTGAAAGTGAAGTCGCTCAGTCGTGTCCAACTATTAGCGACCCCATGGACTGCAGCCTACCAGGCTCCTCTGTCCATGGGATTTTCCAGGCAAGAGTACTGGAGTGGGTGCCATTGCCTTCTCCCTATTCTATTATAGTGGTGTCTTGCAAGTTTAAATGTGTATGATGCAGAAATCAAACATGTTTCTAAGAGCACACTGTAGGCCTAATGGTATAAACATCCAAATCTGAACTCCTCTCTGCAGAAAGCGTTAGCAGACCTCACTGCCAGTCTGCTCCCTATAGAATATCAGCAAAGCAAAGTCAGACTCTGAGTTGTGTAGCCTGGTGTTACCTTAATATGGGAACTCATATTACATGAGCGTTAGGGATTCACAGGAGCCTAAGCACACCCTTCTTTCCTTCCAGATTCTGAACCAATTGAAACTATTACACAGTGCTATTGAGGGATAAAAATAGTAATTTTTTATTGGTAAAACTGGGCTGGATATGTGATTGATCCCAGATCTGACTTAGCCATGCAGTCATAGGTGGAAGAGCTTGAGAGTTGCAGTCTCCTCCCAGAGAAGAAGAGCATCCTGCAAGGTCTACCTACCGCATAGGCAGTGAGAAGCGTACCCATGAAGCAAGCAGTAAGAGAGAGAGCAAGATTCAGGAGCCAAGAGAGCTGGCCCTCAATCTGTAGAGTGCATGCCCCACTGAGGGTGGGCAAACTCAAGAAAGGGCAAGAATTACGAACTCAATGAGAGTGGACCACATAAAACAGGAGCCTTTAATATACTAACCATTCACAGTAGAGAAACAGGCTCTCTGTCTCCATAATTAGATGAATCACTTCCCCCCATATCCAAGAGCCTGAATGCAGATAGAGGAAAGAGCTGCAGAACCTTCTCCTGTGTTTTCCTAACCAGGTATTTAATGTCAGTGGAAGTTTCTGTGTTATAGGCTGGGATGAGAACAGAGGGAGAAGAAGGGTTTCCCCTCTACCTAGCAAGTACATATGAGTTTGTCAAATTTGCAGGCCTTAAATCATATTAAAAACAAAGACTAGCCCAAAGTGTAACTGGTGAATATAACAAATGTTTGAGAGTATGTCAGAAACAGACATTATGTTTCTAAGATCCCAAATCTACAATTTTAGAAAGGAAAGTTTTGCCTCATTCTGAGTTTCCTTGTAAACACAAATGCCTGAACATTTACCTTATATGTTAATTTGGTGGTTGATGAAATGCCTATGTATGCTACGCAGCAGGCTAAAACTCATCTAGTGTGACGAGCAAGACCAGGATTGTATAGTACTACAGGTAATTAACTTGGAAATATTTCTACATGAATAGCTCTTAATGGAACCATGATATGCTGAATGTTCATAACTCACCTCTAACCTTTTGAAATTGATAATCATCTCAGTCTATAATATGCTCTTTATTATTTATTATCAGAGACATAATCTTCAACCATGAGAGCTGTGGAACTGACACAGTGCAGTCATTTACATGTTTCTTATCATCTGATTTTTCCTTGCAGTATGTACACAGAGTGCTTGCCCATGAGCTACTGTGCCCTCATGGAGGCCCCAGCTGTGAGTATTATTTGGTGCTGGCCCAAACACACCTTCTCAAGAAGGACTTTGCTAAAGCAGAGGAATACCTTCAACAAGCAGCCCAGATGGACTACCTGGTAATTACTTTTGCTAGAGCATCTTAAATTTAGTTTGGAGAAGGGACAAGCAGTTAAGTCATTTTATCTAATTTCCTTCCATTTGTTTTTCTTACTTAATCATGACTTTTACAAAGGCCAGAGAAAAGATAAGGACAGCTCTTTAGCAGACAGCTTATCTACTTCAGTTTTCCTGAACTTCTGCTTTCTCTTTGTGAACACCGTCATGGTTATGCTTGAATGTTTTCTTAATATTTACCCGAAGGACAAAATGACTTTGAAGAATGAGAGGGCAGTCCTAGAGCAGTGTTTCCCAGTGCAACTGAATGGCCCTCTTTCTAATTTGCAAAAACACGGACTTCATTTAAATCAAAATGTTAGACAAAAATCATTAATATGCTTTTAAATACTATCTCATCCCCTGTGCTACTTGTTCTTCACTTTCTCAGAACCCTAATGTCTGGGGCGTGAAGGGTCATCTCTATTTTCTGAGTGGAAATCATGTGGAGGCCAAGGCATGCTATGAGCGAACCATCAGTTTTGTAGTGGATGCTTCTGAAATGCACTTTATCTTCCTGCGCCTGGGGCAAATATACCTGGAAGAGAAAGAGGTGAGGAATAGAGGATGGGGAATAACTGGTCATGGTCTGGGACCTGATTAACATTAGCATCCTTCTTTGAGGACTAAAAATAGTAATATGATAATGATACTTTTACATCCAAAGGTAAAGTGACTTGCTCAACATCAGATAACCAGTAATTAATAGAAGTAGAATTCAAACCCAGGCAGTCTAATATTCAGTTCAGTTCAGTCGCTCAGTTGTAGCTGACTCTTTGCGACCCCATAGACTGCAGCACCCCAGGCCTCCCTGTCCATCACTAACTCCTGGAGCTTACTCCAACTTATGTCCATCGAGTTGTTGATACTATCCAACCATCTCATCCTCTGTCGTCCCCTTCTCCTCCTGCCTTCAATCTTTCCCAGCATCAGGGTCTTTTCAAATGAGTCAATTCTTCACATCAGATGGCCAAAGTACTGGAGTTTCAGCTTCAGCATCAGTCCTTCCAATAAATATTCTGCAAAAAAACATTTATAAAGGATATACTGCTTTGTAATAAAATAAAAATACTGTGAAAAAAATACTGAGAAAAAACATTTACAAAGGATACACTGCTAAAGGACTGCTATCCAGAATATACAAAGAACTCTTAAAACTGAACAATAAGAACATTAAGAACAACAGTTCTTTAAGAAAACAATATTTAAGAAAAGGGCCAAAGACCTTAACAAACAAAATACAGATGAAATACAAAAGAAAGAAGGGACCTGCCTGATGGTCCAGTGCTTACGACTCCATGCTTCCACTGGAGGGGTGCAGATTTGATCCCTGGTCAGGGGACTAAGATCCTGCATGCCACACAGTGCGGCCAAAAAATTTAATGAAAGAAGACATACAGTTGGAAAACAAACACATGAAAAGATGCTCCACATCATCTGTCATTAGGGAAATGAAAATTAAAACAGTAACGACCCTGGGGAAGGAAATGGCAACCCACTCCAGTACTCCTGCCTGGAGAATCCCATGGATGGAGGAGCCTGGTGGGCTACAGTCCACAGGGTCGCAAAGAGTCGGACATGACTGAGCGACTTAACTTTCAACAAGCATACAAAATGTGTTGTATGAAAGTAGGGAGACATGCTAATTAAAATTAAAACATCATTAAAAAAAAATAAAACAGTAACGAAATATAACTATACACCAAAATCTGGCACATCGACATTGCCAAACGCTGCTAAGGATGTGGGAGCAACAGGAATTCTCTTTCATTGCTGGTGGCAATGCAAAATGATATAGCTACTTTGTAAGACAGTTTGGCAATTCCTAACAAAATCAAAAATATTTTTACCCTATGATCAGCAGTTATGCTCCTTATATTTACATAACGAAGTTGAAAACTCATCTCCACACCAAAACCTGCACATGGATGTTCATAGTAGCTTTATTCATAATGGCCAAAACTTGGATACAACCAAGATGTTTTTCAGTAGGTGAATGGATAAATAATCTGTGGTATAGCCAGATAATAGAATATTATGCAGTGCTAAAAAGCTATCAAGCTGTCAGGCTATGAAAAAACATAAAAGGAGACTTAATGCTTGTTATTTAGTGAAAAAATCAAATGTGTGCAAGCTAGGCGGTGCATGATTCCAACTGTATGATATTCTGGAAGAGGTAAAACCATGGTGACAGTACAGGTGTCAGTGATTTCCGGGGACTGGAGGAAGGAGAGTGATGAATAGATGAAGCACAGAGGGTTTTAAGGGCAGTGAAAATACTCTAATGATGGAAAAATGTCACCCGTTTGTCCAAATCCATAGAATGTACAACACCAAGAGTGTACCCTGAGGAAAACCGTGGACTTTAGGTGATGATGATACGTCAGTGTAGGTTCATTAGTTGTAACAAAGATAGCCCTCTGGTGGAGGATATTGCTAATGGGAGAGCCTATGCATGTGTGGGGACTGGGGGTAATTGGAAAATCTCTGTATTTTCAGTTTTGCTGTGAACATAAAACTTCCCTTAAAAAGTTGTAATGTGAGTCCTTAATGATCCAAGGACTCATCTAACTTAGACTGGTGTGGAGTGTTAATACAATTACAGAAGCCCCATGATTATTCTGGCAATGCAGTATTTAAAGCTTCTAGAGAAACAACAGCTTAGTGGTGCTTTCTTTCTACAGTATGAAAAGGCAAAGAAAACCTACTTGCAAGCCTGTAAGAGATCACCTTCATGCCTTACCTGGCTAGGACTGGGAATCGCCTGTTATCGGGTAAGAGTATGAGGTATTGAGACTAGCCTGTGCATACAGCTGACCTTGACTCCTTGGCCTTCCAGGCATCCATGGGGTTTGAATGATGGTGGGAAGGCTATCAGGGCAATCTTCTCTAATAAAAAGCTGCTCTTCAAAGCTGTTCAGTAGAAAACTGAAGTTCAATCTGAACTACAAAAATAAAATGTTCTTTAAAAATCTCACAAAAACTAGAGTGTGAAGCTATATAATAAAAAAAATTAATGTTATTTGGTACATAAGCTCGTAATGTTATGATGTTACCTGTAAGAGAAAAGTGATATAAGATGTGAAGAATCTACTCAATTAAAGAAGCTAATTGATACTTATTAAGCTCTGTGGCCCTTCTATATTCAGGAAAAGTTGCTACAGCTTCTGGTAGATCTTCTGTTCCTCTGCCACTGAAAACTCTTTAGTCACCCTTCCCTCCTTTCCTCTAATCTTTGAAAGAGGCATGCATTCTCCTGTTCTGGTCTAACTCCTTCGTGCGTGTTTGTGGTCTTTCTCTCTCCTTTTCTCCTAATCCCTTACTTTATTAATATTTTCTTTTTTTTTTATTTACATCATTAAGCTTTCCTTCTCACTCAGCTCTTTCCATGTACTTTCCTCCTTCTTCAACAACAACAACCTCCCTGGTTGTTACCCTTAACCAAAAGAGTGTTTATGTGCCTTGATTCCTATCCATCATTGCTGTTTTATTTTTTAAATCATAAAAGTAAAATATCATTATAGAAAATATAGATGATACACAATATGAAGAAAACATGAAAGTATTCTTAATCCCGCCACTGATGATAACCAATGATGTTAACATTTGAATGCAATTTCCTCCAGTCTTTTTTGGTACATAAATGGTGCTAGTGGTAAAGAACCTGCCTGCCAGTGCAGGAGACATACGAGACACAGGTTTGATCCCTGGGTTGGGAAGATCCCCTGGAGGAGGGCATGGCAACGCACTCCAATATTCTTGCTTGGAGAATCCCATGGACAGAGGAGCCTGGTGGGCTATAGTCCATGGGGTCGCAAATAGTTGGACATGACTGAAGTGACTTAGCACGGAAGTAATTTTAATGTATAAGATTGTAAATAATGTATTTGCTGCCTTGTAATCTTTTTTCTACTTGACAATATAGCATTGGTACTTTCTCACATCATAAAACATGAATTTTGATAACTGTGTAGTATTCCCTGGTTTGGATGAATAAGTAAGATTACCATGTAATTTATCATATAAACCTGGACACTTGTAAGAATGTAAAGGGAAATATTAATAATTACACTGGGGTATAGCCAACTGGGACATGTGATCACTTATATAGAAGCCGTATGCCCTCTGTTCCACCTTCCCAGAAAGGATGTAAAACAACTGTTGGTGTTAAAAACCAAACAGCACTTTCGAAAGTACAAGAAACCAGCTATATAAACTAGTCAGCATAAATCATGCTTCTGTTTAAGTAGCATGAAAATATTTTTATTGATATAGAAATTCAGAAAAACTTGTTAAGCCCTACTGCTAAGATGTCCAAGTAATCTCTGCCTGCAATGAGTGTTTCAGGCATAGTTATACTGTATCTACGTGTGGGTATATCACAATTTACTTGACCAGCCGCTTAGTATTGGACTTGTCATTAGTTTCTACAATTATTATAAATAAAGCAGGAATAAACATTCTTAGACATAAATCTCTGTGCTTAATTCTGTTATTTCCTTAGGATATATTCATAGAGAATGTAGAAAAATGTTAGTCTTTATACTGTCAACTTGTGTTCTAGAAAGGCTATATACTGATTTTTACTCTGCCAGGTATGAGAATCCATTTTACTGTTAACTTCATCAACAATGGGCGTTATCTTTTGCCAATTTGATATGTATCTTTTTTTCTGGCTGTGCCGCACAGATTGTAGGATCTTAATTTCCTGACCAGGGATTAAACCTGGGCCCTTAGCAGTGACAGCATGGAGTCCTAACCACTGGACCACTGGGGAATCCCAATATGTATCTTAATTTACATTTTCATCACTAAAGAAGTTGAAATCATGTGATACAAGTATTTCTTTACTTGTAAATTATATGTTCATTTCCTAGGTTGCATTTACCCTTCACTTCCTTGCAATTGGATGTATAACCCTAACACTTGGCTGAAACTTCTCTGACAAGGACCACATATAACTTCCTAATTGCCAAATGCAGTAGACTCTTAGATGAATTCTCTGTGACACTTAACCTGGTGACTGCTAACTTCTTGAAGCCCTCTCCTCCAATGACTTCCACAAGGGTGTCCTTCTCAGCCATTTTGCTGACTCCTGGTCTTTTACCCACCATAATTGTTGGGTCCTCCTGGGTTCTATAGCCAGCTCTTCTCCTGTCACCGTATTTCTTCTCACTAAGAAATATCATCCACCCCAGTGGGCTTAACTACCGCTTGTGCCCCAGTGAATTCTAAAGTTTCAGTTCCTAACACTTTCATGTTCTGACCCTTATGTCAAACGGCTCCCTTTGGTGGAACCCTAGACCCCTCATAATGTACATATCCAAAGTATAACCTAACTTGTCTCTGAAGGATTCTGACTTTCCTTAAGCCTGTAAGTTCCCCTTTATTCCCTGTGTCAGTGAATGGGACTAAATGAACTCTGTCAACCAAGCCAGAAACTTACAAGCTCTCCTAGTCTACTTCCATTACTTTTAATTAGGCACTGAATACCCTATTAATTTTGTCTCCTAAACATCTCTCGAATCTGTTCTCTCCTCTCATCCTACTTTTGCTGCTCGAATTCAAGCTTTATCCCCTTTACTTGCTAGGCTGGTCTCCTGTCCTCCCTCAGTTCATCTGCTGCGTTGTTGTTATCAAAGTGGTCTTTAAAATATGCACATACCTATTACTTCCCTATTTAAACCCTTCAATACTACCCCTTGTTTCAGAATAATAATCAGATTTTTTTTTGAATGATCTGGTCTCTCCCGAACTCTTTCAGTGTTATCACTTCCTCTGTTCTCTTTCTCTCTCACCTTATTTCTCTCTCCCCCACCCATCTCTTCTCCAGCCACACAGGTTTATTAAGAGTTTCCTGAGCATGCCATTCTCTCCGAAGCCTCCATGCTTCTGTATATGAAATTCCTCTTACCTGGAATGCCTTGAAATATAGCTAACAAACTCTTATTTATTCGTCAAGATTGACTTCAGCAATGTTTCTTCTCTGAAGCCATCCTTTACTCTCAGGAAGAACTATTCCTCTGTCCCTCCACTAAATTATATATACATACATGTATGTGTGTGTGTGTGTGTGTGCTTGTTTTGTTTCAGAACTCTTCATGTGTTTGAGTTTTCATTTTGTCTTAACTTGTTATGTATCGGTCATAAAAGGGCAAAGGTTGTATTTTTTTTTTTGTATTTGAGAACAAAGGTTGTATTTTTTTCTTTTGTTCAAATTATCTAGCATATTGCCTGGCACAGAGTAAAGCCTTAGCGAGTATAGGTTGATTAAATAATTAATATCTCCAAGACATTTAAAGTGTGGGAAAATGTATGGGCATTTTTGAAAGGCCGTTGTTCATATTGTCTTGGGCCTAGAAACCTATTATCATCTTTTATAAAGTAGGAAAATGAACAGCAGTTTTACTAGGGAGAGAGAAGTATTTTATCCTTTCCTTAGGTGGCCTTTTGGAAGATTTTACAAAGCAAACTCACCATATTAGGAGCAACAATGATATCCATGTGCCCAGAGCTCAGGGAGCACCCTAGAATCTCTGAATATTTTATAGATTGCTCAAGACTGTGCTATCAATAACTAATGTTAGGGGAAAGAGGAGCTTTCTGACCAATAGTAATTTGACAGACTAATAGGACTTTGACTTAAGAAAGGGATACATGATGTAAATGAAACAACTACAGATGTGTCTGACATCCCATTGTGTACAGGGAAATCACTGAATGATGCACATATGATAGTGAATACTTTTGGTTTTTTCATTCCTGGCACCTGAAGCTCCATGGGGCATGGAAGCCCTCATGGGCCTGCTGTAGAGAGAGGGAAGAAGAGGGGTATAAATTGAGAGCCCAGCAGACAGGGCTCCAGATTCGCCTACCTGATTTTTTTTTTCAGTAGTATTTTTTTCTGCATGCTCCTTATTTACTTAATTATTTTTGGCCACATGTGGTCTTAGTGGCAGCATGTGGAATCCTTGTTGTGGCATGTGGGATCTTTGCAGCACATGGGCTCTTCCTCGTGGAAGCATGCTTCTCTCTGTTGTGGTGAGAGGGCTCAGTTGTCTCATGGAATGTGGGATCTTAGTCCCCCAGCAAGAATCGAACCCACATCCCCTGCACTGGAAGGTGGATTCTTAACCACTAGACCACCAGGGAAGTCCCCTACCTGACTTTTTAATCAGAGCAGTTCTACTTTTAACTCGTTCATATATGGTAACACCACCACAAAAGATTTTGTTTGAACAATGATTTTTGTTGCTAATTTTTTTTTAAGTTGGAAATTATTAGTATGGGTCACATATACACCAGTACTATTTGGACATAGCATTTTCAGCTGAACAGATTCTAGCTGGCTTAAGTGGAAATTTCTCTGACTTAACAAATCATGTATCTTCTTTTTCTTTCAAGCTGGAGGAGCTCACAGAGGCTGAGGATGCTCTCTCTGAAGCCAATGCTTTGAACAACTACAATGCTGAAGTGTGGGCATATCTGGCTCTGGTCTGCCTGAAAGTGAGTGTTTATTATCATTACACAGTGTCCTTGGGCAGAGAGGTGAGGGGCCAAGTAAAGAAAGGGATAGTGGGAAGGCCATCAATTCATGATAGTTGAGGTTTGATGAGCTTAGATTTGGTCATTTTACTGATGATGAAGGAGGGCCCATGTCTAGGAAGCTTCTCCTTAGAATGTGCCTGAAAATTATATGTTTAGGCGTGTTTGGAAAAGAGGTTCTAAAAACAGACGTGAGGCATTGGACTTGGTGGTCTCAGGTGAGTGGTAAAGGGGTGGACTGGAATTGACCACCAGTGGGGGTTTCAGGTGGAGTGAGCTCTGTACCACATTTTTGAGCTGCTCATCAGGCCCAGCCCCAAGCCACACAAACCAAGCCCAGCCCAGTGTGTGCCCTGTCCCAAGATGAAGGAGCATGTACAGATCAGATCATGGTCTGGGGCTGTAGTTAGGAGATGTGCAAGGGTTATGCAGTGGGATGGCAGATTAGACTTGGGGAAGAGAGGTTCTCCTTCCGCCCTCCTTAGCACCCCTCTCATGTTTAGGACCTCAAGTCTGGGAATTGTATAGTCACTCCACTTATGCTCTGGATCTACCAAATGTAGTATATGGTCTATAAAATCCATATAAAAACCCAGTGATTAAAAAAAAAGGCAAAGTAGCCTATAAGGGTATAGACATAAATGAATTACCAACAACAGGAACAACAGAAATCTCTGATAGACTGAATCTATTTTCCCCAAAAGTCCTGTCATTTAAAACATGTACCCAATGCTGTGAAGCATTCTTCTTTGTAATTGTCTCTGACATTTTTCTCTGAGAGCAGAATTCAGGTAGATAGTTTAGCTATTCAGAAAGATAGGTTAGATATTTACCTGAGTTCTTACCTCAGCTCTGCCAAACTAATCAGGAAAGGCAGGGTGTTTATATTTTAAATGTATTCAGGACTGAAGTGACTTAGCAGCAGCAGCAGTTATATTTAATGACCTGAGTTCCTGTTTCATTAAAGTAGTTTTCATTTAAGGGAATTAAAAATGGGAGTGATATTGTATCAGAATGTAACAAGGTCAGATACCAGCAAAGGAGAGTCTCTTATAGTGTTTCTGAATCATTCCTTCCTGTTGAACTGCTGGCTAAGGGTGGAAATTTGTGATAGCTGCTTTACCTGTAGGAAATAACCCTCTCATAATTAAAATAACTTGCTTCAATAACTTGCATATTAGCGTAAGATTCAAATTGGGGATGAGAGTGGCCCTCAATTTTTTGTTGGCCAACATAACACAGAACCAACAGGGGATATTGTGATTATAAGAGAAACTAACAAACTAAAAATGATCGAATTTTCTCTTTGGAGTAAATATCAGTATGAGGAATACCTGAGTTCTTACCCCAGCTCTGCCACAACTAACTGTGGGATCCTGGACAATTTATTTAAACTTGCTGGGCCTCAGTTTCTTTATCTATAAGCTAAAATGCAAGATTTCAATACACTTTGCTCAGAAACTGATTGATAAAATATGGAAAAAATTACGGATATGTAAGTATAGGAGACAGGGATCAAGACCATTCCCATGGAAAAGAAATGCAAAAAAAGGAAAACAGCTGTCTGAGGAGGCCTTACAAATAGCTGTGAAAAGAAGAGAAGCGAAAAGCAAAGGAGAAAAGGAAAGATATAAGCATCTAAATGCAGAGTTCCAAAGAATAGCAAGGAGAGATAAGAAAGCCTTCCTAAGCCATCAATGCAAAGAAATAGAGGAAAACAACAGAACGGGAAAGACTAGAGATCTCTTCAAGAGAATTAGAGATACCAAGGGAACATTTCATGCAAAGATGGGCTCAATAAAGGACAGAAATGGTATGGACCTAACAGAAGCAGAAGATATTAAGAGGTGGCAAGAATAGAACTGTACAAAAAAGATCTTCACCAAGATAATCATGATGGTGTGATCACTCACCTAGAGCCAGACATCCTGGAATATGAAGTCAAGTGGGCCTTAGAAAGCATCACTATGAACAAAGCTAGCAGAGGTGATGGAATTCCAGTTGAGCTATTTCAAATCTTGGAAGATGATGCTGTGAAAGTGCTGCAATATGGCAGCAAATTTGGAAAACTCAGCAGTGGCCACATGACTGAAAAAGGTCAGTTTTCATTCCAATCCCAAAGAAAGGCAATGCCAAAAAATGCTCAAACTACCGCACAATTGCACTCATCTCACATGCTAGTAAACTTAGTAAACTAAGTAAGCCAAGCTTCAGTAATACGTCAACCGTGAACTTCCAGATGTTCAAGCTGGTTTTAGAAAAGGCAGAGGAACCAGAGATCAAATTGCCAACATCTGCTGGATCATGAAAAAAGCAAGAGAGTTCCAGAAAAGCATCTATTTCTGCTTTATTGACTATGCCAAAGCCTCTGTTTGGATCACAATAAACTGTGGAAAATTCTGCAAGAGATGGGAATACCAGACCACGTGACCTGCCTCTTGAGAAACCTATATGCAGGTCAGGAAGCAACAGTTAGAACTGGACATGGAACAACAGACTGGTTCCAAATAGGAAAAGGAGTATGTCAAGGCTGTATATTGTCACCCTGCTTATTTAACTTATATGCAGAGTACATCATGAGAAACGCTGGGCTGGAGGAAGCACAAGCTGGAATCAAGATTGCTGGGAGAAATATCAATACCCACAGATATGCAGATGACACCACCATTATGGCAGAAAGTGAAGAAAAACTAAAGATCCTCTTGATGAACGTGAAAGAGGAGAGTGAAAAAGTTGGCTTAAAGCTCAGCATTCAGAAAACTAAGACCATGGATCTGGTTCCATCACTTCATGGCAAATAGATGGGGAAACAGTGGAAGCAGTGTCAGACTTTATTTTTTTGGGCTCCGAAATCACTGCAGATGGTGATTGCAGCCATGAAATTAAAAGACGCTTACTCCTTGGAAGGAAAGTTATGACCAACCTAGACAGCATATTCAAAAGCAGAGACATTACTTTGCCAACAAAGGTCCATCTAGTCAAGGCTGTGGTTTTTCCAGTGGTCATGTATGGATGTGAGAGTTGGACTGTGAAGAAAGCTGAAGGCCGAAGAATTGATGCTTTTGAATTGTGGTGTTGGAGAAGACTCTTGAGAGTCCCTTGGACTGCAAGGAGATCCAACCAGTCCATCCTAAAGGAGATCAGTCCTGGTTGTTCATTGGAAGGACTGATGTTGAAGCTGAAACTCCAATACTTTGGCTACCTGATAGAAAGAGCTGACTCATTTGAAAAGACCCTGATGTTGGGAAAGACTGAGGGCAGAAGAAGGGGATGACAGAGGATGAGATGGTTGGATGGCATCACCGACTCACTGGACATGAGTTTGGGTAGGCTCCAGGAGTTGGTGTTGGACAAGGTGGCCGGGTGTGCTGCGGTTCATGGGGTTGCAAAGAGTTGGACACAACTGAGTGACTGAACTGAACTGAACTGACAATATACAGCCTTGACATGTTCCTTTCCCGATTTGGAACCAGTCTGTTGTTCCATGTCCAGTTGTTTCTTTTTTTTTTCTGTTTCTTCTTGACCTGCATAAGATTTCTCAGGAGGCAGGTCGGTGGTCTGGTATTCCCATGTCTTTCAGAATTTTCCATAGTTTGTTGTGATCCACACCGTCAAAGGCTTTGGCATCATCAATAAAGCAGATGTTTTTTGAGAACTCTCTCTCATGCTTTTTCGATGATCCAGCAGATGCTGAGTGAAGTCTATTAGTGAAGTCATATTATTCTCATTTAAGTCTTACATGAGTACTTCATACAAGAAATAACTAGAAGTAGTGTTCTCCCTTCATATCCAGATCTACATGCAAGTAATGCCAGTATCTGCTTCTTCCAATTCATAGAGATGGGATAAATTTTTGCAGTTAAAAACTTGGACTCTGGAGCCAGGCTGTATTGTTTTAAAACCCCATTTACTAGCTTCATAACCCTGGCAAGTTATTTATCTTCTCTGTGCCCAGACTTCTCTATCTGTAAACTGGGAATTATAAATAATAGTGTCATGTAAATAATATACAATATAAATGTAAATAATAGCGGTATATATGTAAGTAAAGCACTTTAAAAGTGTAAGTGATTAAAACAATGTAAACTACAAAGCAAGTGCTATGTGTGAGAGCTAATATTAACAGAATAGCTTCAATACTGAGAGGAACAAATGACTTATGGTGCTTTCAGGAAAAAAAAAAAGGCCAAGTTGTCTTTCAGCTATTTGAAATGGAGGAGGAATATATATATATATTTACTTATAAGTATATATTATATTTACTATCTGGTTTTCCCCCCACCTTTCATTTTCCTGCTTCCGCTCTTCATTCAGAGGTTCTTAACCAAGAAGCTGTGGAATCTTCTGCTTTAGGTAGCAATGGCGGCAGTGTGCCTTCTCCTTTGAATGATTATGGTATGTCATCATCACTAAATTGTGCTGTTTTTTCAGGCTGGACGGCAACTGGAAGCTGAGCAGGCCTACAAGTACACGATGAAGGTATGATGCAGATACCTTTGCTATTTGTAGTATACTGACGTTGGGAATGCTAGGAGGAAGGTGCTGGCTTAATTCAGGACTTGACTTCACAGCATTTCATGATATGAAGATTTTCTAGAGGACTTTCTTACCATCTTTGCCATACCCCACATATTACCATGGGATATCTTTTTTTTACCCTCCATGGGCCTCATTATCCTCACATACAAAATGAAGGTGTTCTTCTAGTCCAGGAGTCAGAAAATTTTTCTGTAAAGGGCAAAATAGGATTTGTGGGCCACGTGGTCTCTCTTGTAGCTACCACACTGTGCCCTTGAGGTGCAAAAGCAGCTACAGGCAATATGCAAACAAATGAGCACAGCTGTATTTCGAATAAAACTTTACTTACAAAAACAGGCAGCAGGCTGGATTTGGCTCATGAGCTATTGCTTGTGAATCCCTGGTCTAGTCTATCAGTTATGATTGCAAATAATGTGACTTGGAAGCCAGTGGCTTAAACAAATTAGGAGTTTTATTTTTTCTCATCTAATGAAAAGTCCAGAACATACTGGTACCACAGCTCCACAGTGTTAACAGAAACCCAACCTCTTTCTGTTTCACCCATCATAACATGAAGTTCCCAGCCCTTACAGTTGCAAGACAGCCATTGTACCTCAAGCTATCACATGCATATTTCAAGTATAGTAAAGATCAAAGCAGGCAGAGGACAAAAGGGCCACACTAGCTATTTCACCTCCCTTTAAAGAGATGTGACTTTAGCTTATATTTCATTGATCACAATTGAAATTATTGCTAGCTGCAAGGGAAACTCTGTCGCTTTTTAGTTGCCTACATTGCTGCCCTGAAAAGAAATGAAGATTTTGTTAGTAAAAGAAGAGAGTGGATTTGTAGGCAACTAGATGTGTCCATTACACACTGAGATTTTAAAATTAAATTCAAATCTAATGATTTTGATTCCTATGTATTTTATTCCTGTCTCTCACCTGCCAAGAATATATTTGGGTATTAGGGTAAATTTTTTAAAAATAAACTTTTTTTTTTACACAAGAAAAATGCACAAATTGTGAGCATTCATACCATGTAAATTTTTGTAAAGTGGACACTTCCATGTAACCAGCACAGTGTTCTGAGGACTTTTTAATGGAGTTACCATGAAACAGAGAATATAGGAAGAGCCAATTCCAACCTGAGGAACTATGTTCTTTAGCTGTGGCCCCACAAATAAGGAATCTCCACATAACTATGTCAGGGGTGACATATGTGTTCTTCCCTTCTACCTCTTACACAGTTAAAACTGAAAGATGAGAATCTGCTTGCAGAGCTCCACATGGTTCAGGAGACGGTTGGCTTTGGAAATCCATCTTTCTGACATCCTTCTACCTGAAGAATTTTCTGCATAGGATGCTGAGCCCCTTTCTTTCCAAGAGAAATTAAACCCTGGATGTTTTACCAGAATAAAGACTGGGGATAAAGAAAGAAAGGATCATCAATATAACTGATATCCATTCATTTATTTCCATTGTTTTACTGAATGGCTATTGTTACTGGATGTTTCACTGTTTGACAGTTAACTGGATGGCAATAAAAAAAAATCTAAATAAAAAACTCAGAATTCATCAGTTATGGTATGCTGAGATATACATAAGAATATAACTATTTGTGTGTGTGTGCATAAGTAAGGTATAGTATGTTCATTATTAGTTTCAGGTGAAAGCTTATCAGAATTACTCCTGTAGGAAGTCAACTGCTAAGATCTGTGACCAGGTTCACTTACTGGAACTTAGGAATTAAGGCATCATTTTCTAAGGTGGGTGGAAAGGAAGAATGCTGTGCTGGGTCACTGCATTAGGACAAAGAGCACATGAGTTGTGCCCAGATCTAACAGTGAACAGAGAAGCTGAATCGAGTGGTCTTTGCTTACAGTATCTTCATGGATGTAAATCACAAGGGCTCCATGAAGGATCCATTACTCTATAATAGATATAAAACTCCTCACAATTGAGGCCGTTATTCTAGGGCTAGAAATGACAAAGGAACCATACCTCACCCTTGTCCTCTTGGATCAGTGCACAGCAAAACCAAAAATAAAGGCTTCCTGTCTTTATTTTTTAAAGGAGGACACAGAGAATAAGAGGGACATGGAAAAACAGGAGGGGAAGTGAGAGGCACATTGGTAAACACAGGATAAAATCAACTCTACATTCATTTATAGTTCTTCTCTAGTCTCAGCCCTAATGCTACCTCCTTTATGAAGTCTTCCTGAGGAATTACTAGGTTCACCATCTCTTCTGCTCACCCCAAGACTGTGTACTGACCACCCCTAGTTACTCTGATGTAACCTCACCGTCTCTCCCCGCCGGCCCACAACCGCCTGCCCCTCCACCTCCCGCCACGACTGTCAGCTGCCTAGGGGCAAGGACAGCCCTCTTTCATCTTTGCGTTCTCTGGCACTGCGCCTAGGCCCTAACTGGTGCTCGGAAAACATTTGCTGGAAGGATGGATGGTGGCCTTCTCTGCTGGTCTCAAAGCGGTCTCAAAGAATCTGCCGCAATACGTAAGACCCGGGTTTGATTCCTGGGTCAGGAAGATCCCCTTGAGGAAGGAATGGCAACCCACTCCAGAATTCTTGCCTGGGAAATCCCATGGACCCAGGAGCCTGGTGGGCTACGATGCATAGGGTCGCAAAGAGTCGGACACGGCTGAGTGATTAACACTTTCACTTCACCCCTTTCCGGGATTCTCCCAGTATTCCTCCCTCGGGCAGAGACCCACAGAGCAGTGAAGGCCGGAGATCCCACCGGGCTCGGCTCGCAGAGCATTCCCAAGTTGTACCGCTCCTTCTTCGTGGCAGTTAAGACACCTTAAGGCTCTCCGTGTTGTGTTACGGAAGTGCAGGGACGGGACCGGAAGAGGCGGGGCGAGTGGACAATTCCGCCTCCGGTACCAAGGTGCCTGGGCTGGAGTGGCGGAGAGTTGAAGTCCGCGGTTCTTCAGCGTTGAGCCTTCTGGTGGGTTGTCCGCGCAGCCGGAGGCCGTAGAGCGGATTCGCTCCGGCTCCGGGAAGCTCTGAGGCGTCGCAACTGGCGCATAGGCCCCGGGGCCCGCCGGCTGCGCCATGGTCCAGCTCAGTGAGTGCTGGGGGCCTTGGGAGACCTTCCGGGCGGTCGTGGGGATAAGAGGGCGTGTGGACTGACTGGAGCTGCGCTCTCCTAGACGAGCTAGAGACAGTCCGTACCTGAAACTGCACACGTTTGATTCTGCCCTCAGTGGTTTTCTTGTTCGCTTTTAAAGTTTTCGCTGAACTCCTATGAGATAAATGGCGTTCATTTTATAGATGAGGCAGCTGGGCTTCAGCTTGTTCCAGAGACAGTAAATAGCAGGCCTGTGTTGAGTGCGTTGGGTATAGCTGGAGTGTTTAAGAGGAGTTTCACAAAGAAAGGGTTTCTGAGGCAGACTGACAAGAATTGGTTGAAAGGAAGGACATTTTGGGCTTCCCTGGTGGCTCAGAGGTAAAGAATCTGCCTGCAGTGCAGGAGACCCGGGTTCGATTTCTAGATCGGGAAGATACCCTGGTGGAGGGCACAGGCAACCCACTCCAATAGTCTGCCTAGAGAATCACATGGACAGAGGAGCCTGGCTGGCTGCAGTCCATAGGGTCGTACAGAGTTGGACACGACTAAAGCGACTAAGCAGCAGCAGTAAGGACATTTCAGTGGATGAAGGGGGTTGTCTTATTTTCTGCATTTTGTGCACTCGATTCTTGTGTCTTAACCACTTATTTGTCTACAGCTACTGTCCTTTGCAAGGCCTACCGTGGAGGCCACTTAACCATCCGCCTTGCGCTCGGTGGCTGTACCAACAGGCCTTTCTACCGCATCGTGGCTGCTCACAACAAGTGTCCCAGGGATGGCCGTTTCGTAGAGCAGCTGGGCTCCTATGATCCAATGCCCAACAGTCATGGAGAGAAACTCGTTGCTCTCAACCTGGACCGGATCCGGCATTGGATTGGCTGTGGAGCCCACCTCTCAAAGCCTGTGGAAAAGCTTCTGGGTAACTCAGCTAAGCTTACCTCTTTGAGGGGATTTTAAATTGAAGTCATTTCCAAGATGATGAGAATTAAGAATGATTTTCATTATCTCCAGGCTAATCAGGACTGGAGGGAGAACTGAAATTGATCTAGTTGCCCGTTGAAATCTGGAGATTCCTTTTGTAGAGACTTCATGAGACCTTTTGGATGACTGAGACTTTATGCTAAAAAAAATGGGAATGGTGTGTCTTGCATGACTGTCAGTTGATCATTTTTTCAAGTAAGGAAAATAGTGTTAAGAAGTAGACAACATCCATTGTGACCTTGCAGTAAATGGAAGGAAGGGAGCTGGGGGAAGAGGTAAAAACATTTTGGCAAGTAAGGAATTTGTTTTGAATCTTTGTCTTGGATCAAATCTCTGCTAGACTTCAGTTAAGTGAAACTAAGTTCCCAGGTAAACATTAGTTTGTATTGTTATAATGAATGAAAATCCTGTTACTTTTAGGTCTTTCTGGCTTTTTCCCTCTGCACCCGATGGTGATCACAAATGCTGAGAGGCTGCGACGGAAACGGGCACAAGAAGTCCTCTTAGCGGCTCAGAAAACAGATACAGAGGCTACAGAAACAAAAGAGAACTGACTTCAGTGAACATAGCAGTGGAAACAAACTTGAAGTCCTCTTAAAATACTTGTGCAGAACACTTAGTTTTATTATTTAGAGGTCAATAAATGGAATTTTTTAAGTCATCCATGATCATCTGGCCTGATCTGAACAGAGCCCTGGGAGAAGTTTGTTCTTGATCGACATAAAGCTGGGTATAGATACTAATTAATTCTTCCAGCCTTCTTGAGGGGAAAGACAGTGGCTGTGGGGGAGGTTGGACTCTAGGTCCCCTGGGCAACTTTATAGCCTACTACCTTCCAAGATTTCCCTGTTTCAAAGTCCCCAACCAGCATGTCTGTGTCCTTTCCAAGTATTTCCTTCTTTAATCATTTATGGTCATCCCACCAACTCAAGAATACAATTACTTCACTTACTGTTTTTGTAATTGCAGATTTACATTGTCTTGTCAACACACAATTTCAAATTTACAAAGGTAGTTTGTTACATGCTTTTAGGCTCTAATAATCTACTTTTTAAAGAAAGAATAACTGGAAGAAAGTAAAGTACCTATGTACAACTTCCATGCAAGGTTATTGGTGAGAATTATAAGGTATCATGAAATTAGGTAGGATTGTCTCCAGTTTATCAGTGGGGAAGCTGAGGTTCAGAAGTAGAAACTCGGTCAAGGCCACACAGTTTTAGTATTGGGCAGAACAGAGTCAGACCCCAGTGTTCCTACCTGGAGAGCCCTTTCCAACATGTTATGTCTGTAGTGGGGGTAGTGAGTAAAGATAAAGGGCTTTTCAAAAGTCCACTTTAAAAGTCAATGACAAAATTAGGTTGAGGTATCATGGTTAATATAAATGACTGGTTGTGTCTCCCAAAAGCCTGTTGTCTGTTCCACCATAACTGTAGCAGGGTTAGATGGCTTTAGTCGTCACACTGAATAATATAAATTTCATAATCTGGTGTAAAACTAAAATATGGGAGATTTATAGAGGAGATTCTAAAGCCCTATTGTTGTACCAACCTATTCTCAGTTTTGTATTCTGAGAATAATTGCCAGCCACCTCAAACTCAGGTCATCAAGGCTCTCTGAGTTGTCACTGGATGGCCTCCACTTGCTTTGGGGAGGATTTAAAGGCAGGACAGGCAGAGAGCAACTGACTTTATGGGAGTTTGATCTTGAAGGTAGGAAAAAGAAATGCTTTGAAAACCATTTCAAAGTTTAAAGGAGAACAGTCTACCCTGGAGAGTTTGAAGTCTTTGGAGAAACCTTAACTGGTAGAGTAGAGGAGAATGTTGGAGAAGGCAATGGCACCCCACTCCAGTACTCTTGCCTGGGAAGTCCCATGGACGGAGGAGCCTGATAGGCTGCAGTCCATGGGGTCACAAAGAGTTGGACGTGACTGAGCAACTTCACTTTCACTTTTCACTTTCATGCATTGGAGAAGGAAATGGCAACCCACTCCAGTGTTCTTGCCTGGAGAATCCCACGGACGGGGGAGCCTAGTGGGGTGCCCTCTATGGGGTCGCACAGAGTCAGACACGACTGAAGGGACTTAGCAGCAGCAGCAGCAGCAGAGGAAAATGTAATTCTGGAAAGTATTGACCAATGAAGGGAACTGATGTGAAATAGGTATTATTTTGAGCTGATGAATTTCTGCTAATTCGCGTATTCACTTTGTGCCCTGGTCTGTCTTGTCTTTAAGACACACATATGGAAACTTCTGTGTAAGCTCATCCTCTCCCTGATTTCCGAAGTTTCCTGTAGTCCTCTTGCTTTGGATTTCCAGGCCCAGATTTTTCACCAATTCTTGGATGATTGCATCTGTCTGTCTTGCTACCATCTCAAATCCAACAAGCTCAAACCCACGTCTGCACTTTAGAAAGCCTTTGTTGCTAAAGCTTATATTTTTATCAAGATGGGGGTTTGGATCATGTTATCTCCACCAAAGTGGAAGGTGATTCAGGAACTGGAAGGTGAATGGAAATGATTCTGTAATAAATGTCAAATCTAGAACTATCAATTAGAGAATTTTTAGAAGACTGGTATTTTGTGCTTTTTGTTTAATGTAGGTTTTTACAATTGCAGGGCTCAAGGGAAAGTCCCTGCCTAGCAGTCCCAACTTGTTGTTCAGTCACTCAGTCGTGTCCAACTCTTGACGACCTCATGGACTGTAGCATGCCTATTCTTCACTCTCTCCCAGAGTTTGTTCAAACTCATGTCTATTGAGTCAATGATGCCATCCAACCATCTCATCCTGTTGTCCCCTTCTCTTCATGCCCTCCGTCTTTCTCAGCATTGGGGTCTTTTCCAATTAGTCGGCTCTTCACATCAGGTGGTCAAATTATTGGTGCTTCAGCATCAGTCTTTCCAATGAATTTTCAGGGTTAATTTCCTTTAGGATTGACTGGTTTGATCACTGTGCTGTCCAAGGGACTCTGGAATCTTCTCCAGCACTACAGTTTGAAAGTATCAATTCTTCAGCACTTAGCTTTTTTAATACTGTCTAGGTTTGTCATAGTTTTTCTTCCAAGGAGCAAGCGTCTTTTAGTTGTATGGCTACAGTCACCATCTGCAGTGATTTTGGAGCCAAAGAAAAAGTCAGTCACTGTTTCTGTTTTTTCCCTATTTGCCATGAAGTGATGGGCCTGGATGTCATATCTTGGTTTTTTGAACATTGAGTTTTAAGCCAGCTTTTTCACTCTTTCACCCTCATCAAGAGACTCTTTAGTTCTTCACCTTCTGCTATTAGGGTGTTGTTATCTACATATCTGAGGTTTTCGGTATTTCTCTCTGCAATCCTGATTCCAGCTTGTGATACATCCAGCCCAGCATTTCGCATGATTTACTCTGCATGTAAGTTAAATAAGAAGGGTGACAATTTACAGTCTTGACTGACTCCTTTCCCAATTTGGAACCAGCCCATTGTTCCACGTCTGGTTCTAACTATTGCTTCTTGTAGTAGTGTAGTTAATCGCTTAGTTGTGTCTGACTCTGCCACCCCATGGACTGTAGCCTGCCAGGCCCCTCTGTTCAGTCCATGGAATTCTCCAAGCAGGAATACAGGAGTGGGTTGCCATTCCTGTCTCCAGTGGATCTTCTCCACTGGGGTATCGAACCCAGGTCTCCATTGCAGGCCGATTCTTCACCGTCTGAGCTACAGGGAAGCCCATACAGGTTTCTCAGGAGGCAGGTAAGGTTGTCTGGTATTACCATCTCTTTTAAGAATTT
>NW_011494881.1:7246977-7308938 GCF_000754665.1 Bison bison bison | reverse complement strand
TTTAAGAATTTTCCACAATCTGTTGTGATCCCCAAATTTAAACCAAATGAGATTGCCAAATGCTGATGTGTCGCTGTTTTTTAGTGGAAAAAAAGGCAAAAAGAAAGCAGCGCTAGGTTCAACCTAATATGAACCTTTACACTGTTGCATAAACTGAGCTGGGACATTGGGGAAAAGGTAGGGATGAGGTTTTCAGAGTAAGGGGAGGACGTCCGGAGCTCAGAGAACTTGTGGAAGGAGATTGCGGTGATGGGAAACTCACCGCCTCAATCCTGGCAGTCCCGTTTGGCCACGCCCCCATCCCTCTACGGCCGTAAAGTGCGGCGGCGTGACCCCGCCTCTTCCGGCGCCTCTTGTGACGCTAGCGCCTCGGGCTTTTTGCGCGGGAAAAGGTAGGCGCTCTTGAGCTGTACTTAGTGTGGCTGGGTCAGGTGTTTTCGCTGAGCCCGCCGCCCCCTTCGCACCGCTGCCGACCATGGGGCTTCTGGAACTGTGCGAAGAACTATTCGGCACCGCCGACCTTTACCAAGTATTGGGCGTGCGGCGCGAGGCCTCAGACGGCGAGATCCGACGCGGCTATCACAAGGTGTCCCTGCAGGTGCACCCGGATCGGGTGGGCGAGGGCGACAAAGAAGACGCCACCCGCCGCTTCCAGGTGCGCTAGACTCTATCCACGGCCGCCCGGGCTTCCCTCCGTCTTATGACCGCCCTGCCTCTCCCGGGGTAGAGTGAGCCGAGCCCGGCCTGGCGTTTTCTAATCTTTATTTCTCGCGGCGCGGTTTCAGTGAGAGGCGGAAGGGTGATTTTAGTGTACTCTTTCCCGCAGATCCTTGGAAAGGTCTACTCCGTTCTGAGTGACAAAGAACAGAGAACATTATACGATGAACAGGGAACAGTGGACGAGGATTCTGATGTGCTCAGCCAAGACCGGGACTGGGAGGCCTATTGGAGATTACTCTTTAAAAAGGTAAAGAACTCTGGGGATTTTCTTACGACCGTTCCCATTTCTCATTCAATAAACCTTTATTGAATGCCTCTAAGACCTTGCGTTTTGTGTTGTTAAGAATGAGGATTTTTTATTTGGTCTCTAAATATTAGAGAGACCCACTTCTTTGAAGAAGGGCAAATTTATCTAAGCGTTCTGTTGAACCGTGTATATATGTGTGTTATAACACATGCACGTACATACATACATGCACACACTTACTGAAATGGGCCTTTAACTCTTGGTGTGGAGTGTAGTGAAAGGGAGACATTACATTTTTTTATAATATATGCTTTATTTTACAAAGCCAGGTGTAAGCCCCAAGTATTTTTCTGGGTCTCTTCTCACCTTTGGAAACTTCACTTAAATTTTCCTGGTGTGTAGCTTAGCAATTCTGAAGATTGGACTAGGGAGAACTCTAGAAAATCTTTAGCGTAGAAAATTTGCTTCCTTGCAACAATTTCAACTCAAGCAGCTGTTGTATTTGGGGAGAAATATTTTGACACCTGAGTTAACTTTTTTCTTGTATTCCGATTATTTAAAATTAACTTTGAATCAAAGTTACAGCATGTGTCTCTCATTTGTTCAGATATCTCTGGAAGACATTCAGGCTTTTGAGAAAACATACAAAGGTTCTGAAGAAGAGCTGACTGATATTAAACAGGCCTATCTGGACTTCAAGGGTGACATGGATCAGATTATGGAGTCTGTGCTGTGTGTGCAATACACAGAAGAACCCAGGATAAGGCACATTATTCAACAAGCCATTGATGCTGGAGAAGTCCCATCCTATAATGCCTTTGTCAAAGAATCGAAGCAGAAGATGAATGCAAGGAAAAGGAGGGTAAGATTTTGAATGCCATTTACTATTTATATCTTGACTACTTCCCAAAAGAATTTGAGGATATATATAAAAACAAAAATATATATAAGACTGCTGAAATAAAGATAAGGCTTAACTTCTTTTCTGGTTGCCATCTAACTTAATGAGCTCACTAAGAGAAACTTTTTTCCCCTACTCTGTTGTGCTCAAAAGGATTTTACTTCGTGGATTAGATAATCAGTATCATTTGAAAGTAGCACTGAAATATTCTTCATATGGGCCAATTTTTTTAACCTTGCTGAGGCATTCTAAGGCAATAAAGTAACAGAATCCAGATACCTAGGCTCCACATTCTCACTTGGTTAAGGGGTGAGAAGGTGACAGAGACTGTAGGACTATGTCTTATTAATTCAAATTCCTGTATTCTTGCCCAGTTTTGATGGCAACCCATTCCAGTACTTTTGCCTGGAAAATCCCATGGAGGAGCCTGGTAGGCTCGTCCATGGCGTCGCAAAGAGTCGGAGATGACTGAGTGACTTCACTCACTTCGATTCTTGAGTTGGACCCAGAATATACATTCAAAAAACAAAAAAAAAATGGGGAGATGGGGTGAGTGAAAAAAAAAAAACAACCAAAAACCAGTTTATTTTGATAATGATGTATTTCCAAACACCCTTTGAGGTACAATTTTGTAGAGTATCAAGGATTGTGGTTTGTGTGTCCTTTTCACCCATATTAAACTGGGGAGTTGGTAAGGGGAAGGACGATGGCAAGGGAAAGGAGCTTAAGGACATCTGGGGTTCAGGAGGGAGCAGATTCAAGGTAACAAATACCTGTGCCTCTGGTCTTTAGGGGAAGACCGGACTGGTATTAAAGTCACTCTTGCCTCAGCCTGGCTTTCATAATGGGAACTCTAGGGAGAGCAGATAGTGGAAGACTGTAGCTTTTTGGTGGGTGCTTTATTTGTATGGCTGATTTGGAGGTGGGGTTAGGTCTGTGGCTTTTATGTAAAAAGATGCGGGAAAACCCTGACAAGTGTGTTGAGAGAAGTGGAATGTGTATCAAGATCATCACTTTGGCTTATAGGCTACATCTGTCTAGATTTCAAGCTGACAGTTTAAGTTGGCAACTTTTTTTAGGTGAAACTGAGCACAGCTGTGTTCAGTAATAGCCTATTAGCTTGAGAAACTTCCCTAGAGTTTGGGGGGTGGAGTGGGGAATGGAATAGTTTTGACAAAGAGTTCTGCAAACTTAGAGAAAAAATAGTATTAAAAAAAATAAATTGATTTCAAGGACTGAAGTAGGCAGAGGAAACTCTTTATTAGAGTAACAAGGTCCTAACATATCATCATTCTCAGTATTAATAGTATTCATTGCTGTTTAGAAAATTCTCTGGGGACTGGGGCCTCTCATAGTCTTAGGTGTTGCCCTGGAGAATGAACTTACTAACCTTTCCCAAGGTATTCTTGTAGTAGTTTGGAATCAGTGCCCTAGTAAAATTTGGCAAGAGGAGGTGGGTTTGAAATCTGGTAAAGAAACGTTAAAACGGAATTTGTTAGAGTTTATCCTAACTACTTAGGGGAAACTTTAAACCAGGGTTGCACTCTTGGCTACCACAAGTCACATGTAGTAAATTTGGTTTCCAGAGGAGGAATCTGAGGTGCCTGTGTCCTGGCAACATTTGAGGGCATCCTTGGTTAAGTAACCTTTCTTAGCTCTTCTAGCATTTTGTTTTCCTTACTGTCCCCCTATGGTTTATGGAACCAAATGACCTGCTGCTGCTGCTGCTGCTAAGTCACCTCAGTCATGTCTGACTCTGTGCGACCCCATAGAGGGCAGCCCACTAGGCTCCTCCGTCCCTGGGATTCTCCAGCCAAGAATACTGGAGTGGGTTGGCTGCCATTTCCTTCTCCAATGCAAGAAAGTGAAAAGTGAAAGTGAAGTCGCTCAGTCATGCCCAACTCTTAGTGACCCCCATGGACTGCAGCCTACCACGTTCCTCCATCCATGGGATTTTCCAGGCGAGAGTACTGGAGTGGGGTGCCATTGCCTTCTCCGACTAATTGGAAAAAGAGGATCTACTGCTTGATTTTATCCTTTTAATTTATATAATCCTCAAATTGAAATGGTCTTAACAGATTTACTTTTGGGAAAGAGGGTGTATTTTTAGTATTTGCTAGGTTGGCATTGTATCTCACACGAGTTTCTGTTTTAGGCTCAGGAAGAGGCTAAAGAAGCAGAAATGAGCAGGAAGGAGTTGGGGCTTGATGAAGGAGTGGATAACTTGAAAGTAGCCATTCAGGTAAACTGTCAGGTTGTCTGTGAAGCTTACCGCCATTTCTTCCAATTTCTGCTTCTTACTGCTAATATTTCTTCGGAGTTTATATAGTATTGTAGGCATTTTGTTTTCATCTTTTAAGACATTCAGGTACCATACAGTCATCCTTTTAAAATGTACAATTCAGTGGTATAATTCAGTGGTTTTTTAGTATATTATTGATCAGGTTTTACAATCATCAGCACTATCTAATTCCAGAACATCTTCATCACTCTAAACACTAGCAGTCACTCCCTATTCTCCCTTTCAGCAACTGCTGAATACTTTATTTCTGTGGACAGTCTTGAGTTTTGAAAGCTTGTGTTTTAACTTCTTAAACAGAGCAGACAAAAGGATCGGCAAAAGGAAATGGACAATTTTCTGGCTCAGATGGAAGCAAAGTACTGCAAACCTTCCAAACGAGGAGGGAAAAAAACGACTCTCAAGAAAGAAAAGAAATAATGGAATATTCTCTTCAAAAGTCCATAGGTGTTAACTGATGCCTTTGTAGGCAAGGTACAGTCAAGATTTGAAGACAGAAGTCAACTCAACTCTTGAGAAAAGTTGTCTTTCAAGCCTAAATTATTTGGATCAACTATCTAAACCAAGTAGACTCTCTCAGCCTGGTCTTAGTTTATCCTAGAAATAGGCTGACATTCTGTGAGGTCCTCCTCTGAAGGCATTGGTGGTGATCACCGAGGGAGCGGGAGGGGAATGCTTCCCGAGAGCACTCTTCTCTGCGTCTCCTGTATGAGGAACTCTCTACCATGCAGATCTGTCCCTACCACTTTCAGCAGTTGTTATTTTGCCACGTAGGAGTGAGCTTCAGGGTATTCAGTGGTGTGTGTTTTTTAGGACATGTGCTCTACCTAGCCTTTGACACTTGCTGGGCATCTGTTTTCCAAATACTTGCCAGTTTGCTTTCAGTCTTAATGTTCTTGCCTAGGTCCTCTCTTTTTTTTTTCCTCCTCAACCAAGTTTGGCACTCTTTGCTTGAGGTGTATAGGAGAAACAGGTGTTCAGATTACTTCAAGCACTTTTGTAAGAATTGTACAAGATTAAATAATCAAGTGAAAGATGACTGTTAAGTTCCCAGGGCTTTTTAAGTGATCCCAATATGATCATTTAAAAGATGATTTATTAAATATATGAATGGTGCCTAGGATAAAGGAGAGAAGAAAAGTAGTTCTAGCCAGCATTGTAGCAGATAGTCTGGTTTAAGTTCCATAAAGAGATGCTGTAATCCTCTGTAACTGCTGAATGTCCTTAGAGTCAGGTTACTGAGCTTGTCAGAACTTGTTTCCTCATCTATAAAAAGGTGAGGCTAAATGACTTGTTAACTCTGACCTTGAAAGGCAAGCTGTCTTGATCCAGTGGTTTGTTATCATGTACTTATGGTATTGATTTGTGAGAATAGTACAGAGATTTTCATTTATATTTAGTAGAATTGGTAGGAGTTCATTAGAATATATGAAAATTTTTTAGAGACTGTTCAACTTAAAATCTCTGATTTGTAAGCTAATATATTCAATACCATATGCATAAAACAAGCCTGTTACTGAGATTCATGTACATAATTTATCTGAGGTAAGCGTAAGACATGTTTTCAGTTTGTGATTACAAATAGGTTAAAAAATACTCTTAATTGTATTAAAAATACAGTTTAATGCAGGTTGTCTGCTGTATCTGTCTTCATATGATAGTATTAGAACACTTTGAAACAATAAAATTATCCCAATTGATGATCATTTGAATTTATCAACTCTGAAGATTAATAGAAGATCTAAAACCAATATGATCATCAGAATTAAAATTCAACGAAATTAAATAAGTTTAAGCCATAGTTAAAACCATTGCTGCATTCATGAGTGCACTTGGGAAAGGTCCATGTGAAAATCAGAAGAATATCAAATCAGAAAATCAGAAGAATGTCAAAGTTCTCTTCCTTTGCTCTAGTATATGTTTATACTAGACAGAACAGCAGGGTTTCAGGAATTTTAAGAAGTTGTGTCTTGCTGGCTCACTAACAGATTCTATAAATTTTTAAATTGCTTTTCTTAGACCTGCAGGAGAAAATCTAGCAAGGCAGGTGTGATATTTGGGGCAGCAGGGGTTTGAGGGGGTGGGTAGGAAATGACCACCAAAGTACTTTGAGAAGAAAACAAGTGTAACCTGACGTCAGGCAGCTGTTGTAAGGCTGAATTGTCCTACCTGGGGGAAAAAAAACATTCATTATTTATTACATGGATTACTTTATACCAGTGCTCAACATTTATGTTTTTAGTTATTCATCCCTGCCATATATATCTGCCTATGGATTTGGACATCTAAGAGAAAAATTTAGGAATCACATCTGTTTTTTAAGGAACTGTCTCCTAAAAATGACTTAAAAGTGAGTACACCTCTCCAGAAATTAACACAATAATGTTAAAATAAATTAACACAAGTAATTAAGCCAATAATAATGTTATCAAATGATTTGCTACATTTTGTGTACACGTAGTCTGATAGAATGCTATAGTAATTGAACTGATCATTGTTAACAGACAACATGAGCAGTGATTTGGAGGAAATTATTCATTTGTTACATCTTTGGCTACAAACTTTACTGTCCAGTGAAGTGATTAACTTATGCTGAACAGAAGACAGTAACTGGAGATAGAAACAGTACCCATGTAATCTTTGGCTGATACTGTTCTCAGTCTGTTGTACCAAAATAATTCACAAAGATGGTTTCAGGTTGTCTCTTGTATACAAGGTCTGCATCATGAGATGACTGAACATTGGTTTGTGAAATCTTCCCATGTGTTCCCTGCAGCCCGAAGCAAGTTCTCCTCATTCGTGCTATGGTCCCTGCCTGGTTCTAGAGATTGGTCCACTTCTGTTTTGAGATTTTGTAGATCCATGTAACTGAGGACCTGAGAGACAAAGATAACATCGTAGAGTAACATGAATAGACATTCTAGATTTGATCATCTTGAGCTCCTATGTACAGACTTTTTTTGCTCCAGTTATTAGACTTTAAATTTGGAGACTGTGACTAAGTAGTAAAGTTTATATTTACTAAAGCAGTGAAAATCGTGTTTGCATATTTTATCATGTAAAAACAAACAAAATCTATGTAAGATGTGATGTAGTAACCTAATTTTAGAAAATAGTCACTAATTGAAAAGGAATAAAATGTGTTTCACTTAGCTAAACATTATACTAGTTATACTTGACCATCAGCATGGCCAGATGTAGTAACTGTAGCTCAGAGGCAGTAGTGCTTCCCTGAGGACTGATCCAAGAACAGAATCTGCTGACGGCATAGACTACTAAATGTTGCTGCTAGGAACCTGAACTAAGAGAATTCACTTGAACTACAGAGATGATTTCAGGCAGATTACTTTTTAACATACTTTAACATACTTGCTAATTAATCTGATTATTAACAGGAAACATTTCAACTGCCTGGTAATTCTAAATTTCACCTATAACATAAGGAAAAAATGACCCTGATGGTGAGAAGACCATTATAGGAAGAATTAAGATGTTCTTAAATTTCCTCCTATCACTCCTATGAAAATAGAAACTATAGAATATAACTTAGAAGACAAAAAAGTTAATGGGATGGAATCAGACTCCTCATGTCTTGACATTGTGAATTTCTTTTCTTACCTTGGCCTAGCAGTTTAACTAAATTGAATGAATGTGGTGGCTCTGCTCTAAGAAAACTTAGAGCAGTTTAATCCATAGCAATACAGGTTTTTGCCTACATAATAAAATCCATGCAGTGTTTGAATGTTATGAAAATGATTTATTTGGCTTAATTTGTTTATATTAAAAAAAAAAAGCATTGTTTACTCTGCCAGAATGGCAAGAGGAAAATTTATATATGAGAAAACAGATCTGGAACTTCTTGGCTTTGAGCAGTTAGAGTTCTCTTATTTTTCTTTTTATTACTATATCCTATATTCCAAAATGAATTTGAGATGATTTACAAAGATGTAGGAAAACAAAATATAAAATCTGGAGGAAGAAAAAATAATAAGCATGGGAAAAAAGCAAGATCTTAACAAGACTGTAGTAAAATAAGAGCCATGACCCCACCTGTCCCTGCAGATCCCCTACCAGGTCGGGCCTGGTGAGGATACTCAGCAGCACACACACGACGATACTGCGTATCTGGCTGAAAAAGAGAGAAGATGAGTCACTGCTTACAGTGTGACTTCTTCCAGAGGATAATGTGTTAGTTGTTTTACAAGGGAAAGTCGGACAGCAATGTAATTGGCATCATCTGTCAGTCTGAGGGACAGTTGGCTGAATATACACTTAACATTCCAAGTTAAAAATCCCAAGCCAGCAGCCCACAGAATGATTGTTAACTTGTAAAAATTGCAAGTTCTGCAACTTTATTAATATGCCTTTAAGAAAATCTTAGCATTTATAAATAATCCATATGGTTTAATATTTCTAAGTACTCATAATTGGCTCTCAAGGGAATTTGAATCTGATTTCCATTGCCTGCTAACTGTTTAAAACAACAGAACAGAACGACCTCCATGCTTAAAATGTGACTCTCAATATGGGACTCAAACATTTCAAAACTGCTTTAAGGGATTTAAAGGTTTTAAGATACAACTAAAATATCCACATGCAGATACTAAAAAAAGAGCTGTCAATGCCGTTTTGCTGATACTTCTGGAATAAAAAACATCTCAGTTTCTTGTCAGCATTGGAATAAGAGATTTGAGGGTTTTTTTTTTTTCCTCTCCTGATGAAGCCCCATGTTTTCTATCAATGGTCAGCAAACTTTTTTTTTTTTTTTTTTTAATAGAGGACCAGATAGTAAACATTTCAGGTTTTGTGGAACATACTGTCACTGGAACTAGGAAAGCAGCCACAGAAAGTACAAATGGTGGCTCTGCTCTAAGAAAACTTTATTTACAAAAACAGTCAGTTAAGCTGAACACCTCATGAACTAGAATAGAGGCAAGAAAAGATTCTTCCCTAGAGCCTGCAGTGGGAACGTAGCTCTGCTGATACCTTGATTTTGGACTTAACAGACTCTGGAACTGAGAGAATAGATTTACATTGTCTTAAGCCACCCAGTTTGTGGTAGTTTGTTAACGGCAGCCCTAGGAAGCAGTACAATGTCCCATTCATTTATTCTCACCCCTCTTCTAATGGAGGAAAAAGATCATATGGTGCTTTAGGCTGATACAGTTTAAGGATTATGAGTTGAGATAAGTGGGTTGCAAACACCACTGTCTTGAAAACTGGTTTAGGATGTGGGTGCTTGGTTCTTGGGCCATAAGTGTGCCTCAGTCACTCTGAGCTTTCCAAGCCCTCTTGTACAAAGCAAATGCCATGGGGCTGAGCTCCTGGCTTGTAGTTTGGGTCAAGGTCAGTGCATGACCTCTAGTCTCCCAGTCAGGTTGTTTCTGATGTTTAAAAGTAAAAAGGCTAGTAAATGTACATTTAGTGGTGACAGTGTTAGCATTTCAAACACCAGTTAAAAAAACTATGAAAGTCTTAACTTGCTCATCCACCAGCCCACAACATAATCTCTTACCACTTTTTAATTCCCTCAGAGCAATGTTAAAAGAATGAAGGTAATGCTAATCTGATACGCACTGGGGTTTAACGTTTTTTTGCTTATTCTCAGAAGTATCTAAATTTTAAATTGCTTAGAATTTGCTATTTATATATAAGGCTTTTTACCTTATTTTTACAAGTTAAAATAATGAGTGGCAGAGAGCAGTTAGAGTTTCAACAAATATACTTAAAATGTAAAACACTATTTTTACTAGAACCTCAGCTTTTACTCTTAGAGTTGATTAAGTCACCATATAAAGCTTTAAGCCTGCCAAACTAGTTTTTTTTCCCATTTCCTCAGCTATCAGACAATAGAGGAAGTATGTCACTACCAAAAATGACTGAGTTGTATTGGGCCTGGAGAAGAAGTCAGGTAGCAGGAGCTTCTCCTGGGGCTGCTGATGGTTAGGCTCATCCACCACAGCACTTCGAGCTCGACTGGAATCGCTATGGGTTTTCTGCAGAAGGGATAAGAATTACAGAAACAGTTAATTTATAGTGGAGCTGTGCGTGTCCAGTATCAGCCCTAACAGGTATGGTAATTGCAGGCCAAGCAGCTCCAATTCCATTGTCAAATTAGAATTCAGTTTGTACTTTTGACAAAATACAGAAGTCAAGACCAGAGCACAGATCCTGCAGAATTACTGACTATGAGGTTTTATAAACATTGGAAAGGCAATAGGAAGGAGACATACCGTTTGCCTTTGTGGCCCCACCGTGCTCAAGTGTTCTGCTTCAGCTGTCCCAATAGGTGGCAGCAGATTATTTCGACTCAGCGGCAGTGGTGAGGGAGAGGAGAGCGAGTCGGCCGCCACAGGGCTGCAGATCCCACCAGCAAAAACCAAGATATGAAAGCATAAAATTATAATATAAACAAATTGGTTAGAATCAAATACATTGAACAGATGAGTTTAATATCATGCACAGAAAGCTTTAAGCTGCCTACACTTATAAATGAAGCGATCTCAAAGGATTTTGAAGAATGAAAATTTTGGGCTTTCTTCACAGTATTTTCTTATTTTTTGTTGAAACGTCATCCTGAGTGCACAGCAGAATTTGACCCTTTGTCCCACAAAGAACTGGAATAAAACAATTTTCCCTATCCTGAGTTGTATTTTTTCTGACAAATTCATAGATTTGTAATTTCGCATCTGATGAAACTCACAATTCTGGGCCTTCTGGTTGTCCTTTCCACTAAAAATTATAATTCCCAGGTACGGATCCTAAACTTTATTTCCTTCCAAAGGATTTGGAGCAGTTACAATATTACTCATGCCCAAGACAGTAATTAAAGCTGAACGATACTTTTCATATCCCAGAAAAAAACAAAGCACCTTATTTTTCCACTTCGGGAAAAAAAGCATTGTCAGAGGGATGAGAGATTAATTTTACATCAAAACCACTCATACCCAAGTGAATGTATAGATTGGTATAGATCATATACCAATAAAGTCAAAATTAAGAAATGTTGGGAGAGAAGTATAGTGACATATGCTTCATTCAGAGGCTGAATTCAAAACGCTGAATTCAGTTATGGTGTTATTAATTCCTACCCTTGATCATAGTCTTAGAAATCAACCCTCGTAACATGTTTTTTAAATTAACAACTAATGGAAGGATTTTATTTTAAAAACTTGGAGTCTTTTGCACAATGAGGTGGGAAAAGGGAAGAGGACATGTTTACTTTTATTTCCTAAGATGTGCCAAGGGACATTTTTTCCCTGGTGTACAGGCAACTACTTATCTGAGATTTACAAAGTTTTCATTGTCAGTGAAATAAGTAAATCCTATTGGTATGGAAAAATATTAAAGGAGATTTAATCATCATTTGGGGGAAGAATTTTATGAGCATGTTCCCACTAAGGAAAATGTTTTAATAAAAATATATACAGAATGTCTTCTATTCCTTTGATGAGTTCTGTTGGAATATTCTAGCCAACATTTTATTTGTGGAAATATGTTTAGCTAAATCAGAAGGAAGATAAGTATAATCAGAAGATAAGTATATATTTTATTCAAATATAACTCCATTTTCTTCTGTATTAGATTTAAACCAGTGTACAACTCATCATAAGAATATGTAGTGATTACTGCCTAGGCATATATTTCAATCTTTAAATTCATTCTATATGTAAAATTCTTCATTAGTTTTACCACAGATTCCAGAAATTCTGCTTTTGAAACCTACACTCGGGATCCTCTGCGTATTTCGTCCATAAGTCTTGGTGTTCCAGCGCGTGAATGGCTTGTGCTGATGGGATGAAGGGTACGTGGTGGGGGGTTGCGTCTCCTGGCGGACTGCACTGTATATGACAGAAATGATGTACTAAGCTTCAGGGCTCGATTTGGCCAATTTCGAGTTGAAAAGATGGTACTGGACCCAGGTCTCATAAGTAGCTTGTCATCAAGATCTCTAGTGGCCAAATATCAGAAACCCACAGTGAGATCAAGACTGCTCTGTACAGGGAGACAGAACTCAAAGGGTAAAAAGCCTTAAACTTTCAAGTACATTCAAGGGAGAGAAAGGCAAAAAGAGAAAACAATCAATAAATAACCTAGTTTTAGATGTCATATAATCTATCTCAGGAATGAGAATGTGTACCTGAAAGAAGGACATCATTTCAGTCTTACACATGATTTACTAGAATGGAGACTTGGGAAAGCAAGTACTTTATTCACCTGCCATCAGAGTCACTTCTTCAGTTACTGGTAAAGGCTAACCTGCAGTGTAGCTACTCCAAAGTGCTTCCCAGAAGTTTACCTCAGGGAATGAGCTTCCTACCATGCTGGAGGCTTTCTTTTTGCTGAAGGCATGTCATCAGAAAGACTTAGTTGAAGGGCCAGTATTGCTGCTTAGTAGTGGTGTGGCACTAGTGTGCTTCCACTGCAGAGATTAAAATGCTGAGCTAGTTAAAGCCCACAGGGGTAGGGGTTCCTTAGAAAAAGCTGGGAACAGGAAAAGGGTTCAGAGCCTTGTGCAGCCCAGGTCAGTAGATCTCCATTTGCGTAAACAACTGTGAAATACAATACTCTTTTGTAAGTCCTCTGTAAATAAAATACCATATTCAACAGTTCAGTAGCTTAAACTCTGCCCCACAGATTCAGGTGCTTCATTTTTGTGTTTTAAGCAGATGAGAGACCGTTTGATTTTATTGTAAGGCACCTAAGAGATAGTATTTACGCTGTGATATGGAGGGAAAGTGGAAGAATAACACTCTGCCACAGGCTTTGGCTTTCATCACGTTCTTCAAGCTTTCAGGCCACTTTGGTATCCTCTAGCACAAACTATGCCTCAGAGTTTGGAGAACTTTAAAGGAAAAACGCCCATCACAGAATAGGGCTAAACCTTGAGCATTACTTGTAAGAGATATTTCTCGTCTTGCCTCCCTAACCATTCACTTAAGCCTTTTGTTTACACAGCCTACCTGCTTTCTAATTATAGGAGTTTAGGCCTTAGCTGCTCTTCATTTATCTTTATTTTTCCTCTGGACTACTCACTTGTAAGTGGATTTATCACCTCCACACTTCTAGATCAGTCTCCAAATCTGACCTCTTCTATACAGCCCATCATCGTAAACTCAACAGACCCTACACTCATCTCCCCTGTCCCCAAACCATCTTCCCTTGAGCTTGAAATCTGAGTTCACCTTTATTCCTGTTTTTTATAGAATCTGATTTCTTTTATGATAACTCTTCAACTATTTTATTACTTTTTTAGTCTTGGCTACATCTTGAGAACAGACCCATAGCTGCCTGAATTCCTGCATTAGATTCCTTTACCTTTAGTTCCTCCTTCTTTAATCCAATCTATGTTCTACTGCTATGAAATCTTTCAAATTCCTGATTTAAATTGATGTTCTCCAAAGCTGACTCATACACTGCTGGGTGGGAATGTAAAATGGTACAATTCTTTTGAAAAAATTTTATGAAAGTTTATTATAAGATTAAACATATCCTTTCATTTCTGTATATTGATAAATGAGACCATATGTCCACAAAAAAGACCAGTACAAGAATATGTATAGTGCCTTTTATATATAACAGCCCCAACCTAAAAAACAGCCTGTGTTCATTAACAGAAGAATGGATAAATAAGTTGTGGTATATTATTAGAATACTAGTTGGCAGTAAAGGAGAAGGCAATGGCACCCCACTGCAGTACTCTTGCCTGGAAAATCCCATGGATGGAGGAGCCTGGTAGGCTGCAGTCCATGGGGTCGCTAAGAGTCAGACACGACTGAGCGACTTCCCTTTCACTTTTCACTTTCATGCATTGGAGAAGGAAATGGCAACCCACTCCAGTGTTCTTGCCTGGAGAATCCCAGGGATGGGGGAGCCTGGTGGGCTGCCGTCTATGGGGTCGCACAGAGTCGGACACGACTGAAGCGACTTAGCAGCAGCAGCAGTTGGCAGTAAAAGAGAATCACATGCAACATGAATGGATCTCAGAAACAAGACGTTCAAAACCCTCCACTGTCTGGTTCCAAAGTTCTTTAATTCCAGTCTCTGCTTTCCCACTAATCACACCAGTGGTCTTTTGATCAGAACATTGAAGTTCTAACCTATTGCCTCGTATTCTACTATAGCAAAAAACGATCTGCTTTCTCTTCTAAATATTTGTATTTTCCTGTCTCCAAACCTTTCCCCACATCATTTTTCATATCTAGAATAGCCTTGCTACTCTTCTCTGCTTATCCAAACTTCCATCTTACAAGGACACATTTAAAACCTGAACTTCCCACCAAAATGCTTCCCTTCTTTGGGGACTGCCATAGTGTTCACTCACTTGAAGTACACACACTTGGTACTCAGCCACAGGAATGCCCTATATGGTTAGGTCTCTTTTTAGTTGTGTGTCTTCTCACCACTTATTTTATCAGCTCCTTGAAGTTGGAGACCATTTTCCTTATATGTTTTTACTCCCCACATATCTCTGGTTGCTTGGTAGGTACTCAATACATGCATGTTGATTGACTTGACTTTGCTTTCCTTTTATTTTTTAGTGATCTACTTAAACTCTATAGTCGTAAAATTTTATACTTCTTACAGGAGCTTGTCCATTAGAGAGAGATTTCTTGGCTGTAGAGGCATCCCATGAACCAAGAGACCATTCACATTTGGCTGATGACCACTTGCTGCTTGACAGAGACTCATCTACATGTCAAAAGAAGATGTTTCTCATTGGTTGGTGAAGATACCAGCTTAGTTTCCCAACTTTGCCAAAAGTTAATATTTCCAAATTAGATCATTTATATATTTTTTCTCCCATGCCTTAACTTTTGTAGTATCTTGGCCAGTATCCCAGCTGGGGCCCCAAGTCCACTGTTAAGATGACAAGATCAGAATCACCCTCTTCATTTCTGAATGGGGAAGCCTGATCAACTTATGTGAAAGCAATTAATAGCCAGTCTCATAGGGGAAAGAGAACCTTTATTATTATTTACATTACATTAGAAAAAACAACATGGAACAAAAATGGGAAGAATAAGGGTAAACTCTAGTATATAATCTCTTTTACCATCACATAATCCTGTGCTCTGCTAATGCTTTCTCTGCTACACCTGGAGCAGTCAGCTCTCAATAATAAGCTCAAATCTGAAGACTATTAGAAGGAGTTAAGCTTATTTGTTCTAAGGTTGGCAGGATTTAGTCTTACATGGACTGCCACTGCCACCTTAGTGTCCTGTTTATTTTCTCTCTTAGGTAATCAGTTCAGGGCCGTTTCTGGTTAGCTCCTCCTCTCCCAAGTAGGCATTTTTCTCCTACTTTCTCTCTAGAATATTTGGATTATTGCTTCTCCTTCCTTTGGTCATCAACAACTAGAAACGTGTATGTTAACTTTTCAGAGCTTGGGCTACTTAAACCATAAGCAGACCAGTTTGACATATAGAAGTATTTTATTACTGTCACAGGAATATTAGATTACCTGGGTCATCCTCCAGTGTGATAAGATATGGGCCTTACTGAGTTTATTTTTTAATTGAAGTATAATTGATGTACAGTATAAGTTACAGGTATGTATAGTATAGTTATGTACAAGCTGAATTTACTTTTAAATAACCATTTAAAAAATATAGCTGCACAATATCTGGCCAGTATACCAACAAAGCAAACACTAGATCAGGCTCATCAACCTGCAAGAAATGGCCATCTTTATATGCTTAAGACTTTTTTGAAACCATTTTCTCTTCCCTTTGGTTTGCCTTTTACACCTGGGTAATGATTGCTAAACCTCCAAAAGCAAAAAAGTCAACAGATTCAAATATAAAAAATAAAAACCAGGTAGGTCAAGATAACAGAAAAAAAGAGGGAAGAAGTCAAAAAGAAATTCAAAAGATATAATGTTAAGGCCATAGAAAGTCTGACATTGGCCCCTCATTTCATTATATATTTCATTCTTCCCAAAGCTGCCTGGAGCTGACCATATAATTGAATCTCAATTGCACAGCTTATAGATACCTTTTCAAAAGAGCTGAAAATTACTTATCAACTCTAACTTGCTGTTTTTTCAAAATGAAACTTTTGCAAGGAATCGCTGGATTACTATGAAAACACATAAGTTTACTGGAAAAAAAAGTCATAGTGATACAATTAAGGCAAATAACTGAGCAGACTTCTCTATAAGAACAGGCCTAGGCTCTCCTGTTCATTCCCCTGTGGGACTTACCGGATTTGAGGTGACAGACAGCACCTTAGACTGTGGCACTCGAGGTAAGACCAAAGGCTGTAGTTCACTCAGCACACAGGGGCTTTGTGAAGCTGGTCTGGTGATTGCAACATTACTCTCATCATCTGAGCAAAGGAATAGAATCTATTATCCATGGATATCTTCAGACCCACAGCAACAGTACTGTGAAAAAAAATCTCCCCTGAGAATTCATAATCTCAAGCTAGGCTTCACTAATCTTTATAACCCAGTTTCACACCACCTGCATGGTTCCAAAAAACCCTTTAAACCATGAATTTATTTTAAAGTGGTTTCTCAGGCTGGTGATGCCTGTTGGTTCCTGGAAGAATGAAAAGCAAAGATTATTAGAGCAAAGCTATCTAATGGGACATTTGGAGATTGAAGGAAATATTCTACATATGCACTCTCCATGATAGTGGCCTCCAGCCACATGTGGCTATAGAGGATTTAAAATTTGGCTAGTGTGGGGCCTAGTAAAACTTACAAGTTATTGCAGAGTAAAAGAAACCATAAACAAAACGAAAAGACAACCTGCAGAATGAGAATAAGTGTTCGCAAATGACATGACTTAATTTCCTAAATATACAAACAGCTCATATAGCTCAACAAAAAACAACCCTATCCAAAAGGGATCCAACCCTGGCAGAAGACCTAAGTATATATTTCTTCAAAGAAGACATACAGATGGCCAATGGGCACAAGAACAGATGCTCAACACTGCTAATTATTAGAAGAAATGCAAATCAAAACAGTGAGGTACCAACTCACATGAGTCAGAATAGCCATCATTAAAAAGTATACAAATAACACATGCTAAAGAAAGTTCAGAAAAAAGGGAACCCTCCTACACTTCTAGTGGGAATATAAGCTCGTGTAGCCACTGTAGAAAACAGTATGGAGGTTCCTTAGAAAACTAAAAATAGAGTTACTGTATGATCCAGCAATCCCATTCCTGGGCATATACCTGGACAAAACTATAATTCAGAAAGATGCATGTACCCCAGTGTCCATAGCACCACAAGAGCCAATACATGGAAACAACCTAAATGTCCACTGACAGATGAATGGATAAAGATGTGTGTGTGTGTGTGTGTGTGTGTGTATATATATATGGAATACTACTCAGCCATAAAAGAATGGAATAATGCCATTTGCAAAAACATGGATGCAGTGAGATTATTACACTAAGTGAAGTAAGTCAAAGAAAGGCAAATATCACATGATATCATTTGTAGAATCTAAAATATGACACAAACCTATTTGTGAAACAAAAAATTATGGACATAGAGAACAGACTGGTTTCTAAGGGGGAGGAGGATGAAGGAAGGATGGAGTGGTAGACTGGGGTTAGCACATGTAGGCTTTTATCGAATGGATTAAAAAAAACAAGGTCCTACTGTATAGCACAGAACTATATTCGGTATCCTATAGTAAACCATAATGGAGAAGAATATTATGTATATATGGATGACTGAATCACTGCTGTACAACAGTAATTAACACAACCATTGTAAATCAACTATACTTCAATTTAAAAAAATTTAGTGTGATTGAGAATGGAATTTTAAAATTACCTAATTGTAATTAATTAAAAATTTAAATAGCCACGTGACTAGTGAAACTTCATACCCATTACCACTGCCAGTTTTTGTGGCAGCGGTAATTACATGTCTCTGGAGAAGATATATACTGAGTGTATAATAGTGTCACATGTATATCCACTTGCATACATATTGTTTATGGCTGCTTTCAAGGACAGAGTTAAGTAGTTGCAATAGATTGGATGGCTGGCAAAGGCTAAAATATTTACTGCCTGGTTCTTTATACACAAACTTTGCTGACCCCTATTTTAGGACATTTCAGTCAACCCACTAAACCAGTCAGAGATCCTCTAGCTCCATTTTAAAATTACTTTCTTCTTTTTTTCAAACTTTAAGTTTCACAATAACCTTAATTTATGGATACACAGAAAAATAAGTGGTGTTTAGCATATTTGAAACGTTGTGCATGAAGTATTAGTTACTTGGGCTGCCATTAAATGCCAGAGACTGGGTGGCTTAAACAACAGAAATTAATTTTCTCACAGTTCTGGAGCCTCAAAGTCCATTATCAAGGTACTGTTGGGGTTGGTTTATAGTGTGACCTCTATTCCTGGCTCCTAGGCACAGTTGCCTTTTCGCTTTGTCTTTGTTTGCATGACCTTTGCTCTTTGCATGCATAGAAAGAACTCTCATGTCTCTTCCTTTCCTTAAGGATACCAACCCTATAGGATTAGGGTCTCACCATTCCGACCTCATTTAACCTTAATTATCTCTCTAAAGGCCATATCACCAAACATAACCACATTGGGTGTTAGGCCTTTTGGATTTTAAGGGGAACACAATTCAGTCCATAACACATGGACAAACCATTTGTTTATCCATCAGTTGATGGATGTTTAGGTTGCTTCCACTTTTTTGACTCATGAATAATGCTGCTGTCAGCATTCATGCAAGGCTTTTGTGTGGCTATATTTCACTTCTCTAGGTTATATACCTTTGAGCAGAATTGCTGGGTCATATGGTAATTTAACTTTTTGAGGAACTGCCAAACTGGTTCCATAGTGACTGTACCACTTTGCATTCCCACCATTAATTTACGAGCATTCCAATTTCACATCCTCATCAATACTTGTTACTGTCCTTTTTTAATCTTTAATACAGTCGCACTAGTGGGTATGAAGTGGTGTCTCATTGTGGTTTTGGTTATTTGATTCCCCTAATGAATAATGATTTTGAACATCTTTTCATGTACTTATTGGCTATTTGTATATCTTCTTTGGAGAAATTGCTCTTTGAGTTATTTGCTGATTAATTGGATTGTTTTTTCTTTTGTTTCTGGGTTGTAGTTCTTTATATATTGTGGATACTAGATTCTTATTAGGTCTATGGTTTACGTAGATTTCCTCCCATTTTGTAGGCTGTCTTTTCACTTTCTTGATAATGTCCCTTGATACACCCTAAAGTATTTTATTTTGATGAAATCCAATTTATCTGTTTTTTCTTTGGTTATATGTGGTCTTGGTGTCAGATGACATCTAAGAATCAGCTGCCAAATCCAAGCTCATTGAGATCTACTCCAATGTTTTCTCCTAAGTTTTATGTAGCTCTGAAGTGTGTTCCTTTGGTCCATTTTGAGTTGATATTTTTTATATGATGTGAAGTAACGGTCCAACTTCATTCTTTTGCAGTTGTCCCAGCACCATTTCCTTTTTTTTCCCCATCTGAATTTTTTTTTTTTTGATTGACAGAGTTGATTTACAATATTCAGTAAGTTTCAGGTGTACAACATAGTGGTTTACAATTTTAAAAGGTTATACTCCATTTATAGTTATGATAAAATATTGGCTATGTTCCCTGCCAGCATCATTTCTTAAAGAGACTCTTCTTCCCCCATAGGCTTGGCTCCCTTGTTGAAAATCAGTTGACCATAGATGTGTGGGTTTATTTATGGACTTCTTATTCTATTCCATGGATCAATATATGTTCTTATGCCAGTACTACACTGTTTTGATCACTGTAGCTTTGTATTATCTTTTAAAATCAAGAAGTATGAATCCTCCAAATTTGTTCTTTTTCAATATTGTTTTGGATATTCAGGATATCTTGCATTTCTGTATGAATTATCTCTGCCTTTTAAAAAAGGCAGCTGGAATTTTGATAAAGTTGCACTCAGGCTGTAGATATATTCAGGGAGACTCCCTGGAGAAGCCCACGGATGGAAGAGCCTGGTGGGCTGCAGTCCATGGGGTCACGAAGAGTCAGACACGACTGAGCGACTTCACTTTCACGCATTGGAGAAGGAAATGGCAACCCACTCCAGTGTTCTTGCCTGGAGAATCCCATGGACTGGGGAGCCTGGTGGGCTGCCGTCTGTGGGGTCGCACAGAGTCGGACACAAATGAAGAGACTTAGTAGTAGCAGCAGCAGCCATCTTAACAATACTACGTCTTCCGATACATAAGCAGAGCCTGTCTTTCCATTTGTGTGTGTGTGTGCCCAGTCACTCAGTCAAGTCCAACTCTTTGCAACCCCGTGGACTGTAGGCTGCCAAGCTCCTCTGTCCATGGAATTTTCTACACAGGAATACTGGAGTGGGTTGCCATTTCCTACTCCAGGGGATCTTCCAGACCCAGGAATCGAACCTGCATCTCTTGCGTCTCCTGCATTGGCAGGCAGATTCTTTACCACCGCACTGCCTAGGAAACCCCTTCCATTTCTTTCAGTTCAGTTCAGTCACTCAGTTGTGTCCGACTCTTTGCGACCCCACAGACTGCAGCATGCCAGGCTTCCCTGTCCATCAGCAACTCCTGGAGCTTACTCAAACTCATGTCCATCAAGTTAGTGATGCCATTCAACCATCTCATCCTCTGTTGTCCCCTTCTCTTCCCACCTTCACCCTTTCCCAGCATCAGGGTCTTTTCCAGTGAGTCAGTTCTTTGCATCAGGTGGCCAAAATATTGGAGTTTCAGCTTCAGCATCAGTCCTTCCAATGAATATTCAGGACTGATTTCCTTTAGGACTGACTGGTTGGATCTCCATGCAGTCCAAAGGACTCTCAAGAGTCTTCTCCAAACCACAGTTCAGAAGCATCAATTCTTCGGCACTCAGCTTTCTTTATAGTCCAACTCTCAAATCCATACATGACTACTGGAAAAACCACAGCTTTGACTAGATGGACCTTTGTTGGCAAAGTAATGTCTCTGCTTTTTAGTATGCTGTTGAGGTTGGTCATAGCTTTTCTTCCAAGAATCAAGCGTCTTTTAATTTCATGGCTGTAGTCACCATCTGCAGTGATTCTGAAGCCCAAGAAAATAAAGTCTCTCACTGTTTCCATTGTTTCCCTATCTATTTGCCATGAAGTGATGGGACCAGATACCGTGATCTTATTAGTTTTCTGAATGTTGAGTTTTAAGCCAGGTTTTTCACTCTCTTCTTTCATCAAGAGCCTCTTTAGTTCTTCTTCTCTTTCTGCCGTAAGGGTGGTATCATCTGTATCAGTTCAGTTCTGTGCAGTGGCTCAGTCGTATCTGACTCTTTGCAACCCCATGATCCGCAGCACGCCAGGCCTCCCTGTCCATCACCAGCTCCTGGAGTTCACCCAAACCCACGTCCATTGAGTCAGTGATGCCATCCAACCATCTCATCCTCTGTCGTCCCCTTCTCCTCCTGCCCTCAATGTTTCCCAGCATCAGGGTCTTTTCAAATGAGTCAGCTCTTCGCATCAGGTGGCCAAAGTACTGGAGTTTCAGCTTCAACATCAGTCCTACCAATGAACACCCAGGACTGATCTCCTTTATCTGCATATCTGAGTTTATTGATATTTCTCCCAGCAATCCTGATTCCAGCTTGTGCTTCATCCAGCCTGGCATTTCACATGATGTACTCTGCATATAAGTTAAATAAGCAGGGTGACATATTGTCACCCAAGGGTGACAGCCTTGATGTACTCCTTTCCTAATTTGGAACCAGTGCATTGTTCCATGTCCGGTTCTAACTATTGCTTCTCGACCTGCTTAAGATTTTTGAGGAGGCAGGTCAGGTCATCTGGTATTCCCATATTTCCACAGTATGTTGTGATCCACACAGTCAAAGGATTTGGTGTAGTGAATAAAGCAGATGTTTTTCTGGAATTCTCTTGCTTTTTCTATGATCCAACTGATTTTGGCTATTTCGTCTCTGGTTCCTCTGACTTTTCCAAAACCAGCTTGAACATCTGCAAGTTCACAGTTCACAAACTGTTGAAACCTAGCTTGGAGAATTTTGAGCATTACTTTGCTAGCATGTGAGATGAGTGCAACTGTGCCGTAGTTTGAGCATTCTTTGGCATTGCCTTTCTTTGGGATTGGAATGAAAACTGACCTTTTCCAGTCCTATGGCCACTGCTGAGTTTTCCAGATTTGTTGGCAAATTGAGTGCAGCACTTTCACAGCATCATCTTTTAGGACTGGAAATAGCTCAACTGGAATTCCATCACCTCCACTAGCTTTGTTTGTAGTGATGCTTCCTTAAGGCCCACTTGACTTCACATTCCAGGATGTCTGGCTCTAGGTGAGTGATCATATCATCATGGTTATCTGAGTCATGAAGATCTTTTTTGTACAGTTCTTCTGTGTATTCTTGCCACCTCTTCTTAATACCTTCTGCTTCTGTTAGGTCCATACCATTTCTGTCCTTTATTGTGCCCATCTTTTCATGAAATGTTCCCTTGTTAGCTCTAATTTTCTTGAAGAGATCTCTAGTCTTTCCCATTCTATTGTTTTCCTCTATTTCTTTGCACTGATCACTGAGGACGGCTTTCTTTAGGCCTTACCTATTTTCTTTCAGTGTTTTGTAGTATTCTGTGTAGAAGTCCTATACTTCCTTGGTTCAGTTTATTCCTAAGTATTTTATTCTTTTTGATAATAGGTAAATAAATTGTTTCCTTAATTTCATTTTTGATTGTTCATTGATAGAAGCTGGAAGAATTTTGAGACGCATGATAGAGAAGTCACAAATTACCTTGAATAGACTTAGGAGAAATTTGGATTTGGAGGGTGCTGTAGGGAGGGGAAAGCTCAGAAGGAAATGAGGAACATACTAGAAACTGGAAGAAGGGAGAACATATTAGAAACTGGAAGAAAGGAGATGCTTGTTATTTTGTGACAAAGTTTAGTGAAATGGTCTTTTATGGTCATGTGGACAGGCTGAACTTTCAAAGTGATGATTTTAGTTATATAGCTATGGAGATTTCCTAGCAAAGTGTTAAAGGTGAAGCCTGATTTTTTTTCTTGCTGCTTATGATAAGACATGAGATGAGAGAAATTGAGGGAAAAACTATTAAACATAAAGAAAACAGGACTCAATGATTTTGAGAATTCTCAATCTCTCTAGATGCAAAAGATACCAAAAAAAAGGAAGGCTATCAGGCCCCCAAAATTCTACTGGCAGGACACAACCTAATAAAATTACTTAGCTACGAACATGATACCTTTCATGTTAACAGGATGACTCAGAGGGTGAAATCAAGAGCTTAGAGGGGAGACCAGAGAGCTAAGAGGATTATTTCCAGGCCTTGAAACTTGATGAAGGAATCCCGAATATTTTCACATGTGGATTTCAGAATTGCTAGGGATCCCTTCCCCACCCCAGCCTTTAACTGGAGTGTCTATAATGGTTATCCTTTTCCTGGCACACTACTATATGTTGGGTTTGTTGGGGTCAAATACCAATAATCTGTCTCTAGGAACAGAATGGCTGGATTAAATAGTTAGATGTTTATGTACCTTTGTATTTAGTTTCACAGGGCTATAGAACAGAAATGAATTGTGCCCCCAATAACTTCACTTGCCCTGTATTACATCCAGGAACTTCATTCTTACCTGATTTCAAAAATCTATGGAGCTGAGGCTCCGTCATTCCAAGAATGATTCTCTTGGAAACTTTTAAAGACAGTTGACTGTACTTTGCATGTGGGAGCATATGACTCACTGGTGGCCAGTGGGAGGACTGTAGTGGACAAATTCCAATGTGGCCCCCTGCCGCCAGCCCATGATTCTCATCTCTGGGTGTTCACACCTTTGTGTAATCCCCTCCCTTGGACTGTGGGCAGGACCTGTGACTTGCTTCAAACCAATAGATGATGGTAAAGGTGATGGAATGTCACCCCCTTGATTATGTTACATAATCTTCTGTCTTGCTAGTAGATTAGCTCTCAGTCTTTCTTACTGAGAAAGCTTTGGAGAAGTAAGCTACCATGACTACTACAGCTACAAGAAACTGGATGCTTCCAAAAACATGAGCCGCAACATGAGAACCAGCTCTGACCAACACCCTGATTACAGCCCTGTGAGATCTTAAGTAAAGGACTAGCTGGCTGTTATTGGACTTCTGACTCACAGATCTGTGAGATAATAAATGTGTATTGTTTGAAGCTGCTAAGTTTGTGTTAATGTTTTGTGCAACATAGAAAACCAATGCAGACAATTGTTAAGACATTAAATATACATTTGACCATATACTCTGACAGTTCCACTCCTAGAAATCTACCCAAGAGAAAAAGGAAATATATGTCAAAATGTATGTCTTGTACCCTAGTGTTCATAAAAGCACTAATAGACCAAAAATGAAAATAGTCCAAACATCCAACAACAAATAAATGGATAAACGAGTTATGGAACAGTGGAATACTACTCAGCAATAAAAGGAATAAATTATTGACACATGGATGACTCTCAGAATGATTTATACTGGGAGAAAGAAGATGATTAAAAAAAAGAGTCAATACAACATGATTCCATTTAAGCAGGTAAGTTGTCACTTCAGGATAGTGAGTTGGGCAAGGGTAGGAGGGAGGGATTACAAGGCCATGAACTTTTGCGGGTAATGGATATGTTCACTGTATTGACTTATAGTTTCATGGCTGTATATACATAAATCAACTTATTATATACTTTAAGTTTTACTAGTTTATTGTAAATCATTTCTTCAATAAAGTGGTTTTTAAAATGTATTTGTGACTTGCACATGTTGTTTTTTTCTCACAAATAATTACATTCAAAAAGAAAGCTCAGTCTCTAGTCATCATAGACTAGGCCTCTTTACTCATCCAGTCATTCCCAAATATTGTCCAACTATCTGTTAGTTTCTATAAGAAATACAAATATGATTCTTGTGTACTATTAAGCATATAATCTAATAGACTGGTTAGGGTTTGGAAGTCTTAATTATTTTTTTATATTGTTTTCACAAAGAGCCTTACCAGAAGCAAATCCCTCCCAGTGAGTACGTGTCAGCTGCTCCATACAGCTTAGGACCTTGCTCCACACATCGTCAAACACATAAGCAAGGACATCCTCTTTCATGCAGTAAAATGGAGCAATGGGCGGATACCCTAATTTCTGTTTCTCTGTAGCTGCTTCTGATTTCTTTCCATGAAACTCCTCTTCCCTGTAACAGAAACAAGAGGGAAAGATTTCATGGTTCTTCTTCACTGAGTGTTCACCACTATCTTTTGTGCTGCTTAGGAATGTGATCTGTGCTCCTCCCCGCTAAGTCTGACCGCCCCCCCCCCGCCAACCCTTGACATATGTAGCACAGATATTAAGTTCTCTTGTGAGCTAAGGAAGTTTTTAACAGAGGAGACTCTGCATTTTCCTTTTTACCCCCATTCCACCCCATATTCTGGCAAAAAATAGAACAAGAAAAAGAAGGGTGAGAATCATTGTCCTTTTTTTTAGCTTTAAACAGATGGCACTGTCAGTTGAGCAACAAGCAAGCTATGACTTGAACACAGAAATAATCTTTTTCTTGTAATTGGATAACATTTAGATTATATTAATGTGACACACTGAATGGTGTAACTGTGATTAGCTGCATAGTTATTTGAGGCAGTGATTCATCAGGGAAATAGTCCACATAGATTATTATATTGTATACTTTTACTAACCTAAATAAACATTTGGTAGTTGATTGTAAAGGAAAAAGAGAGAAACCCAACAGCATAGGAAGCTACTCGGGCTCTTCTGGAATCTGTATCTAAAATTCAGAAACTCCCAGTTAGGCAAGGCTATCTCTTCTCTGGCACTGGGTATCAATAGCACAAATAGATTTCTAGGGGAAGAAAATCTGGCTGATAGATGTGCTTATCTGTGACAGTATAAACTAAGACAAAGCAAATTGTGGAATTGACTTGGGTAACAGTGAAAGTTACTCCTAGGGTAACAAAGTACACAAGAATGAAATAGGAAACTAGGCTGGAAAGAAGGATGCTAAGATTTGAGCAGGACAGCCAGACTCTCTTTGCTTCTTTCCAAAGGAAGAGCTAGCCTGGCATTAAGTGGTGGAGGAGGCTGTGTGTGTGTCAGTTGCTCGAGTCCAACTGCGACCCCATGGACTATTGCTTGCCAGGCGCCTCTGTCCATGGGATTCTCCAGGCAAGAGTACTGGAGTGGGTTGCCATTTCCTTCTCCAGGGGATCCTGACCCAGGGATGAAACCCAGGTTTCCTGCATTGTAGGCGGATTCTTTACCATCTAAGCCACCGGGGAAGCTGAATAGTATTGACTGTATTTCAATTTATATTTCTTTTAAGAGGAGATAACATAGCCATATGATGAAAATTCAAATTGCTTAGAAGGAAATGTATACATGTAGTGAAAAATAAGTTTCCTATATCTCTAGCCCAGTCCTCATTCCCAGAAGCAAACATACATGAGTCCAGAGAATGTTCCACCTTGCTCATCCAATTATCAATGTATCCTGGCCCATGATCCCTTATCAATATATATATATATATATATAAATCTGCCTCTTTAAAAAAATAACTGCAGAGTATTCCATTGGATATACCATAATATATGTAGCCAGGCAGCTGTTGATCAACTAACTTTTTGCTTTTATAATCAATACCACAATATATTTCTAGAGATATTCCTTATATATTAGGTTACAGCCCAATAAACTAACAAAAATGTAAGTAAAAAATGCATTTAATATACCTAACCTGTTGAACATTATAGCTTAGCCTAGCTTCCTTAAATGTGCTCAGAAGACAAATTAGCATACAGCTGGGCAAAATTATCTAACACAAAACCTATTTTATAATAAAGTGTTAAATATCCCATGTAATGTATTTCATACTCTACTCAAAGTGAAAAGCAGTGGTTGATGGGTATAAAATGGCTTAAGTGTGTTGGCTGTTTACCCTCATGGTAGTGTGCCTGACTGGGAGCTGCAGCTTGCTGCCACTGCGCAGCATCCTGAGAGAGTACTGCATATCGCTAGTCCAGGAAAAGACAGAAATTCCAATGGACAGTTGCTATTCAATGTGTATCACTTCTATACCATTGTAAATTCAGAATTCATAAGTCAACTCATCTTAAGTTGGGGACGTATGTATGTAGTTCTTTGGCTACATAGGTGTCTTATTTGTAGGGTAGATTCCTATCAATAGATTATTGAGTCAAAGGGTATGTGCATTTCAATTTAAAGAGGTGGTATAATTCTCCAGTAGTGAAAGAATATGCCTATTTTCTCATTCAAGGAATAATCAAATTTCTTTATCTTTTGTCTTTTGATAGTCTGTCAGGTAAAAGAGTACTCATGATAATTTTGATTTGAATCTCTGAATGAGACTGAGTTTCATTTCATATATTTCAGATCCATTTTCTTATAATGTGAACTCTGCCATGTTCTTTGTTTTGTCCTTAATTTTTTCCTTATTGATATACATGTTAAGGAAATTAAGCCTCTGTGCATGCATTAACTGCAAATATTTTTGCCAGTTTGTCTTCTGACTTTATGAATTTTTTATGCAGAAATTTTATTTTAAGCAGTTATTTTTAAATGACTTGTAGATTTTAAGCTATAGTTAGAAAGGCCTTCCCTATTCCCACACTATTAAAAAAAATCTTTCATATCTTATTTTCTTCCAAACTTACATGATTTCATTCATGACATCTCAGTATCTCAGTGGTATCTCTAAAGAGAAGACTGCCTTCCTAAAAATCTTCCCTGTATTACTTGAAAATTCATTTGGGTTTGAGTCATGAACATCACGTTTTGGAGTAGTTAAATCAGCTTTATTTAAAGCTAAAATGAAGGGAAAAGACCTTTGAGGAAAAAGGAGGAGAAAAAACAGATAATTTGACTCAGGCCAGATGAAGTGAAAGGGAAGGGGGAAATCTCTGGAAAATCAAAAGAGCATACATATGATTCTCTTGGAACAATTAGCTAACTCATTGGTACTATGTATAGAAATCTGAGTTATGTCTACCTGAGCCTAGGACTGTATACATTGAACATAAAAGTCAGCATGGCTCAATAGGAAATAAGGGAAGAAAAGTCCAGAATCATGTGACACTAACTAGACCTAACCACAGCCTCATAGCCTGAAATTCTCACTTCCAGATGTGCCACTGTGACTATCATTCTGAACTTCTAAAGGCTTAGAGGAATAGTTTAAGACGTTAATATTTCAGGGATGTAGCATGGAACAGTAAGGGAGCCTGGATTTAGAATAAGATGAATAAAGTTTCCATGAATTACTGGTGATAACTGACAAAGAAAAATCAAATTATGTGGAGAAAAAATTAATTCATTTAAACTGTTTAATCCCAGGAAGAGGCAAATGACATGTGCAGGAAAAAACAATGTATATCAATTAAGTCTATGAATGCTGGACAACTGAGAAGTAACAGAACATAAATAACATAAATTTAATTATAGATAATACTGGTGCCATACTTTAGAAAAATAGATACTAATACACAAAACAGGGGAGTAAAAAGTTTAAAAGATACAATACTCACATATCTGTGTGGTCAAACGCTAGGTATTCCTCTATTATTCCCTCAGAAAATATTATACAGTCTTCTTCTCTTTCCATAGAACACAAGCAAGGGGATTTGACAATGGAAGATGCTTTAGGACCATATGAAGATGAAAAATGTAACTTCTTTCCCCTAATGCCAAATCTGGGAGACGGGAAAAACAGTAATTATGTTCAACATAAACAGTTCTCACAGGAACTCATTCATACAAGTTTCAGCTCAAAGTCCCTTCCCCTGGCGACACCTTCCTGGGCTACTCTAAACCTTAATACCTATTATTTCTCAGAACAGGAATAAATATGAGCCACACACCCACTCTGCGTAGGTGTATTATGCACCTAATACTGAAGCAGTTGCATACTACTTGCTATCTTTTCAGCTGCAATGGCTATGGCTACAACATAAGCTTTTTTTTTTTTAATCTAAGAATATTTACATTCATGTTCAACTCTTTGAAGTACCTCAGGAGATTACAGGTTTATTTCAGTAACTTCATTGTTGTTGAAAATGCATGCACATTATTGTGCAATCGATCTCTTGAACTTATATTGCAAAACTGAAACTCTGGTATCCCTTAAACACTAACTGCCCCTTCTCCTTCCTCTCCTCCTTTGGGCAACTATACTTCTACTTTCTGTTTCTATGATTGGACTACTTTAGATACTAAATATGGGTGGAATCATATTGTATTTGTCCTTTTGTGACTAGCTTATTTCACTTATTAAATAATACTTTCAAGGCTCATCAATCCATATTATAGCATGTAACAGGATTTCCTTCTATAATATTCCATTGCATGTATATAAATTTTCTTTATCCATTTATCTGTGATGACCATCTGGGTTGTTTCCACCTCTTGGCTATTGTGATTAATGCTTCAGTGAATATTGGTGTGCAAATATCTCTTTGAGATCCTCCTTTGAATTTTTTTTGGATATATACCTGAGTGGGATTGCTGGTTCATATAGTAATTCTATTTTTAGTGTTTTAAGAAGCCTCCATACTGTTTTCCAAGAGACAACAGGAGACTTCTCTGTAGCTCAAACGGTAAAGAATCTGCCTGCGAGGCAGGAAACCAGGGTTCAGTCGCTGGGTTGGGAAGTTCCTTGGGAGGAGGGAATGGCAATCCACTCCAGTATTCTTGCCTGGAGAATTTCATGGACAGAGAAGCCTGGCGGGCTACAGTCTGTGGGCTCACAAAGAGTCAGACACGACTGAGCACCTAACACAGCCCACACTGTTTTCTTTAGTGGCTGTACTGTTTTACACTCCATTCCCCCCAACAGTTCACAGAGTTCCAATTTTTTGTCTACATTTTTGCCAAAAGTTGTTGCTTTCTGTTCTCTAGATAGTGGCCACCCTGATGATGGGTGGTGGTGGTTTAGTCACAAAGTCGTGTCTGACTCTTGCGACCCCATGGATTTGTAGCCCACCTGACTCCTCTGTCCATGAGATTTTCCAGGCAAGAATACTGGAGTGGGTTGCCATTTCCTTCTCCAGAAGATCTTCCTGACCCAGGGACCAAACCAGCATCTCCTGCTTTGCAGTCAGACTCTTTACTGCTGAGCCACCATGGACACCCAAAGAGACTGTTAAATGTTGACTAAATGCTTTCTCAGGCCACAAAACTAGACTGCATTTCCCAGGACCCCCATACAGTTAAACGATGGGTTCAATTCAGTTCAGTTACTCAGTCATGTCTGACTCTTTGCGATCTCATGAACTGCAGCACACCAGGCTTCCCTGTTCATCACCAACTCCCAAATTGCTCAAATTTATGTTTAACAAGTTGGTGATGCCATCCAACCATCTCATCCTCTGTCGTCCCCTTGTCTTCCTGCCTTCAAACTTTCCCAGCATCAGGGTCTTTTCCAACGAGTCAGTTCTTCGCATCAGGTAGCCAAAGTATCAGGGCTTCAGCTTCAGCATCAGTCCTTCCAATGAATATTCAGCACTGATTTTCTTTAGGAACGACTAGTTTGATCTCTTTGCTGTCCAAGAGACTCTCAAGAGTCTTCTCCAACACCATAGTTCAAAAGCATCAATTCTTCGGCGCTCAGGTTTCTTTATGGTCCAACATTCACATCCATACATGACTACTGGAAAAACCATAGCTTTGACTATATGTACCTTTGTCATTAAAGTAATGTCTCTGTTTTCTAGTATGCTGTCAAAGTTTGTCATAGCTTTTCTTCCAAGGAGCAAGTTTCTTTTAATTTCATGGCTACAGTCACTATCTGCAGTGATTTTGGAGCCCCAAAATAGTCTCTCATTGTTTCCCCATCAATTTGCCATGAAGTGATGGGACTGGATGCCATAATCTTAGTTTTCTGAATGTTGACTTTTAAGGCAGCTTTTTCACTCTCTTCTTTCACTTTCATCAAGAGGCTCTTTAGTTCTTCTTCATGTTCTGCCATGAGGGTGGTGTCATCTGCATATCTGAGGTTATTGATAATTCTCCCAGCAATCTTGATTCCAGCTTGTGCTTCATCCAGCCCGGCATTTCGCATGATGTACTCTGCATAGAAGCTAAATAAGCAAGGTGACAATATACAGTCTTGATGTACTCCTTTCCCAATTTGGAGCCAGTCTGTTGTTCCATGTCCTGTCCTAACTGTTGCTTCTTGACCTACATACAGACTTCTCAGGAGGCAGGTAAGGTGGTCTGGTATTCCCATCTCTTTAAGAATTTCCCACAGTTTGTTGTGATCTACACAATCAAAGGCTTTACTGTAGTCAATGAAGCAGATGTTTTTCTGGCATTCTCTTGCTTTTTGTATGATCCAGTGAATGTTGGTTATTTGATCTCTGGTTTCCCTGCCTTTTCTAAATCCTTCTTGAACATCTGGAAGTTCTCAGTTCACGTACTGTTGAAGCCTGGCTTGGAGAATCTTGAGCATTACTCTGCTAGCATGTGAGGTGAGTGCAGTTGTGCCGTAGTTTGAACATTCTCTGGCTTTGCCTTTCTTTGGGATTGGAATGAAAACTGACCTTTTCCAGTCCTGTGGCCAACTTTTCACCAAATTTGCTGGCATATTGAGTGTAGCATTTACACAGCATCATCTTTTTTAAAAAATAATATTTATTTATTTTGGCTGTGCTGGGTCTTCACTGCTATGTGTGGGCTTGCTCTAGTCGCAGCTACTCTCTGGTTGCGGTTTGCAGGCTTCCCATAATGGTGGCTGCTCTTGTTGTGGAGCACAGAGTCTAAGGCACATGGTCTTCAGTAGTTGCCTCACATGGGCTCAGTAGCTGTGGCACCTGGGCCTAGTTGCCCCGTAGCATGTGGGATCTTCCCAGACATGGGACTGAACCGGTGTCCACTGCATTGCAAGGTGGATTCCTAACCACTGGACTACCAGGGAGGCCCTCACAGCATCATCGTTTTGGACTTGAAATAGCTCAGCTGGAATGGGTATGAGGTGGTTATTTCATTGTGGTTTTGATTTGCATTCCTCTTATGATTAGTGATGTTGAGCATCTTTTCATTTATTTGTTGGCCATTGGCTTATCGTCTTTGAGAATTGTCTATTCTCTTGTCCTTTTTCTATTTTTAAATTGGGTTCTTTTTGTTGTTGTTGGATTGTAGAAGTTCCTCATGTGTTCTAGATATTAACCCTTTATCAGACATGACTTGGAAATATTCTCCCCCATTCCACAGGTTGCCTTTTCACTCTAATGATTTTTTTCTTTGGGTACACAAAAATTTTTGAGTTTGATGTAGTCCCATTTGTTTATTTTTGCTTTTGTTTTTAGGTTTTGATGTTCTATCCAATAAATCATTGCCAAATCCAATATCCTGAAGCTTTTCCCCTATATTTTATTCTAGGAGTTTTAATAGTTTTAGGTCTTACATTTAGGTCTTTGAAATCCATTCTGAGTTAAGTTCTGTATATGGTGTAAGATCAGAGTTCCACTTCATTCTTTTGCATTGTTTTCCCAGCACCATTTGTTGGGGGGATTGTCCTTTCCCCACTGTGTAATCTTGGCACCCTTGTTGAAAATTATCTAGTCATATACACAAAGGTTTATTTTCTAGTTATCTATTCTTTTAATGATTTTTTAAGGGTTATAATTCTGCATACAGTCATACACTTTGGCAACTTATTAGATATTATAGTTAATTTTCGTTGCAGTATGTATTTAAACTAAGGGTAGATAAGCCCCTTAAACTAACTTGCAGCAGCAGATTACGAAGTTTTTTTTCATTTTAAAAAATCGTATTTATTTATTTATTTTGTGCTATACAGCAGGTCTTTGTTGGTTATCCATTTTAAATATAGCAGTGTGTACACGTCAATGCCAAACGCCTTAACTATCCCTTCCTCCCATCCTTACCTGCCCTGGACCCGGCAACCGTAAGTCTGCTCTCTGTGAATCTCTTTCTGTTTTGTAATTAAGTTCATTTGTATCATTTCTTTGTAGATCCCACATATAAGGGGTGTCATACGGTGTTTCTCCTTCTCTGCCTTACTTCACTCAGTGTGAAGCTTTAGGTCCATCCATGTTGCTGCAAATGCATTATTTCATTGTTTTTAATGGCTGAGTAATATTCCACAGTATATGCTGCTGCTGCTAAGTTGCTGCAGTTGTGTCTGACTCTGTGCAACCCCACAGACGGCAGCCCACCAGGCTTCTCTGTCCCTAGGATTCTCCAGGAAAGAATACTGGAGTGGGTTGCCATTTCCTTCTCCAATGCATGCATGCATGCTAAGTTGCTTCAGTTGTGTCCAACTCTGTGTGACCCCATGGACAGCAGCCCACCAGATTCCTCTGTCTGCAGGATTCTCTAGGCAAGAATACTGGAGTGTGTTGCCATTTCCTTCTCCACCACTGTATATATGGACCACATCTTTATCCATTCCTCTGTTGATGTTTTTTTTCAAATGGGAATGTTCTCAAACTCATCTGTTCAGGATCCTTTTCTGGCCTGTGTTTTCTCCTATGCTACCACCATTTTCTATTGTTAAAAAGTTCTTGGAATTCCATTTTGATCTATACAATAATTGTTTTGATTGATAACACTGTTTTGCAGCCATAATATAAGTTCATTTTCATGGAGTTTGTTGTGAAATAAATATGATACTTAATTTAGTTTTTTAAAAAAGTTGATTCTAACTATATTCTAGGCATTGTTTTAGGTGTTAGAGATACAAAGAGAAAGCGACTGTATTTTTGTATTGTTTTTATACCAATTTCCTCTGGCCCAAGAACTCAAGAATGGAAGCTGAACCAAATATCTTATTTAGTACATTTGAGATGTGAAAAAAAATCCAATGTGGAAGAATTAATGAATGAGAGTGACAGAAGATAAAGACACGTATGTAGACTGGGGCCAGTTTATGATATAATTTTAAATTTATCATAAATTCAATGGGAAGCTACTGAAGATTTTTAAGTGAAGGACAGAAAGGACTAACCATGAACTTTAAAAGGAAAATCTGATGTAATGTGGAGGGGCAAGAATGGATATAATTTGAAATGTTATTTTGTAGAAAATCTTAGTAGCTGATAAACCTCATATTTCATGGAAAACTAATTTGTTAAACTAAAAAATACCAAAGTTGTATTTCTGACACATTTTTTTCACATCACTTATTTTAAAAAGTGGAAAAATTGCAGCATCACCACCAACTTACATATCCTCAACTACCCAAATTTTGTTCTCAAATACTAGTAGTCTCTCAAAGAAGTTAAGTGTTTCCTTGACTTTCAGCTGCTTCCATGTCTTAAAGAAGAAAAAAATATTTTTCCAGGATAGGACTGGAAAAAAAGGACAAAAATGAACCAGCGTGACATGGCTGTAACAATTAGAGCATCAATAATAATTATGGTTAGTTAAAATATATAAATATTTTGCAGTACAATGAGTTCCTTAATGGTACTCAAGAGAAAAAAATATCAAGTATGGACAAACTGGTAGTGATATGAAAGTAAATATGGATTATATTTAATTTGTTATTATTTTCTTTAAGTAGTGATATCCTAATATAGCTGAATAACTTGCTTCATTTAACTATATGTCTGTATAAAGTACAGATAGGTATTTATTTCATCTGTATAGTGAAGAAAAGTAATTATTGAATACTGTTAAGTCAAATAATCCAGAACCAAAAATAAGAAAGACCAAGCAGCAATGGTAGTAGCAAGTAAAACGGACAGAAAAGATGTCTGCAGTGTGTTGCAGAATCATGATTTAGCCAAACGTCCTAGAGAAGGAGGAGTTAACTGCTCAGACTTGTTCCTTTGGAATCTCTAAAAGGAAATGCTATTTACAATTATAAAATAAAAGGTATATATAAAGTTTAAACTAATAGATCAGGTAAATATATCTTAATCGCAGGATCTAAGTTATCTAATTTTGGTCTGTGAGAATTAAAGAATACATCCTTTCTGTGGGAGACAAATTAGTCTGTAAAAATCTGAAACTTATATAAAAGGAGTAAATTTTAAAAGGCTTATTGGTGTAATACATGAGGCTTAAATTTAGAAAGAAATCTCAGCCTGGTGACCAGAACCTTGAGTTTAAATCACTCTGAAAGAAGTAAACAAATCCCACTCTCTGACCAAAAATCAGTTAGTTGATAACCCAGATCCCATAATCTTAACTAACCTAAGACAATAATGTTTTACTTTGTGGTCTGATGAAATTACTACAAGCTTTAAAAGGCATCAAAAGCAAGCATCACTACAACTCTTAACCAGTATCAGTATAAATAAAATTACAGTCTTAGGAAATAGTTAAGGAATAATTTTAAAATGAATTAAAACCGTGACATTTTACTACAGAATTAAGGATAAGCATAGGTTTTTAAAGCAATCCTATCTGGGTTTATTGTGCTACTGTTAAAAGAGTTTGAGGTATTCAAAGAATTAGCCATTTTAGCTAATGACTAATTACCCATTTTAATAATATCAGTTTCAGTTCAGTTCAGTGGCTCCCATAATAATTAGTATTACATGTTTAAGAAAACCACTGTTTCAAAGTTTTTTTAAAAAAAATTTTAAATTCTATTTCTTAGATCCCTGAATTTCTTTAAACCACTCTGTTGACACATTTATTCCAAGAAGAAAGTGCTTGTATTTATAGATAGACATAGATATGACACAGATATAAGTATCTATGGATATTAGTAACTCTTAAAATTCTAGAGAAAACCTTTTTTTTAAATTAAAACCTAAGTAAAAAAATTCTAGTATGCATAAAGACTATGATTAGTCTTACAGAATTTGCTGTGCTTTACTAAATACCAATAAATAAGTATTTTAATCCTTTAGTGTAAGTGGTAGAATAAAATACTTGCATATTTAGAATACATAGACACTTACACATTAGAATACTTACATAGTAGAATCTCTTTCTTGAGACAGTGTTGCCTCACGTGAAGCTGAAACAGCAGAAGGGGATCTAGGGTACAGTCCGTAACCTTCACTTGGAGTGATTATCTGCCGACCCAGAATCCTTCAAAGTGAAGAACATAAAGAGACGGTTAAGCACCTTCATCCAGCATACATACAAAATATAGGTATTTTTGGAACAAATGTGATGGCTCTACAGAGAAGTCTAGTACATAGTCCCTTACTGATTTAGAATGATTCTTGAGAGAAATGTGAATCCAGAGCCTTTCTGAAGGTATCTCTCTCTCCTATACAATGGACACAGAATGGATGAAGCTTTTCCACCCCACGGAAAAAGAATCCAAGGAAAGTGGGCAAACATTTAAATTTACCCTCCACCCTCCATAACAATCTTCATTAAATTTGCTAAAATGGGTGAAAGCCAGGCCAAATTAGTAAAAACTGAATTATATTCTTAAGAACATGAAGCTTTATAAATTTTAAGTATGTGTAGTAGTGTGGTTTCTAAGGGAAGCTTCCTAATAGCCTATGTCTGCTTTCAAGTATACATGTATAAGAATTTACTTATAGACAGTAATCAAATACATTTTCTGACGCTTTTGTTCAAAAGAAGGTCTCTTTTGGACAGATACAGATCACAGCTACTGATATAGAAACTATTTTACTTGATTAGGACAACGAGTTATGAAAACTCTGAGAAACTTCCATCAACATGAGTTTTCTATCATCTGAGGCTTTATACCATATCACCTTAATCATACAAATCCATGCCCATAAAGATTTCAGAATACAAGGTTTCTTGGAAATCTGCTTTTCAAATTTTAGTATTAGCCATGAATGTACAGGATCTCAGTACCTGAGATGAGGAAAGCTACGTGTCCACTGTTGGCACTCTTCTCGTAGACTTTTAGTGTGTACACTCAACTCCTGCTCATACAAGAGCTCGTCAATGGCTGTGAACATGGCCTGGACTTTTTCAGTGGCATTTTGATCAAGTTCCTAAAAGAAATTATCACCCCAAAATATTTAGGTGAGCTTCAGTCTCTGTTAAGAATGATAATCATAAAGGTGGAAAGCAATCAGATTTTGTTTTGTTTTCAATATTTAGTCCATTTGTGTGAAAGAAAAGTTAGTCAGTTTTTGAATCTTAGAATATTCAGATGGCCTCCCTATTCCTATTTGAAGAGAATTTGTAGAAATAGCAATGTTTCTAAGCAACATTTTCTTATCATACAATCCAGAAACGAATAAAGAAAAATAAAAATTACCAATAATTCTACCACTCAAAGACAATGATTGTTAATTTTATTACAGTTGCTTGGTTCCAGTATTTTTTTAGAGCTTAATGTAGACAGTCAATCCTAAAAATATATTATTTTGTAGTTTACAGTTTTCACCTCACAATTTAGGTTAGATCTTTACCCTATAATCTATCCTTTTGCAGCAGCCAAAGGGATGGGAATCTGATCACGTTATCTGATTCTCTGCCTACTCTTTACTTCATCTTTTTTATGTGCCCTTTTACATTCTGGAGGAAGAAAAGTTAATACCTTCTTTTAAAAGTATAAGGTAAGAAATATGTATTTTAACTTTTAACAGTGAAAGTCAGGTTCTATCCAAAAAAAAGGAAGTGGCAACCAATTCATTTTCTTACCTAGAAAATTCCATGGACAGAGGAGCCTGGTGAGCTACAGTCCATGAGGCCAAAAAGAGTCGGACATGACTGAGTTACTGAGCACACAGATAGATTTAAGGTTTAACATTAAAGACTCAACACAAATATATATATATATATATTTATATATATATATATATTCATTTATTTGGCTGTGCCAGTTCTTAGATGCTGCACACAGGATCTTTGATCTTTGTTGCAGCATGCAGGATCTTTAGTTGTGGCATATGAAATCTAGTTCCCTGACCATGGATCAAACGTAGGCCCCCTTAGTGGGACCTCAGAGTTTTAACCACTGGACCACCACCCGGGAAGTCCCTGTGTTTTATCTTAGGTACACATGCTGTGTTGCAATATCAACTACATGTCTTAGTGTGGGTTGCAGTTTAAAAAGTTTTAAGGTTACTTTCTAGTCTAAACCTTCCTTCAGCTTACAAGATTACTGAAAGGGACAGAAAGGGATGTAGGGGTTTGAGACATCTTTCGCCACTTTGATAAATGACATTCCAATTATGTAAAACAAAAAATTTTTTAAAAAGGACTTTGATATGCTTCAACTTCCCTGAAAGCATCTTCTGTGTGATTTTTATCTTTGATATTCTTTAACTTCCCTCTCAGCATCTTATATTGAATTTTAGTATTAGTGTTGTTTTTAACACATAAAATGTTATTGTTATTTGTTTTAGTAACTACCAATAAAGCATGCCAATTATTTTTCTCTCTGTTGCTTCTTGTATCCCATTTCTTTCTTCTGGCTTTATTTCCCTTTTGCTTCAGTCTGTCCTTTAATCATTCTTTTAGTTGAGTATACGTGAATGGGAAACTCTATAGATATTCAAAATGTCTTTATTTTGCCTTCTCTACACACACGCACACTGAATGACAGTATATCATATTTATGTAATAATTTTATTATTTATCATATATATGATGGAGATACAGCACTCATTTTTTCCTTAGCACTTTAAAGATACAGGATCATTGTCATCTGACATTGTTAATTGTGAGCAACCTATTTTAAGTCTGAATTTTACTCCATTATATGTAGTCCCTCTTTTCTAGTAACTTTTGTAATTTATTAAAATCTTTGATTTTAGTCTAGAAATTTGTCTGTTATATCTAAGTTATCTAAATTCTTGACATGAAGTTGCTTATTATATTTCCTTAGTCCTTTTTCTTTCCATAAGGTCAGTAGTTATGTCTTTGTCTTCATTTCTAATCTTGTTAATTTATGTCTTATTTGTTTCTTGATCAAACTGAAAACTTGTCAATTTTGTTTCTCTATTGTTTTTGTTTTCTATTTCATTAATTTCTACTCTCATCTGTATTATTTCCTTCCTTCTGCTTGCATTGGATTTAATTTGCTCTTCTTTTTTAGTTTCTTAAGGTGGAAGCTTATGTTAGTGATTCAAATATGCTTTTTTTCTATAGGCATTTTTCTTCTATGGAGGTATAACTGACATACAACATTATATTAGTTTCTGGTGTGTATAACATAATTCAATATTTGTATATAAAGCAAATCAGTCTCCCCAGTGAGTCACCATACGTTGTTACAGAATTTTTTTCCTTGCGATGAGAATTAAGATCTTTTCTCTTAGCAACTCTCAACTGCGTAATAGAGTATTTTAACTATAGTCACTATGCTGTACATTACATCCTCATGACTTATAACTGGAAGTTTGTACCTTTTGATATTCTTCATCCATTTCACCCACGCCCAATCCCATCTCTGTCATCATGAATCTGTTCCATATCTGTAAGTTTGATTTTCTTTTTACATAGGTATTTAAAGCTGTAAATTTCCCTCTAAGCACCACTTTAGCTATATCTTGTAAATTTTGATATTCTGTTTTTCCCTTTCATTCAAGATATTTTCTGACTTCCCTATAGATTGTTATTTAACTCATCAGTTGTTTAGAAGAGCACCGTTTTAATTGTCAACTACTTGGGGATACCTAATTTATATCATTGTTCATTTCTAACTTAATTCTAACATGGTTGAACATACCCAGTATAATTTCAATCCTTTTAGATTTATGAGATTTGTTTTTTATGTGAAGATTATATATTCTCTTGTCATTGGGTAGACTCAGTTAGGTCAGGTGGTTAACAGTATTGTTCAAGTCTTCAATATCCTTCCTGATTTTGTTTGGTTGTTATATGAAATATTAAGAGTGGAGTACTGAAGTCTCTAGCTACAACTTTTTGTTTCTTATTTCTCTTTTAAATTCTGTAATTTTGCTTCATATACTTTAAGGCTTCATTGTTAGGTGTGTATACATTTATAACTATTTTATTTTCCTAAAGAATTGGCCTTTTTATCATTATGGAAATGTCCTTTTTTCTCATGGTATTTTCTGTCTTAAAGTTTACTTTGTGTTCAAATTCAAGCAGTTTTATGGCTCTTAATTTCTGTGCCCTCTCAGATCGCCTCTGCATTTGTGTGCTAACTCACATCAACCAGGGATGTGTGCATAGTTTGGGCCCTCTCTGTTCTTTCCTGCATGGATATGTGAAGAGTTTATTAGGGCCTCCTGTGACTTATTTCCCAGATGCTTGATAAATTTCTGTATAGTCTGCCAATCCATTTTTTGCCCCAGTTAGTACTGAAACTTCAGACTATCTGAGCCACTGTTTTTCCTTCTCCATATGCCACTGAGTGTGCTACTGTTGTTTAAAATGATATTGGATATAAAGCCCATCCAAGTTCCACTCCAAATCTATTGAGACCTCTCTGGTAGTGAAACTGCTAGTTTTCAGGGGCTTCCTTGGTAGTAAAACAGGTAAAGAATCAGCCTGCCATGCAGGCAACCCCCATTTGATTCCTGGGTAGGGAAGATCCCTTGGAGAAGGGATAGGCTGCTGCTGCTGCTGCTGCTGCTAAGTCGCTTCAGTCGTGTCCGACTCTGTGCAACCCCATAGACGGCAGCCCACCAGGCTACCCACTTCTTACTCTTGGGCTTCCCTGGTGGCTCAGTTGGTAAAGAATCTGCCTGCAATGCGGGAGACCTGGGTTTGATCCCTGGGTTGGGAAGATCCCCTGGAGGAGGGCATGGCAACCCACTCCAGTGTTCATGCCTGGAGAATTCCATGGACAGAGGAGCCTGGCCAGCTGCAGTCCATGGGGTCCCAAAAGGTCAGAAACGACTGAGTAACTAAGCACAGCACCCTTTAAAGTAGAAGAGACTTTTAGTGTTCCTAACTCAAAGTTTTCTTAATTTTGATGAATAACTGCTTCTCCATTTTCTGTGTACCTTAGTTAATTTTCAGAATCCTGAATGGTTGCTTTTGACCATTACATCCAGTTTATTGTTGCTTTTGGGGGTACTCACTCTGTCATACTATTTACAAGTCCCACCTCAGAATTTTCTATTATATTTATTGCCTTTGTCCGGTTTTGACATCAGTAGTACACTGATCTATAAAGTGTTTGTGTGACTGTTATTTCTTCGACAAATGTATGTTCTTCCATCTGAGCCTGGAGTTTTCTCTATGAGAATAGATTGATTCAGTTTAAGAGTTTTACAGCTGTTCAGGTTTTTAAGGACTTTGTCCATTTCTTTTAAGTTACAGAATTTATTGGCATAAAATTGTTTATATTATTAACAGTCTTTTATTTAATGTCTGTAGAATTTGTAGTGACATTTCCTCTTTCATTCCCCATATTTGTAATTTGCATTTTCTTACTTTTCCTTGACTAATACCACTAGAAGGCTTACTATTAATCTTTTCAAAGGGTAAACTCTTAAACTTGTTCCTTTTCTCTTTTATTTACTTATTTTCTATTTCATTGATTTTGCTTTTAATTATTTCTTTCATTCTACTTTGGGTTTAATTTACTCTTCTTTCCTAACATCTAGGGTAGAAACTTAGGTTATTCATTTTAAAGCTTTCTTCTTTTCTTAAATAAGTATTTAAAGCTATAGATGTCTTTATAAGGACTGCTTTAGCTGCTTCCATAAATTTGGATGTTTTGTGATTTTATTGTCATGTAGTTGCAGAATACCCTCTAATTTTCCTTGAAATTTAATATTTAGAGCAGTGTTGTTTAATTTCCAAATACTTAGGAATTGTTACAGGTATTTGATTATTATTGATTTCTATTAAATCTATTGTAATTAGAGAGCATACGCTGTACGATTTAATCTTTTAAACAATATTGAGATATTTTATGGTCCATCATACAGTCTGTCCTTGTGAGCATTCCATATGCTCTTAAGAAGGATATGTACTCTGCATTTGTTGGGTATACCATCAGATCTTTTATTTATTTCTGACTTTCTAATTGCTTTATTAATAACTAAAATCTCTAACAGTAATTATGGTTTCAACTAATCTCTTTAATTTTATCAGTTTTTCTTCATACATTTTGAGACTCTATTAGATGTTTATTTATTTAGAATTGTTATATCTTCCTGGTATACTGTGTTATGGACTGAACTGTGTCCTCTCAAATTCCTATGTTGAAGCCCTCATCTGTAATGTGATGCTATTTCAAGTTAATGCCTTTAAGGTGGAAATTAAGGTAAAATGAGGTCCCAAGGATGGAGCCCTAATCTGATAGAACTAGTGTTCTTATAAGAAAAGGAAGAGAATCAGAGATCTCTCTACCTATGCTCATGCCCAGGAGAAAGGTTACAGAGGATACAGTAAGCCAGGAAGAGTAGCCTCACCAGAAATCAGCCCTGATGGCATCTTAAGTTTGGATTTCTAGCCTCCAGAACTGTGAGAAAATAAGTACCTGTTGTTTAAGCCACACAGTCTGTGGTATTCGGTATGGCAGCTTCAGCTAAGGGAAACTGCCCTAAGTGTTACTATATTTTGTGTTAAACAGGTTTTTGTTTGTTTGTTTTTGGCCGCACAGCATATACAGTCTTACTTTGTGCCCCCTGCAGTGGAAGCCTGGAGTCTTAACCACCAGACCCTCCAGAGAGGTCCCCAAACTGCCTTTTTATTACTAAAAAATATTATTTCCCAGTGATCGACTATGTGTCTTTAGGTTTATGTTGTTTCATGTTAATACAACCTTGTCAGCTTACTGTGTGTATAATTTTCTCTGTCCTTTTCATTTTAACCTATTTGTGTCTTTATATTTAATCTCTTCCATATGGTGTATGGGCTTCCCAGGTGGCACTAATGGTAAAGAACCTGCCTGCCAACACAGGAGACATAAGAGATGCAAGTTTGATCCCTGGGTCAGGAAGATCCCCTGGAGGAGGGCATGGCAACACACTCCAGTATTCTTGCCTGGAGAATCCCATGGACAGAGGAGCCTGGTGGGCTACAATCCGTAGGGCTGCAAAGAGCTGGACATGATTAAGTGACTTAGCATGCACACATATACTATACAGTTGAGTCTTGCTCTTTTTTTTTTTTTAATCCATTCTGCATTTTATCCAATTTTTACCCATTCTATTTACATTTGTCTTAATTGTTGACATGGTTGGATTGAAATCTACCATCTTGCTATTACTTTTCCATTTGTCCCGTTTTGGGAGGTGGGTCCTTATTCTTTTCCTTTCCTGTCTTTCTCAGGTTAATCAAATGTTTGTTACTATTCCATTTTATTTTTCCCATTGGCATCTTAGCTTATTCTACTTAAACATTTTTAATGTTTGCTCTAGGGCTAATAATGTGCATTCTTAACCTATCAAGGTCTAGTCAGTCAACATTTTACCACTTCATACCTCCCTCTTCATATACTTTTCACTTCTCTCTCTTGATACCTGACACAAATGTAATAACTTTTTGTTATCACAAATGTAGTAACTTTATAACACTATACTTCTGTTTATATTCACCCATCCTTTGAGTTGTATTTGTCTCACCTTTTACTTCTATAAATATAAACTCCATCTTGTACTTTTTTTTGCTTTATTCAGCTACTTATCCCTTAGAGAAATCACCAAATAATATAGACTTTTCACTTATTTATCTTCTGGTGTTCTTTATCGCCTCATGTCCTAAAGATTCTAACTGCTTCACCTGCCCAGAATTCTGATCTCTGTTACTCAGCAAAATGGGACCACTATGCTTTGTTTGGACTCTGTCTTACAACTCCATAGTCAGAAAATTATTCGCAGGCAGGAAGCCAGGTTAAATAGGGGCCTACCTTATGAGTTTCTTTTCTCTCAGGGATTATAGGTGTAGGTTGCCTGTTAATCAATGCCTCAAGAGACAGTCAGCATGGAGTTTCAAAGCCAGAAGAGAATAAGGAAAGCATCAACCCGGGAAGGCAGCCTGGTATAAGACATTGAAACCCAAGCACAGTAAGAAGGGCATCTGTGTAGGAAGATGGCCTCTTGTATGGTAGGAGCCTAAGAGAGATAAAGAGAACATCTAAGCAGTTTTCTGACCCTGAGCAGTGTAAGAAGGGTGTTCTAATTACTTTGGCAGTGTACCAAATTACTCCAGAACGAAATAGCTCAAAATAGCAATGATCATGTGTTATCTCTCCAGGTTTCTACGTGTCTGGGATTTACATAGCTCACAGCAGGAATGGCTTGTCTCTTCTCCACAGGTGAGATACCAGTTGAAAAGCTCAGAGGCCTGGAGCTGAAAGTATCTGAGTGCTCGTTCACTCAAATGTCTAGCAGGTAATACTGGCTTTCAGCTGGGGCTTCAGTTTCTCACTACCTGGGCTTTTCCATGTTGTTTAAACGTTCTCACAATGCAGTGGCTGAACTTCAAGGTTAAGCATCCAGAGAGAGAGAGAGAGAGCCAGATAGAAGTTGCGTTGCTTTCTAACCTAAAAACCATGCAGCATCACTTTCACTGCATTCTATAGGTTGAGGCAGTTAAACAGTCCATTCCAAGTTCAAGGGGAAAGAACACAGACACTATCTCTCAATGGAGGAGTATTAGTATCTTGTAAGAAGAGCATGTTAGATGCGATATATATTAGCATGGCTTTTGAAAATGTAATCTGTCACAGTGGGTGTTTGCATGGGAAGCAGTTTGTTGCAGAGTGATGGAGCACAAGTGAGATGTGGATGTCCCTGTGGAAAAGCAGTCAGCTTATAATGTTAGAACCACATTTAAGAAAGGGAAGTTACCATACAGGGAGTAGGCAGCCCCACACAGGGTGGTAGCCCAGTGTGAGGAAGGTTACTGTACAGAAGCGAGGATAACACTGGGTGTCTGACTGAGCAGGATGAGGAGATCATTCAGTGGGTGGGAAGGTGCAAGGGGCAGTGACCCAGCACAGGGTGTTGAAACATATGTGGAGTGAGAAGGGCATTTGCAGAGGTTAGGAGGCAGTGAATTAGTGGGGAACTGGTTATGTTCAGGGGGATTAATCAAATAAGTAAATATATTAATTATAAGGGGAGCCATGTTCTATCAGAGAAAGAAGTTACAAATTTGCAAAAGGAAAAAACTAGAATGAAATGGGTCATTTCACAGTGGAATAGGAAGAATACTTCTGTTCCCTAGTTCTGTCCACTGGGAGGGTTTAGGAATCAGTGACACCTAAAAAGCAGTAAGCACACTTAGCACCCAAATCTTGTTTCTAAACATGGCACTGAAAGGAATTAGGGCTTGTTGGAGAAGTGGCTGATTCCATGGCTGGGGCAAAGAAAATATAAAATAAGCCTGGATACCTTGTGTCAGACCGTAAGGAAATACTCAAAGAATGATGGGAACATGTCAAAATGGCACAGAAACCAGCTTGAAGAGAACTCTTACTGGTCAAATCTGGGACAATTGGAACTTCAAAATAAATAATGATAAGTATGTATTATAACTAACTGAACAAAATAGGAATCCTTGAGTCTATACTGATGTAAACCATAAACTGAAAGTTAGAGGAGGAATAGGATAGTAGCTACATAATTTCAATGTACCTCCCCATAAAATACTTGTAAATGCAAAGGAAAGTCATATTAAGTGATTAAAGTGAACAATATCAATAATGGGAACTACACGCCATCTAATAGAATGAAATGAGAAAAGCAAGCTCATTTCTTGGGTATCACAGATTGAAGAACTAGTCCAGATTGAGGGAGAGTACAGAGACAGGACAATGTGATACAAGATTTTGCTATGAAGAATATTATTGGGACAACTAGTGAAACTTTAATGGAATCTGTGTATTAGATGGCAGAAGTGTTAATTTCCTGAATTTGAGGCTTGCCCTTTAGTTACATAGAGTGTCCTTGTTTGAAGGAAATACACACTAAAATGTTTGGTGCAAGTATCATGTCAGTAACTTACTCTCAAACCATTCAGGAAAAAAACAGTTGGTCTTCCATATCCATGGGTTTGTAAATGTAAAAGCCATTTACATTGTATTAGGTATTTTAAATAATCTAGAGAGGATTTAAAGTGTGTGGAAGGATGTGTGTAGGTAATATGCAAATACCGTGCCATTTTATATAAGAGATTTGAGCATCCACGGATTTTGGTATTCATGGGGGGTCCTAGAATCAGTCCCTTATGGATATCAAGGTACGAATGTTCTTTTTACTATACTTGTAACTTTTCTGTAAGGTGGAGGTTGTTTCAAGTTATTAAGAAAACACAGTATGCAGTAATAGCAACTGATCACAAAACTTGAATTTCATTAATTAAGATACAACCTTACTAACAAAATAATGGATTTCAAAGGAATAACCTACTCTGACATACATGTGAAATCTGCAATGAAATGTTTGTGTAATTCAAGGAAAATATCAACATTATTTACATACTAACCAGGAACCTTGAACAAAATCACAATTATAGGTATAAATTTTAAAGAGAAATGTATTCTTCAAAATGTTAAACATAAAGTTTTTATATCACCCAGCAATTCCACTCCTAAGGGATATACCTAAGAATATTCAAAACATGTCCACAGAAAAAGTCATACACAAATGTTCATAGTAGCATTATTCATAATAGCAACAAAGTGAAGCAACCCAAATGTCCATCATCTGATGGATAAATAAAATTGGTATATCAATGCAATTAAATTATATTCATCAGTAAAAAAGAAGTACTGGCATATGCTATAACATGGATAAAACCTGGATATATGCTAGATGAAATAAGCCAGATATAATACATGACACAGTATATGCTTCATTTATATGAAATATCAGAACAGGCAAATACATAAAGACAGAAAGCATATTAGTTGCCAGGGGCAAGGTGAAGAGAGAAGTGGAGAGTAATTACTAATGGAGACTGGGTTTCTTTTTGGGATGATGAAAATGTTCTGGAATTAGGGTAGTTTACACAACAGTGAATATACTAAAAAACACTTGTTTACTTTAAAAGAATGAATTTTCTGTAGGTGATTATAATAGTAAAAAAGGTAAAAATAATCCATAGTCTAATCTAGTGTTAAACAGATAAGAAATCTATTAAAATATTTAAATGAAATATCAGAAGTTTTGAACATGTGACAAAGAATATACATTTCTGCCAGAAGTCAATATTAGCCTACAACTCAGTTCCCTTAAAAAAGATAACTCTATACCTATATACTAGCAAAAATAGATTAAAAATACAATTTTTCATATACCATGCAAGGTACCTAGGAGTAGATTTTCAACAAATGTATATTACTTTTATGGATAAAATTATAAAAATGTATTAAAAGACATTAAAGAAATGGATATTAAATGGATAGATTTATATACCAAATTTATGATTAGGAGAATTCACTATCATAAAGATAGCAGTCCTCTCCAAATTGACCTATGCAATTTAATAATCAGATTCTAACATACATGAAAAAGACTGGCCAATACAATTATGAACAGTGTAGTAAGACTTCCCTATCATATATTATAGATTATTATAAAGCTATAGTTTCATTAAAGTCAGTTGTAGTAACATGATTTTAGAATAGAACAGTTTAGATAGCCCAGGAACAAACCCTTTTATATTTTGAAATTTAATCTACATCAGAGGTAACAGCAAATCAACAAGAAAAGGATGCAACAAGGATCAGGAAGATCCCCTGGAGAAGGGAATGGCTACCCACTCCAGTATTCTTGCCTGGAGAATTCCCTGGACAGAGGAGCCTGGAGGGCTACAGTCCATGTGGTCACAAGAGTCAGACACAACTGAGCGACTAACACTTTCATGCTACTACTTTCACATGGAAGAAGCTGGAAATGTGTATGTGCATTTTTAGTGATCACAATGACCAGAGTTGCTACAGGTATTTAACAGGCAGAGATGATGAATACTAAACATCCTGCTATATATATGGGACACTTCTGTATAGCTATATCCAAAATGCCAAAAATGCCCTTGCTTAGAAATCCTGAACTAGTCAGTAAATCGTGCTGAAACAATTCATTATCCACATAGAAAAATTAAAATTATGTTCCTTCTATATGAATGTACAAAAAAACCATTCCAGGGGATTAAAGACCTAAGTGTGGAAGAATTTGTGAACATTACAAAAGCCACTTATCAGGAAAAGATATTTGCAATACATTTAACAAAGAATTAGTGTATCAGTCATGAACTGCACTTAGTTACTATTAACAAGAACAATAATAGTGGCTTAAACAAAAGTTTATTTTTCTCTCATGAAAAAATTAATCTACAGGTAGGCATTAAAAGCTGATATGGTAGCTCAGCTGATACGGTAGCCCCATGGCTATCAAGAATTCAGTTTCTTCTATCATTTCCATCCTCAGTGATGCTTTATGGTTCAAAATGGCTGTTTTTACCTTTAGCCATAGGTCCATGTTCCAGGCAAGAATTAGGAGAAAGGGGATAAATGGAAATAATGGCATTCCAGAAAGCCCCATCTCCTGACTTACTGTACAATTCATTAGCTACCTCCACCTGTAACAGCAGTTGGTAAATAAGTTTTCAACTGGGTACAATACCCAAAGTTCTGTAGTTCTATAGGGTGAAGGGACACAATACAGCTTCCTAAGAGTCTCTGTTAAAAGTATTTAGAGTAGGGGTCAGCAAACTATGACCAGTGGGATAAATCCAGCCCACAATCTGTTTTCTAATAACATTTTATTGGACTTCTGTCATGCCCATTTATTTATACACTGCCTATGGCTGCCTTCTCAGTGAGCACTGAGGGTCCTGACAGTCTGCAAAACCTGAAATATTTACTCTTTAGTCCTTAAGAGAAAAAGTATACCTTCCTTATAGCTCAGCTGGTAAAGAATCCACCTGCAATGCAGAAGACCCTGGTTCAATCCCTGGGTTGGGAAGATCCCCTGGAGAAGGGAAAGGCTACCCACTCCAGTATTCTGGCCTGGAGAATTCCACAGACTGTATAGTCCATGAGGTCGCAAAGAGTTGGACACAACTGAGAGACTTTCACTTTCACCACACCTAATCTAAAAGATACAGAACTCCTACTAATTAATATTATTAATTAGTAATAGAATAGAAAATGATTAAAAAATAAGTGAGTATGAAACATAAATAGGCAATTCACAGACTACAAATATACGCAATATCATGTATGCACTGTCCAAAGAATTCTAAGCAAAAGTAGCCAGATATAACTATTAATACATACTATAGGATTCCATTTATATGAAGGGCAAGAAGAAGAAAACCTGGTGATAGAGACCAGAATAGTGGTTATCTTTGGGATTGGGAGAGGGCATCGAGGAGCCTTGTGGGAGCTGACTGTCTATATCTTGGTCGGTGTACTGTTTTCATACACACACACGTGCATGCATGCACACCCAATACATAAGTTATGCAATTTTCTATAAGTTGTATAATTTTTTTTTCCTCATCAACCCCACTGCATCAGATACCCTTTTAAAAAAAACTAAGGGACTTCCCTGACAGTCCAGTGATTAAGACTTTGCCTTTCAATGCTGGGGGTATGGGTTTTGGGGAGCTAAGATCCCACATGCCTTGTGGCCAAAAAAACCAAAACATTAAACAGAATAAAAATACCTATTGCATCAAGGTGATAAACATGCATAAAATTTGTCTTTTAAATTTTCTTTGAAGGTTGCTGGTCTTAAAATACAATGGGAGATAGTCATGAATGAATAAATAAATCTCATCACAACACTCAGTTAATTAATAATAACTGAATAACATCTTGGGTAAATACCTTTAATCTTTTTTTCTAGTATATATAAGCAAAAATCTATGTAAAATAAAATTAGAACCACACTACACATATTGTTTTTAATGGGCTTTTTTTCATTTAACAATATATTTTAAACACTTTCCGAGTCTATATGGCTTAGTAGTAACTTTCAAAAACATTTTAAACAACAAGGTAATATTAGTAGTGGAGAGACACATTAGTGGACTGAGCACAGCAAAATAGATCCAGGGTCCAGATCTATACTGACCTGCAGCTGTTTAAGCCAAACACTAAGCATCTTTAAGGATCAACTACTCAGAAGATTGATGCCTTCTTTACAGCTATTTTAAAGGGTAAATAAACAAAGTAGGAGGGACTTTCCCGGTGGTCCAGTGGTTAAGACTCCACACTTCCACTGTTTGATTCTTTGTTGGGGAATTAAGATCCTGCATACCACATGGCGTGGCCAAATAAAATAAAATAAAATAAAAAATGTAGGAGAGGGAAGGCATGAAATATACTGACCAAACTGACAAATCCTAACTCCCAGAAGAGTCACACAAGCACTCCATTAGACCAGTAACATAAAACTCACACCATATCCCCAGGAGAAGTCTGAGCTGCCCTCAGTAGAGATCCCTGTGCTTGTATAACTCGGAAAAGCAGATGTTGAATTTCCAGTGTCAGCTGATGTAAAAGGTGATTCTTGTGTGATGTCAGATTCACTAAATGCACAAGTGGGAAGGAAAAGAGAAAACAGAAAAATTCTTATATTTCCTCAAGTTTCTGTAGCATTAACTACTCAGCAATCTTTTAGGTGATAGGCATTTGTACAAATACATCCAGAGAGACAAAAATAAATGAAGAATTTGAAATGTAAGCATCACAGTAAAGTCTGACCCAATTCCTACAGAATTGATGGCAGCCATTCTAAATAATTCTAGTCTTAGTTTACAATTAATATTTTTTAACACTTCACTTATAACATCTGCCCTCAAGAAACTGAAGACATTTCAGAAATACTAGGAATAATATGTGAACTTGTATGCCACTTCTGGTTTACTAAGCACTTTCACGGACATTAACTGCATTTTATCCTCACAGCAATCTGGTGATGTAAAACTCACCAGTACATCTAGTGATGTACTTTAAGACAAAAACTCTTGCAATTTAGTACTAGATTTTGAAACAAGGTTTTATGACTATAATTTTTGTATGATACCACAATTGCTTTTCAGAACCCTCTGTGAAGTTACCATCTCCTCTGTCCTATTTCTTAAAATAATAATTGCAGCTAAAATTTACTCTGCGTTTACTATATTTTATCTCATTTATATTCACTACATCCTTTAAGGGATACTATTACCAGGTAAATAACTTGCCCAATACTATTCAGCTAATAGGTGGCAAAACCAAGATTAAAAATCAGGTCTGTTTGGATTCCTCCTGAGTTTCTGCTATTAACTACCTCATAATACTGTTTTTCAAAGATTACAAAAATTAGTATGTTTCCACTAGTTGTTCCAGAATGGAAGTTGAATGGTATTGAAAAATGTGACAAAAATTCTTTTGTTTAATTAGTACAAGGCTTGATACCAATCCTAAGGCAAAAAGCCCAAAACTTTTGCCATTATCAAGTGCAATAAGCAAACAGTACACTTTGTGTCATTACCTTTGGGAACTTAGGTCTTTTTCATGGCTGTCATTGGTAGAGGAAATTTCATCCAGTTGTTCAGGAAGAGGATGATGATTAAGAGCATGTTTTGTTATTCTTTTCCTGTGAAATGGAAAAACAGTTATATTTTTTTGTAAAGAAAAAAATATATACTTTTCAGTAACTTGATCTACAAGTTAAGTCACCTACTTCTTGCTGTTCAGGAACTATCCAATGCAATAGCCGTTAGCCACTAGGAGTTAAAATGTGGTCAGCTGGAAATGCTGCTGCTGCTGCTGCTGCTAAGTCACTTCAGTCGTGTCCGACTCTGTGCGACCCCAGAGACGGCAGCCCACCAGGCTCCCCGTCCCTGAGATTCTGCAGGCAAGAACACTGGAGTGGGTTGCCATTTCCTTCTCCAGTGCATGAAAGTGAAAAGGGAAAGTGAAGTCGCTCAGTAAAACACACAGAATTTTGAAGTCTTAGTACAACAAGAATGTACCACTAATTATTTCATTTTGGTTACATGTTAAAATGATAATATTCCGGATATACAGGGGTTAAACAAAATATATTAAAACTTATTTCACTGCAAATTGAAAACATAATAAGGTATAAAACATACTTATTAGAACAGCTAAGATAAAATACAATGATAACACTAAATGCAGGCAAAGATATGGAGAAACTGGATTTCTCATACATTGCTGGTAGGAATGTAAAATGGTACAACCACTCTGGAATAATTTCACAGTTTCTTATAAAACTAAATGCATGCATTTATCATAAGACCTACACATTGCACTCTTGGGTATTTAATCCCAGAGAAATGAAAATTTATGTTCACACAAAATCTGTACACAAACATTCAGAGCAGCTTTATTTATAATTGGAAAAAAATTAGAACTGAAATGTCCTTGCACAGGGGAATAATTAAACTTTGGTATCTCTACACACATAGTGGAATATGATTTAGCAATAAAAAGGAGTGAACTGATACATGCAACAACTTGGATGGATTGCAAAGGCATCATACTTACTGAAAAAAGCCAATCTCTAAAGGTTACATATACTATATGATTCTGTTTATATTACACTCACAAATGAGAAAAATAGAGAGGTGAAGAAAAGATTAGTGGTTCCAGGGTATGGAGAAAGGAATGGAAGTGACTAAAAAGGGGTATATAAGGATGTTCCTTGGTGGTGATAGAACAGCGCTGTATCTTGATTGCACTGGTGGTTTAATAAATATATAAACGAGACCAAATTGCATAGAACTATGTATACATACACATACACAAAAGAGTGGATATAAAAATTGATGAAAACTGGGTAAGGTTTGCAGTCTGCTTAACAGTACTGTACCAATGTCAGTTTCATGGCTTTGAAAGCTACATAAGTTGTCATCATTGGGGGAATCTGAGTGAAGGGTTCATGGGACTCTATGCACTATTTTTGTAACTTCCTGTAAGTCCATAGTTACTTTAAAAGATTAAAAAGTTAATTTCACCTGTATCTACTATTTTTTAACGTATCTGAAAATTTTAAGTTATGTGTTTTGTATTATATTTCTATTGAACCGTGCTGTTCTAGAGAGTTCAACATGTGCGTTAGAATAAACTATGAAGAAAGTGGAAGTGTTAGTTGCTTCAGTTGTGTCTGACTCTTCGTGACCCTATAGACTGTAGCCCGTCAGGCTCCTCTGTCCATGGATTCTCCAGGCAAGAATACTGGAGTGGGTAGCCACTCCCTTCTCCAGGGGATCTTCCTGACCCAGGGGTCGAACCTGGGTCTCCCACACTGCAAGTAGACTCTTTACCACCTGAGCCACTAGGGAAGCCTCAGAATAAACTATGGGGTCAATTATTGTATGTTCCAGTCCTAATTATCTATAGTAGACTTTCTTTCCCCACAAAATCCTATAGTCAAATAACTTGATAGGTTAAACAAAGTTACACAGGTTTATTTACAATAGGTTTTCCCAGGGCTTTTAATATGGAAATGTGTATTATAAATGTAATACTCTTGTTTCACAAGAAAGGAAAGTGAGGTACTGAAGGATTAAGTGACTTGCTTAAGGTCATATGGCTAGTAAGTGATGGAGCCAGGATTCAAATCCAGATAGTCTGAGGCTGCTCAGAGCAGATGAATAGTTTGAGATTTTAATAAATTGTACCATTTTTGTATATAAAGACCCACTCAGCAGAGCTTGTACTTTAAATTATTTCTCAAATGGTGGAGCTGAATTAGTGGAAAGCTTTTTTCTCTCTCATTCAATGATATTATAACCAAAAGCTTGTCTTTGAAACAGTGGTGGTGATCAGAAATGTGGATTCCAGCGATGAAATAGAAACTTAAGACATATTTTAGTCTGTCAGAGAAATTTGGTTATGAAGTAACAATCAGATAATACCAAAGATATATTAACTTTGATCATAGACTTATGGTTATTAAATAAGAAAATGTATATAATTTTTAGAAATGGGGTGAAATGATAATGTCTGGGGTTTTCCAATATTTCATGGATGACAGGCTGAAAAATATACAGATGAAATATGAAGCAAATATACTAAAATTTTGATAACTGTTTTAATGTAGGCCATTATATTATCCACTATACAATTATGCTTGAGATTTATCATTTTAAAAATGTTAAGCTGTATGCTTATGCCAAAATCTTTTTAATATCTATAATTTGTAACTATTAGAAAACTAAAGTTAGTTCTTCAAAGCAAATTATCATTATAACACCAAAAGGGAAAAGTACCTTTAATATACTGTTATTTAAATGCATATAATCTTCATTATTGTCATTATTCACACTATTCTGACACTTCTAGAGAATCATCTTTTGGGAGAGTTATCTTTAGGGAGTATGAAATCAACAATAGAGAACAAGTAACATAACCAAGCGGTTCAGTGGTAAAGAATCTGCTTGCCAAGGCAGAGAAAGCAGGTTCTATCCCTGGGTCAGGAAGATCCCCTGGAGAAGGAAATGGCAACCCACTCCAGTATTCTTGCCTGGGACATCCCATGTTCAGAGGAGCCTGGTGGGCTACAGTCCATGGGGTCACAAAAGAGTCAGGTGACTAAACAACAACATCATAACCATTCTGGGTCAATAATACCGGTCCAATAAATGCAATCAACAATTTTTTTCCATAAATGATACTTTTTTTCACTCTCATAATGGTCAGAATTAATTATAAAAGCAGGTTTTTGGCTAAGCCCTGCTCCCTAGATTTGGAAATGACTTTCTTCTTCCTAGTTCCTAAAAAGCTTAACTGAGTTGCTTCTGTGTTCTATCCTATTATTTAATAGATAACAAGCTTCTGAAAGGCAAGGAAAGATCATAGACTGATTTTCTTTGTATGGCTATTGTACCAAATAGAGGTGGGAAGGGACAAGGAAATTACCACTTACTGAGGACCTACTATGTGTCAAGCTCTATGTCATCACTTTTAGATAAGGTCTTAGCCTATATTGCAGAAGTGAAAGCTCAAAAATTTAGTAATTTGCCTACAATTAATAAGGCTAGAAAAGAGTCTAAACACAAACCCAGATGTAACTGAAAATACCATGCCTGTTATTACTCTGTATAGGTAATAGTTAATAAATGTATGGTTGTTAAAATTACACAGTTCCGTGGAAGAAAAAAAATTGGTATTTGGGGTTGAAAAGCCCAAGCTCAAAACCTATTGGTTATATAATCTTAAGGTATGTACCTTTCTTATATTTCATCTGCTGAAAAACTTAAGATAATCATACTCATCTTACAGAGTTGTCACAAGAATGAAGATGTGAAAGTATTTTTGAAAGTATAGTGAAAGTGAAATCGCTCAGTCCTGTCCGACTCTTTGCAACCCCATGGACTGTAGCCTACCAAGCTCCTCCATCCATGGGATTTTCCAGGCAAGAGTACTGGAGTGGGGTGCCATTTGCTTTGTATCTTCCCGACCCAGGGATCGAACCCAGGTCTCCCTCATTGTAAGCAAGACACTTTACCGTCTGAGCCACCAGGGAAGTCTAAAGTATTAACAAATGTATGACAGTATCATTACTTTCTAAATTACAACATTTCACTAGGGGTGGGAGGTGGGTCTTTAAGCCAGAAATATTTGCTCTCTGGGCTTCCCTGGTGGCTCAGATGGTAAAGAATCTGCCTGCAATATGGGAAACCCAGGTTCCATCCCTGCATCACGAAGATCCCTTGGAGGAGGGCATGGCAACCCACTCCGGTATTCTTGCCTGGAAAAATCCCATAGACCGAGGAGCCTCTATGGTGATCCAGAGAGTATCTAAGAGTTGGAAAAGAATGAAGTGACTTAGCACACAGCACACTTGCTCTCTAAAGTCTCAAAAGCAAAACTGATTCTCAAGGATTCTGACACTAAGTTGCAGAGGTGGGGAGGCAGTTATGTGTAATGTTTATCCCCACAAGCTTCAAAATCAGACAACAGGTTTATATTTCAGTTCCACCACCTTCTGGCCGTGTGATCTCTGGCATGCTACAACCTTTAAACCTGAGATCTTTATCTGTGCAAAATAATAATAGTTCCTATCTGGTATCCTTATTGATAAGAGTTGTGAGCTAATGCATATAAGTAGCTTTGCATTGCGGTTGGCACCAGACGTATTCAACTTTCTTGTAGCATTAACAGCTTCACTAGTTGTCAATAGCCATTGACACTGGGGCATGAGACACGTGGAAACTACAAAATGCCTTAGGAAACAAGTCCCTAAGCTCAAGAAGTGCAGGCCAAACAGACCAAGTTTCTGGGACAGCACAAGTAACATGCCCTTATTAGCGGGAGAAGGAAACAGAAGGGCCAACGTCCGGCAAAGCTGGTAGGAGAAAATTACAAAGATTTTCTTTTCCCTCACCCTGGGAAAGGTAAAAGGAGCAAGGGACTGGGCAGGAAGGGTCCCCAGCGCGCCTGCGACCCCCCTCGGCACCCCCCGGCCCGGGCTGGAGTAGCTGAGCAGTTCACTCACAACTCCAAGTTCTGTGGCACCGCCTTCCTAGTGTATCTGGAGGTCATCCTCCTCTTCCTCCTCAGCCTCGGCGGGGGCGGACAAGCCAGGGGGGGGGCCTCCAAGCCTGGCCCTCGCGCCCGCTCCGGCTCGGCCCCCTCCCGCCACCTTCCGGCCCCGTCACGCCCCGTTTCCTAGACTCCAGATCGCCACTTTCCCAGGGTCCCCACCTCCCTAGTCTTCCGGCTTGCCTGTGGGGGCGGAAGTGACGATATCACAGGAGCACTCGCCTAATGTTTCCGCCGACGTGCATCGGGACGACGGCCTGGGGTTCCGAGGCTGAGTCGTTTCTGATTTTCGGAGTTTCCTCTGGTTCTGGTTCCAGACGAACGTGTGGACCCATCCTGGGCCAGGCTGTGTCTACTGCTGGCAGTTCCCCACCAGCTCACTAGGTAGGAGAGACGGCTAAGGAAAGGTGCTGCAACAAAGACTTGCCTAAGAGGCCCAGGCCCAGAACGGTAAGCGGAATTTGCTTCATTTTGTTGGGTGAAGGAGAGCCTAGTCTGAGTAAAGAGCCCCTAGACTCCAAGCCAGGCCTCTGGTGCTTGGTTGCTCCTCTTGCTATGCTCCCAGTTTTCTCATATATACAGTGTGGAGTTAGGCTTCGTGGTCCCAAAAGTCTCTTCTAGCCCTGTCACTAGAGGACTTCCTGGTGCCTCAGACTGTAAAGCGTCTGCCTACAATGCTGGAGACCCGAGTTCAATCCCTGGGTTGGGAAGATCTCCTGGGAAGGAAATGGCAACCCACTCCAATATTCTTGCCTGGAAAATCCCATGGACGGAGGAGCCTACAGTTCATGGGGTTGCAAAGAATCGGACACGACTGAAAGACTTCACTTCAGCCCTGTCATGAAATTCTTCGTAATAAGGCTTTCCTGGTGGCTCAGATAGTAAAGAATCTGTCTGCAGTGGGACAGGCCTGGGTTCGATCCCTGGATCGGGAAGATCCCTTGGAGAAGGAAATGGCGACCCACTCCAGTATTCTTGCCTGGAGAATCCCATGAATTCCCAATCCATAGGGTCGCAAAGAATCGGACACGACTGAAGCGACTTAGCACGCAGGCACTTGGGTTAAAAGGCCAAATGATAATTTGGACGGTCTGTAGTGAAAGAATGTCTGGATAGAAGACGCAAGTTCCTTTGGACCTCATTTTACTAATCCGTTAGAAAAACAAGTCTGAAAATAGAATTGCAGCCGTAAAGTGGACGATCCAGCGCAGTTTTTTCTTTTACCAAGCCTCTGCTGCTGCTGCTGCTGCTGCTAAGTCGCTTCAGTCGTGTCCGACTCTGTGCGACCCCATAGACGGCAGCCCACTAGGCTCCTCCATCCGTGGGATTTTCCAGCAAGAGTACTGGAGTGGGTTGCCGTTGCCTTCTCCGTACCAAGCCTCTCCTGGCTACAGTAGTGAACTAGTACTTTTGTATGTAAGCGAAACCTTTAGAAAATAGTTATTCACCACCTCCTAATATCCCAGAGCTACACCCTCTGAAACCTGAAAAGGGGGAAAATTTAGAACAGATAGTTGTAGGATCAAGAGCCATGGGCAGATTATTTGGGGGTGAAATGATAGGAATGAATGTTTTGTAGTTTTGAATTCCTCTATCCCACACAATGGGAAAGATTTAAATTCTGCAGAGGAAGGAGATTGTGCTTAAGAACATTTAAATATTAAAAATTTAACTAGGGAAGGATTATAGAGATGATAGGTAACAGTCTTATTCTCCAATTAAGGGAAAAGCCACAGAAAGGGAAAATGAAATGCCCAGAACACAACTGGGACTTTTGGCAGACCTGGGACTTTTGATAGTGTTTCAAAAGATGTTATTGCAATGTTTCCAAAAGTGTGTTTTACACACCACTGATAATGCAAGGGCAAACATTTTTTATTTTATTCTTAATGCTTATTTATTAGTTTGGGAATGTGGTAGTGGATTTCCATTTATTGTATATTAAAAATTATTTTAATATAATTATGAGTATAAAGCTATCATTAAAAGAATATTAAATAAGTGTTACCATAGTTGGTATGTGGTCAATGCAAAAATCATGATGATGGTATGTGAATCATTGAATTTGGGGAAACAATGTTAATGGAATTGCCTAGCATAGTTCAGGGACTAGGATATTACTTCTACATTATTCTATATGGCTTATGTTATTGAAACTTTAAATGTAACTTTCGAAGAAGAATGGAGGAAAATATGAAGTTTGCTACAGTGGAAGACACCGTAGAGTATCGCCTGTTCCTGATACCAGATAAACCAGGGGACCCAGAAGAACACAGAGAGATCCTTCAAAAGTATATTGAGAGGATAATGACCCAGTTTGCACCTATGCTGGTACCCTATATCTGGCAGAATCAGCCTTTCAATCTCAAATATAAACCTGGGAAAGGTAAGGTTCTTTTGCTTATTTTGCTTTGATACATGTGACTCTTGATGTCATTCTGACACCAGTGATGTGTAATAGTCCACAGTTCATTCAGTGTTGTCAGGAGATTTATATCCTGAACTTTTATGGTATTTGCCGAAATTCAGTTAAGCTCTTGAACTTAAAAAATTTTTTCAAAAATTCATGTTGATGAAAGCTTTCTAACAGTCATTATCTTAGGAATCAATATATACTCAACATTATCAAGCCATGGCTTTTCTTTTGAACTTTACTATGCCATCATATATCTAGGTACCTACACTAAACAAGTTCAGGCTGGCTTCTTTAACCATAGTTCTTTCAGCTGTTACTCTGTATTCCTCAGTCTTGATGGTGTGCTTACTAGGCTGCCTTGTTTCAAATAGTTGTTTTGCTAAGGGTGTAAGAGTGGCTCTGCTTGGCTTATAAAGAGAAATGATTGAGCTAAGTAACCACTATTTTCCACACAGAAGCATTTTGTCATTCCTTCACTGCTTCCCTGTATTGTCAGTGCTTGAGGTCTGACCTGTGGCCAAATAATGGCACTTTGTCATCTCATTTCTTACAACTTTACTAAAATGAGTCATGGATAACTTACCAAGGCTCTACTAATACAACAACAACTTCTGTGGGGTCTTATTTCATATCAGGAGCCTGACATCTTGTGATTCCTTCATTCTGGCTCATTTTAGTGCTTCTCTGTTACCTTTTGGCTGCTGCTGCTGCTGCTAAGTCGCTCAGTCGTGTCCAACTCTGTGCGACCCCATGGACTGCAGCCCACCAGGCTCCCCCGTCCCTGGGATTCTCCAGGCAAGAACACTGGAGTGGGTTGCCATTTCCTTCTCCAATGCATGAAAGTGAAAAGTGAAAGTGAAGTCACTCAGTCGTGTCCGACTCTTAGCGACCCCATGGGCTGCACCCTACCAGGCTCCTCCATCCATGGGATTTTCCAGGCAAGAGTACTGGAGTGGGGTGCCATCGCCTTCTCTGACCTTTTGGCTAGCAGTTGCCAAATGTAAAACGTTAATTTTATTGAATGCCTTATCACTGATATGTGTGATACTTATTGGCAAGAACACTGTCCCATTAGCATAACACAGCCAAAACCAATTCCCTATCTTTTTTGTCAAAAATAATTTTTACACAGTGTTTTCTTGTCTTGCTTAATCGTATTACTATCCACCTAGTAGTCAAGCTTGTTAGTAATTTAAAATCATCCTCAAATCCTCACTTCACCATGTTCCACAGGCACTAAATCGTACTGTTATTACCCCTGAAATCTGACCCTTTCTCACATCTCTTTGGCTACAGTCTAGGCCCTCTTCATCTGGAAGACTACAGTGGCCCCCTAACTAATCTCTCTGGTCCCAATGTCTCCAGTTCCTGACAGAGTTGACAGTTACCTTTGTAAAACGAATCTGATCATGTCACTCTCCTAACACCGTGCAACTGTTCTGCATTGCTTCTGGATGAAATTAAAATTGAAGTTTTAATATGTAAAGTGAAAGTCACTCAGTCATGTCCGACTCTGTGACCGCATGGACTATACAGTCCATGGAATTCTCCAGGCCAGAGAATTCTCCAGTGGGTAGCCTTTCCGTTCTCCAGAGGATCTTCCCAACCCAGGGATTGAACCCAGGTCTCCCTCATTGCAGGAGGATTCTTTACCAGCTGAGCCACAAGGGAAGCCCTTAATATGTAACGTAGATAAAAATGAAGGCACTCTAACTGGAGCTTCTCTAGCTGAAGAAACTTGGGAGATCTGGAGTAGGGAGAGGAGTTGGTTGGGCAGTTTGTCCCACCTGTGTGGCGCTTTTTTTGCCATGGCAACTCTTGAGACACTCCACAGTACACTTGTTTGACCTTCATTCTGTTAATATGGTGTATTACGTCAGTTGGTTTTCCTGTGTCAAATCATCTTGCATTCTAGGAATAAATCTCAGTTGGTCATGGTGTACAATCCTTTTAACATGTTGTTGAATTAGTTTGCAAGTGTTTTGTTGGCTCACGCTGGCCTCATAAAATAAGTTTGGGAATGTTTCCTCCTCTTCAGTTTGTTTTTTTTTTTTTTTTTTTTTTTTTTTATGTTAATTCTTCTTCAGATGTTTGGTAGAGTTTTCCAGTGAAGTCATCTAGTCCTGGGCTTTTCTTTGTTGAGAAGTTTCTGATTATTAATTCACTTTCCTTACTTTTATAGATATGTACAGGTTTTCTACTTCTGTGTGTTCCAGTCTTGATAAGTTGTATATTTCCAGAAATTTATGCATTTCTTCTAAGTTATCCAGTGTGTTGGTATACAGTTGTTCATTGTGTTTTCTTATAATTCTTATTTCTGTGGCATAGGTTGTAATATTCCCTCTTTCATTTCTGATTTTAGCTATTTGAGTCAGTTTTACTTAATCTAATGTTTTGTCAATTTTGTTGATCTTTTAAACAAACCAACTCAGTTTAGTTGATTTTTTAAAATATTGTTTTCCTATTCTTTATTTCATTGATCTCTGCTCTAATCTTCATTATTTCCCTCCTCCAGCTTGGAGTTTAGTTCTTCTTTTTCTAGTTCATTAAGGTATAAGGCTACGTTGTTGGTCTGAGATCTTTTTATGACTGTAAACTTCCTCCTAGCACTGCTTTCTCTGTATCCCATATGTTTGGTTTGTTGTCTCGGTTTTCATTGAAAGTGTTAAAGTGAAAGTGTTAGTTGGTCAGTTGTGTGTCTGACTCATTGCAACCCCATGGACTGTAACTTGCCAGGCTCCTCTGTCCATGGAATTCTCTGGATAAGAATACTGGAGTGGGTTGCCATCTCCTCCTCCAGAGGATCTTCCCCACCCAGGGATTGAACCTGGGTCTCCTGCATTGTGGGTAGATTCTTCAATGTCTAAGCCACCAGGGAAGCCCTGGTTTTCATTAGTCTCCCAATATTTTATAATTCCCCTTATGACTTCTTCTTTGACCCATTGGCTATCTGAGTATATTGTTTAAGTTCTACATGTTTTTGGATAATGCACTTGTTTGAAACTTTCTGCTGATACTCCCAGAACACACAATCATCTGTCATGCC
>NW_011494881.1:7214573-7246877 GCF_000754665.1 Bison bison bison | reverse complement strand
TACGCATGCACGTGCTCTCTCTTTCTGGAAAGCCTACTGTGGTCATTCCTCCAGAGGCGCTGAGCTCAGCTATCACACACTTTGTGACCGCGTAGCCCTCAGTGTACACCTCTGTTCATCATCTTGTTTTGTGATTGGTTGTCTATCTCCTGTTGTCCAGACTCTAAGCTCTTCAAGAGTAAGCTTCTTGTATCTTGTTCAGGATTGCAACCCCAGCTCCCAGTATGTGGCCATACTCCTGGAGCATAGCCAGTCAATAACAGTTTGTTTAATTGAATGATTGCTTGTCCTTTTATTTGAATGGATACATTTATTTGATTATATCATTGCTTTTCTCTTATTTTTAGGAGATGTTCCTGCTCATATATTTGGCATGACAAAGTTTGGGGATAACATTGAGGATGAATGGTTTATTGTTTATATAGTGAAGCAAATTACAAAAGAATTTCCAGAGTTAGTAGCAAGGTATTACAGTTTTATTAATAATTCTTAAACAAGTATCATATTAATGCATATGTATGGAATCTAGAAAAATGGCACTGATGAAGCTAGTAGAGAACAGACTTGTGGCTAAAGTGGGGGAAGGTGAGGATGGGATGAATTGAGACAGTAGCGTTGACATATATGCACTATTATGTGTAAAATAGATAGATAGTGGGAAGTTGCTGTATAACATAGGGAACCCAGCCTGTGCTCTGTGATGGCCTAGAGGGATGGGGTAAGGGAGAGGGAGGCTCAAGAGGGAGGGAGATGTGTGTGTGTGTGTGTGTATATATATATATACACACACACACACACACACACACACACACGTATATGTAATTATGACTGATTTGTATTGTACTGCACAAACCAACAAAACATTGTAAAGCAGTTTTCCACCAATTAAAAAATAAAAATTAAAAAAATTAAAGAAGCCAGCTTTATCAAAAAATAGTAATTCTTAAGGAATTCCATTATTGAAAATGACTACATTTTTATCCATTTAGTAATATTTTTTTCTGTGGCTGGTGGAAATTGTACAGATTTGAGATGTAGATTTTAAATGTGACTTCTGTGTTTTCTTCCTTTTTGCTGGTGACTTCCTTTTCTTAAAGAAGAATTAAAGTATCATCTGAGACACAAAACCTGCTTAGTTTAGGTTTTCTCTTTTTTTTTATTCTTGTTATAAAAGAACAAATACACACGGTAAATTAAATTCAAGCAATACAAAAAAGTGTAACTGCTCTGATTTCCCAAAAGTAATCACTATCAAATTTCTGTGTCTTAAAAAGAAATTCATATATATGTGTGTGTGTGTGTGTGTGTGTGTGTGTGTGTATGTATTTCACAGATTTCTCTATGTCTTCCTCTAAAGCTCATTTTTTTTTTTTTTTTTGAGAAACTATAGACAGAAGAAATTTAAAGAGACATCAGTGAACAATTGTATGGATAGGAAGCAGAGTAGATAATAATGCATTATAATTCAGTTTTTAAAGTATTATAGGAACTGATAATTCTCTGTCATTCCCAAGTTAGTTGCTCTGTGGCATATGGAATGTTCCCAGATCAGGGATCAAACCCAAGTCTCCTGATTGGCAGATTGACTCTTAACAACTGAGCCACCAGGGAAGCAAGAGTGTTTTAAAACAAACCTCCAATATTATACCATTTGATTTTTAAATACTTTAGGATGTAAACTTAAGAGATAATGCAACACTACTATTACCACACCTACAAATAGGTAGCCATACTTATTAAATAAATGGTAGAATTTTCAATAAACAGGCACAAATATGGTAGTTTATTTCTTTACCAGGGTAATAAGGAGGGGCCAGTGCCTTTCATATGCTGATTCTGATACTTATGTATGCAGTGATGGGTCATACTTACCCACTAGGCCTCTAAAGCTCTTTTAATAAGCATCTACCGTCTTGTCAGTTTTTTTTCTTTTTAATTAGAAAAAGAAGGACGTTTTTCCTCTATGTGTCTGCCAGATTAATATTCCTAAAGTAGGGCTCAAACCATTTTACTTCCCTACTCTAGAACATTTCATTTGTTCTGTTTATAAAATTAAACTCATTCTCACTGGATTCTGCCAGCATTTAAAGCTCTTCACAAAATGATATAACTGTGCTTTTCTAGTCCTTTTGTTGTTGTTGTTGTCAGTCTTCAAATCTCTCCCTTAAATGCCACCTCCATAGTTTTGCTTATGCTGTTCCCACTCCCCAGAGCATCTCTCCTTTTCTGGATGTATTGTATCTCTGCCCATTAAAAGGGAAAATAATCTGGGACAGTATATACAGCATGCTGCAATTGGTGCAACAGAAGAAAAGCATTTATATTGCTACTGACTACTTTACACATAAGCAAACTCTAGAAGGATGAACAGGAAGTAACAATGGTGGAGGGGTTGGGCATATAGATACAGAAGTAACAAGGAGACTTTTTCACTGTATAACTATTTATGTATTTTTTTAAAGTTTTAATCATGTGACTGTATTACATACTCAGAAATTTAAATTTTTAAAAAGTGATGCAGATGAGACAAAACAAAAGTGTCTTTCAGGGCCCAATAGTACTTCCTCCATAAAGGTTTTCCAAATCTTGGCTGTATGTGATTTTTTTCTTTTTTCTAAGACCTATGTACTTGGCATATTTTTCACATTTTTTTCTGCTGCTATTTATTTATGTACTTATTTTTTTCTCCTTATCACTCTCGAATTCCTCCTTAAAATTTTAGAGATTCCCTTCAGTACTTAATGGTATCTTAAAACGTTGTGCTTAATTATAGAAATCTACATAATTATAAAAATCTATGGTATATACTCATTTATTTATTTACTAAGATTAGGGCAAAAATGTATTAGAACAAATCTGTTTTGATTATTAGCAAATATGCACTTCTTTTAATTCAAAGTTGAAATTTCTTTTGCATTAGGATCGAAGACAATGACGGTGAATTCTTGTTAATAGAAGCTGCTGACTTTCTCCCTAAGTGGTTGGATCCTGATAATAGTGCCAACAGGGTAAGTATATCCAAGTTTAGAAAATTTATAAAGGTGAAACCATTTTGCATCATTTTCATATGTATCTGGATTTTGTCAATGCCAGGTATGGAAACTATATCACTTTGCAGGTATTTTTCCACCAAGGGGAGTTGTGCATTATTCCTGCACCAAAGAAATCTGGAACAGTATCCTGGTTACCTACCACACCTCCAACAATCTCACAAGCACTGAGTATAATCTCAACACACCCAGAAAAAATTCTGGCTTCAGAATCTGTACGAGCTGCTGTGAACAGACGCATCAGAGGGTAAGAAAACTGACACTTTTAGTGTCACACTGCTAGTCAAGGAGCCTTTTGACTTCGTGTTGCTCAAGTCTTTTGATGAATCGAAGCATTTCTTTCACCTAGATTAGTGCTGATTTTCATTCTGTCTTTATCCTTTGTGAAACTGACCAACAAATTAAACTTCCTGTGTTTTAAAATCAAGAAACAGATGTATCTTTTAGTCGTCATTTGAAGGTTCTAGGCCCAATGTTTTTGCATTTATTTACCTTAGAGAGTGTGGCCAAGTATTATGTAGATCCATAGATTAAAATTTTGGACCTTTAGAGATGAAAATCTGAGTGAGTACAATCTGTTCAGGAATTTTCTTTCATTCTGGGTGTATATATGGGATTCTCTTACTTGTTGGAGTGTGTTAGGTTCTATTCAGAAGAGAACACCTTAGTCTAATAATGTATTAGTTCAGCCATTCAAATTTGAGTACCTATTAAATGTTTAGTACTATTCAGATCATAACAATATTAGATAATAATCTCTTTTAGCTTTGCTTCAGTACACTTTGTACCATTTTTTAGGAGAATAAATTCTGATTTTCTTTTCAAAGTATAGTAGTAACATTTTCGTTGTTTTTATTGGACCACCTTAATCCCTTTTCTTTATTTTCCATTTCTTTCACTTTTTCTTTCTCTCTTTTCCTACCTGTAGTCTTTAGTATATAGAATTTCTTTTTTAAACAATTATTTTTTTGGCCACTCAGCATGGAAATCTTAGTTCCCCAACGAGGGCATGAACCTGGGTTGTTGCTGGCAGTGAAAGCGCCAAATCCTGACCAGTGGACCAGCAGGGAATTCCCAAGGGTGACAAGAGAGTTGTCACTCTTTTCTCTCACTCATCTCACTCCTGATGAACCAAGACAAGATAAAATGTTAAGAGGAAAGTAAATGGTATAAGAATCCTAGATATTTACATCAGTTCAGTTCAGTTGTTCAGTTGTATCTGACTCTTTGCAACCCTGTTGCCTGCAGCACAACATGCTTCTCTGTCCATCACCAACTCCTGGAGCTTGCTCAAGCTCATGTCCATTGAGTCAGTGATGCCATCCAACAATCTCATCCTGTGTCGTCCCCTTCTCCTGCCTTTAGTCTTTCCCAGCATCAGTGTCTTTTCTAATGAGGAAGTTCTTCATTCACATCACATGGCCAAAGTATATTGGAGGTTCAGCTTCAGCATCAGTCCTTTCAGTGAATATTCAGTACTGATTTCCTTTAGGATGGACTGGTTTGATCTTGCAGTCTCTGGGACTCTCAAGAGTCTTCAGCAACACCACACTTCAAAAGCATCAGTTCTTTGGCGCTCAGCTTTCTTTATGGTCCAACTCTCACATCCATACGTGACTACTGAAAAAACCATAGCTTTGACTAGATGAACCTTTGTGGCAAAGTAATCTCTGCTTTTTAATATGCTATCTAGGTTGGTCATAGCTTTTCTTCCAAGGAGTAAATGTCTTTTAATTTCATGGCTGTAGTCATCATCTACAATGATTTTGGAGCCCAAGAAAATAAACTCTGTCATATCATAAAATAAAAGTGATTATGTTACCTGTCACAGGTACCCAGAAAAAATTAAAGCCTCCCTTCATCAAGCACACTGCTTCCTCCCAGCTGGCATTGCAGCAGTGCTGAAGCAGTGCCCCAGATTGGTGGCTGCAGGAGTCCAGGCATTTTACCTCCGGGACCCCATTGACCTGCGTGCCTGTCGTATTTTCAAGACATTCTTGCCTGAAACACGAATAATGACATCGGTAAGATATCTCTCTTGGTCATTTAGTTTCTCTCACTGAAAGGAATGTTGAACATTATTTTAATTGTTCACTAGGAAAAAATTGGGAATATTCTGTTTCCTCATAGCAAGTTAATATAGACTTTTTGTTGTTATTGTTCAGTTGCTAAGTCATGTCCAACTTTGCAGTCTCATGGACTGCAGCACACCAGGCTTCCCTGTCCTTCACTATCTCTCTGAGTTTGCTCAAACTCGTGTCCATTGAGTTTGTGATGCCATCCAACCATCTCATCCTTTGTTGCCCCCTTCTCCTTCTGTCCACAGTCTTTCCCATCATCCAGGTCTTTTCCAGTGAGTCGGCTCTTCACATCAGGTGGCCAACGTATTGGAGCTTCAGCTTAAGCACCAGTCCTTCCAATGAATATTCAGGGTTGATTTCATTTAGGATTGACTGGTTTCATATCCTTAATTTTTTTCTTTTCTCCTATCCAGAAGAGGAAGACTATAAGAGACCTGACTTCCTATTTTATATCTCAATGTTTCCTAGCTATTTCTGACCACATTTTCCCTATTTGAGCAATTATATCTTTCTTAGCAATAAAACATTTCATTTCCTCTGGAGAATTAAGAATTATTCTTTATCATCTACCTGCCAAAATTGCCATGTAATGTACCTTAGTGACAACTAAATATAGACAGTGAAGGTAAATTTTATGGTGTGTGAATTACATCTCTGTAAAGCTGTTACTAAAAAGTGTAGACAGTAAATAGGTTGAGTCTTCTTTGCATTTATCTGAATATGAAGCTCATAAATGAAGTTATTGTTGTTAACTGTGAAATGATAGTCAGGCATTTTAATTTCAGGAAGAGACTCACATATGTTGTGTCCCAATGTCCAGGTCACTTTCACTAAATGTCTGTATGCACAGTTGGTGCAACAAAGGTTTGTGCCGGACCGGCGGAGTGGATACAAGCTGCCTCCTCCATGTCATCCCCAGTACCGAGCCCATGAATTGGGCATGAAGTTGGTAATGTTGAACCAGAAAATTTAATTTTCTTCCTTAATGTCAAAGGGCTCTTCACAGAGTAATGACACAACTTAGAAATCTAGAAATACACTCTGTTAGTGTGAGAATGTAGTAGGATGTGGTATTTGAAATAAGGCAGAATGGATTATTCTTTAAGGGATGATAGAACTGTGTGTCCAGCTGAAAAAGTTATCACATCTATGCCAAAATAAATTCCAGTCGGACCAAATATTTAAGTGAAAAAAACAAAACCATAAAATTTGGAAGAAAGTGTAGGAAAATTTATGAAAATATGAGTAAGAAAGTCCTTCCTAAGCATGACTTGAAACTGGAAACAATAAATTGATAAATTTATTGATAAATTTGATTATATAAAAATTAAACATTTCTATATGGGAAAAAAACCATAAATATAGTCAAAATACAGTTAACCTGGAGAAAGTGTAAAATATCTTTGCAGTTTAAATGACAAAGAGGTAAAATAAAACTAGTAAATGACAAAAGTTGCTTTATCTAGTATATACATTGCTACAATTCAAGGTGAAAAAAATAGTAGCGATCAATCAAAAATGATCAGAAACCATTAACAAATAGTCCAGAGAAAAGGAAATATAAATGATTTTTATGAAAAATGTTGACACTTGCTCGTAATAAAAGAATTGCAATTTAAAACTACAAAGTAATGTTTTTCACCATTTGATTGACAAGTATCCAAAAGTTTGATAACAAATACGAGGTTTGTAAAAATACGTAAAGAGGTACCCTCAAACATTATTGATAGGAATATGAGTTGATTCAGTCTCTTAGAACAGTTTATCACTTTCCATAATATTTAAAATGAACAAACCCTGCTGCTCAGCATTTTCACTTCCTGAAATTTATCCTCCATATATTTCACTTGTTCACAAAGACATATGAAGATACTCGTGAAAGCATTGTTTATAGTAGCAAAAGACTGGAAAATACTTAAATGTCTACTAGTAGAAAAATAGTTGGATAAATTATGGTCTGTCCATGAAGTGGGATGGATAAATTCATATGTTTGTATGAAATCCATCTCCAGGGCATATCACTAAGAGAAAAGCAAGGTTCAGAGCAGTATGTATGTTGCCATTTAGTGATGAAGGGGACGAAGTAGGATGATGTATGTATGCACACGCACACATATCTGCTTGAGGGCAAAGATTACTTCTGAAAGGATATGCAAGGAATTGGTGGCAGTTTTCTCCAGAGTAATCAGGGAAGCTCCCTATTAGAATTATTTTGCCTTGTGCATTTATTATATTTTTTAATCAAAAGACTCTTAAAATGAAGTGATTCCCTCCCTTTACTATTCCTAAGACCATGCTTAATTCATTTATAATTGTGTTAGACAAGAAACCTTTTGCAACCTTTTTTAAGCAAGCAAGAAGCAAGTTTAAATTTCTAGTTTTTTAATCAGTGAGAAGAGAAATCTCTTTCAGGAAAGTAAGAATTTTTTGTTTTCTGTTATTTGCTTCCCCTTTATAATTTTTAGTAATCTGTAGAGATTAAGAAACTTGGAATTAAAGTCATATTTTTTTCATAAAATTTAAAGACTAGTATAAATGTTCACATACCCATATGTCCAGTCACCTAGTTCTTGAGAGTGGTTAAATGGAAAGAAAGTAACCTAATAATAAAAATTCTGTCTTTTCCATGTAGGCTCATGGATTTGAGATCTTATGCTCCAAATGTAGCCCACATTTTTCTGACTCCAAATCCCTTGTGACTACGTCACCACTCTGGGCTGGCTTCCTTGAAAGTCTGAAAAAGAATGATTACTTTAAGGTAGGACTTACTATGCACTCTTTAAACTGTATAGTCTAGGCAAAATCAAGCCAGTGATCTGGTGTTAGGTCCATATTTAATGTGTGACATAAATGTAAGAACTAGAGTTAAAAGGGACCATTCTAGTTTGGTGGTAATAAGGGAGTGTCTATAAATTGTTTCTAATATTTTAGAAAAATTAATAACATCTATGCTGCTGCTGCTGCTGCTATGTCGCTTCAGTCATTTCCGACTCTGCGACCCCATAGACGGCAGCCCACCAAGGCTCCCCTGTGTCTGGGATTCTCCAGGCAAGAACACTGGAGTGGGTTGCCATTTCCTTCTCCAATGCATAAAAGTGAAAGTGAAGTTGCTCAGTCGTGTTGGACTCTTAGTGACGTCATGGACTGCAGCCGACCAGGCTCCTCTGTCTATGGGATTTTCCAGGCAAGAGTACCGGAGTGGGGTGCCATTGCCTTCTCCGAATAACATCTATACAAAGTGATAAAAGTTATTATTTGTATCAGATGAATAACTTGTGCAAATCTATGAAGCAAACATGAGGACGCCAAATAGAAAAATTAGCAAAAACATAGATTAAAAAATTACATGACCTAAATGGAAAGGAAATCCCAGAGAAAGGGGATGTATGGAGATGTATGGCTGATTCACTTTGCTGTACAATGACGTACACAACAGTATAAAGCAACTCTGCTCCAAAAAAAAAAATTACGAAAAGGGAACTAGTAAATTTCTCTTAAAATAATCACTCTCACACGTAGTAAAGATATGTATTTTAACACAATAGTAAAAAGCATACGAAAGATATTCAGTGCTGTTGAGAATATAGTGAAAATAGTACACCTATACATTGCTGATAACGTTGTAATAGTTGCAACCTTAACTGGAAAGTAATTTGATACTGTATTCAAAGAATTGTACAGAAGTTCAAACTTGGAACCTTCACTTTATTTTATTATTATTTTTAATTGGAAGATAATTGCGTTACAATGTTGTGTTTCTGCTGTGCAATGCATGAATCAGCTATAAGTATATGTATGTCCCTCCTCCTAAACCTCCCTCCTCCGCACAACCCCACCCCCTGTAGGTTATCGCAGAGCACAGAGCTGAGCTGCCGGTGCTGAACAGCAGCTTCCCAGTAGCTGTCTGTTTCACACATAGCAGTGTATACGTGTCAGCGCTGCTGTCTCAGTTTCTCCTGTCCTTGCCTTCCCCTCCACGTTCATAAGTCATCCTCTACGTCTGTGCCTCTGTTCCTGCCTTGCAAACAGGGAAGCTTTATGTTAAATAATCTACACTTTAAGGAAACATCCAAGAAGTAGAAAAGTCCTTAAGAATATGATAATTTTAAAGATTGTGTAGTGGTAGGGAAAACTGCTTATATATTGTTAAAGAAGTATTAAGCATAAATGCCATCATAAACATGCCTGTGAAAGGTAGAAATGATAGTTAAGGTTAGGGTTATGCTATTTTTTGAGCTCTATTTGTACTTTGTTTTATAAATTAATTGCTGGTTAATCAATTGTTTCTTTATAACAAGTTATTAATAAATAATAGAAAATGATAGAAAACCTCCCAAATTGGAAAGAGGCCCTTAAATGGTGAAAAGGATGAGGTCCTATCACGTTTAGCCTAGTCCCTTTTTTGGAGAAACTACATCCATGAGAAAACAAGGACGAGGAGTCAGGCCTCATGCTTTTTGTACAATATATTACAGTATTGTATACTGCCTCCCTGGAAGTTGCTGGTGAGCAGGTTATTTTAATGATGCCATCTATACCAGGTTCTGATGGGCATTATTATTTTTTTAGGGACTGATGGAAGGTTCTGTTCAGTACCAGGAAAGGCTAGAAATGGCCAAGAACTACTTCCAGCTCTCTGTAAATCGGCCAGAAAGGTGAGTTTATCTCTACCCAAACAGGGCAGCAGAGTGATAACTTTCCACAAGTTAAGGAGTTACTTACTCCTGAGATGGCTGCACATATTGGAGTTTCTATATTTAAACTGTTAATGGCAGGACTCATGACTACTGAAGAAGCTGATGTCAAGACAGGAGGTGTTGTTATGGGAGTTTTCTGGCACTTGTAGCCATTACCACCACCACCACCACCACCTTCATCATCATCATATAATGGCTAATGTATGTTGAGTACTTACAAAGCTTAGGCCACTAACTCATTTAAACCCCTCTTAAAGCCCTTTGAAATAGATATAATTGTTATTTTCCCTATCCACAGCTGAGAAACTGAATCTAAGAGAGGTTATGTAATCTGCCAAAGGTTACACAGGTCAAAATGACAGGCCTAGGGATTTGAGCTCACGGATTCTGTTAATGAGCCACATGCTTAATTTCTGTGGGAACGCTGGGCTGTGTTCAGCTTTTTTAGGTGGATCTGAAACACAGGATGAAGCAGGCATTCAGCTTCCAAATCATAGCTCATTCTAACCTGCCATATGTTTTCTGGGGGAAGAAAGAAATGAGCACAGGGTTGAAAGAAAATGGTGGTAGATTAGTCACTAAGTCGTGTCCAACTCTTGCGACCCATGGACTGTAGCCTGCCAGGCTCCTATGTTTATGGGATTCCCAGGCAGGAATACTGGAGTGGGTTGCCATTTCCTTCTCCAGGGGATCTTGCTGACCAAGGACTCGAACCCACGTCTTCTGCATTGCAGGCAAATTCTTTTACCTACTGAGTTATGAGGGAAGCCACATGGAAGAAAATGGCTGCCCTTTAAAATTCGATAAAGTTGAGTTTCAGTTCTGGTAATACTGGAGTAACATATCAGACTAACCCCCTGCTAATTGCAGTGATAACACTGGACAGAATATTAAAAAAAAAAAAAAAACAGTTATTTGAAGACACTGGAGAAAAAAGCAAGCAAAAATCAGAGGGAATAGGATGCTTGAAAGAAGAAAGTCCCTTTTGTCTGACTTGTCCGTTGAGGGCACGTCTAGTCAATATGGCCCAAGGATAATGGAGCTTCTGCAGAAGGGTTTATTGGGCTGAGGAATCGAAGGTCAGAATTTGAGCACTGGAAAAAATTCAGTTTATGTCTGCAAAACTGAATTTGAGATACTTAAAGCTAAGAATTGGACACAACTGAGCGACTTCACTTTCACTTTTCACTTTCATGCATTGGAGAAGGAAATGGCAACCCACCCCAGTGTTCTTGCCTGGAGAATCCCAGGGATGGGGGAGCCTGGTGGGCTGCTGTCTATGGGGTTGCACAGAGTCGGACACGACTGAAGTGACGTAGCAGAAAGCTATTAAATAACGTGAAAGAAATAACTTTGTAAATGTTGTGGCTCAGAAGGTCCCCAGTTGTGTGTAGATGTGTGTTTTGTTTTGCTGTTGGGCTTTTTTTCTCAAACTGAACTGGTTTTCAGAAAGCTATTAAATAACGTGAAAGAAATAACTTTGTAAATGTTGTGGCTCAGAAGGTTCCCAGTTGTGTGTAGATGTGTGTTTTGTTTTGCTGTTGGGCTTTTTTTCTCAAACTGAACTGGTTTTGAACCCCACTTGTTTTGCCAACATCTCAAACATCACATATGTGTGTAATAAAATGTTACTTAAAGATTGTATGAAGCAAAATTGATGGCGAGAGAACTCTAACCTCAGTATCTGTGAGATAGTAATGACTTTACAGCAGTCTTTATTCTTGTGTATTCTTGCCTGGAGAATTCTGGACAGAGGAGCCCTGATGGGCTGCAGTCCATGTGATCGCAGGGTCGGATACAACTGAATGGCTAACACTTTTTTCCACTCTTCTGTAAGCGTCTAGGGACAGGGGAGCCTGGTGGGCTGCCGTCTGTGGGGTCGCACAGAGTCGGACACGACTGAAGCGACTTAGCAGCAGCAGCAGCAGGGGTGCCTTTGTCCCATTCTCATCAATTTTACGGCAGTAATTTGTGGAAAAGAGGATGCCTTCTTAGGGTATGTTTTAAGGAAACTCGGGAAAGAAAGTAAAGGAGGTGGCTCTCATAGTTAGGGGAATCTCCCCCAGATGAATCTTGTCACCTCTAGAAGACCACTCCCCTGTTGGAACAGCATTACGTTATAATCTTAGGTTGAAGAGAAGTTAAGAAATTAGAGAGACTCATGTAGGAGATTTAGGGCTATCTTATTCTCCCATGAAATAAGATAGATTGAGGGTTTGGTAGTTCTTTTTAAATAACAATGTCTTTTATTATTATACAAGTAACACTCATTCAGATGGCAAATAGAGAAAAATGTAAGAGGGAAAAATTTATATCATGACTAAGCTACTATTATTCCAATGTATATCATGAATTAGCCACTATTATTATTCTTCTGATTTACTGCCTTCCAGGATTATTATTCCCCATAACCAATTGACTTGTTTAAAAAATTTTACATTATCAAGAAATTATGTATCTTGTTCATAATTTTTACTCGTTGTAATCTTACATTTTCCCATGACCTTAAAATGTTTTGATAAAGTGTATTTTTAAATAGCTGCACAGCGTTTTAGCAAATGGACCCTAATTTACTTATTACAAATAGCTTCAATATCCAACATTTTCATGAGTGTTGTAGGAGAAACTCTCGTTCACCAACCAGAATGACTTCTCTGCAGTTCAAAACCAAGCTCACATCTCTCTCGAGACCTGCTCTTGGCTCCTAAAGCTTCTGTTTGTTTGCTTTGTTTTTATTAGCTGAATTAATATCTTCGGCTGTTTCCTGCTGTCTTTTTAATTGTACCACCATCCTTCTTATCACCCAGATCTCCTGGCTGTCCTTGGATCCAGTCCTTAGATACTGTTCACTATTATCTTGTGTCTTACATTCTTTTACCTTACTGCCTGGCTAGATACTCTATTTAGTTATTGAACTATCGGTTCAGTTCAGTCAACTACTCAGTCGTGTCCGACTCTTTGTGACCCCACGAGCTGCAGCACGCCAAGCCTCCCTGTCCAACACCAACTCCCGGAACGCACCCAAACTCATGTCCATTGAGTCGGTGATGCCATCCAACCATCTCATCCTCTGTTGTCCCCTTCTCCTCCTGCCCTCAATCTTTCCCAGCATCAGGGTCTTTTCAAATGAGTCAGCTCTTCACATCAGGTGGCCAAAGTATTAGAGTTTCAGCTTCAACATCAGTGCTTCCAGTGAACACCCAGGACTGATCTCCTTTAGGATGGGCTAGTTGGATCTCCTTGCAGTCTAAGGGACTCTCAAGAGTCTTCTCCAGCACCACAGTTCAAAAGCTTCAATTCTTCAGCACTCAGCTTTCTTTATAGTCCAACTCTCACATCTATACATGACTACTGGAAAAACCATACCCTTGACTAGACAGACCTTTGTCAGCAAAGTAATGTCTGCTTTTTATTTTTATTTTATTTTATTTTTTTGTTTCTGCTTTTTAATATGCTGTCTAGGTTGGTCATAACTTTCCTTCCAAGGAGTAAGTGTGTTTTAATTTCATGGCTACAGTCACCATCTGCAGTGATTTTGGAGCCCCAAAAAATGAAATCTGCCACTGTTTCCACTGTTTCCCCATCTATTTGACATAAAGTGATGCGACCAGTTGCCATGATCTTAGTTTTCTGACTGTTGAGCTTTAAGCAAACTTTTTCATTCTCCTCTTTCACTTTCATCAAGAGACTCTTTAGTTCTTCACTTTCTACCATAAGTGAACCATACTGAACTATGCTGCTGCCACTGCTGCTGAGTCACTTCAGTCGTGTCCAACTCTGTGCGACCCCATAGATGGCAGCCCACAAGGCTCCCCCGTCCCTGGGATTCTCCAGGCAAGAACACTGGAGTGGGTTGCCATTTCTTTCTCCAATGCATGAAAGCAAAAAGTGAAAGTGAAGTCTCCCAGTCGTGTCCAACTCTTTGCGACCCCATGGAGTGCAGCCCACCAGGCTCCCCCATGCGTGGGATTATAGCTACACCTAAACTTATTTCTCAGCCTCTAGTGACTCTTCTCTTCCAATTCAACCATCAGAGCCAGGAGAATCTGCTTGAAATATATCTGTAATCATGTTACTTCCCTCTCTTAAAAATTATTAAAGATTGTAATAGTGAATAATTACAAACAATGGAAGTGTCCACCAATAATAGATAAATGAATTTCAGTGTGTGTATATGTTGGCTTATTATCCATTAGTTAACCAGAGATTATATAAATATCCATAAATCTAAGTCATAATTTCTCAACCTTGACACTATTGACACTTTGGACCAGATGGTTCTTTGCTGTGGGGAACTGTCCTGTGCATTGTAAGATAAAGCAACGTCTCTGACCTCTACTCAGTAAATTCCCCTAGGACTGACTCCCCACTCCCCACCGATTGTGACAACCAAAAATATTACCAAATGTTGCCAAATTGTCACTGGTTGAGAATCACTGGTCTAAATGAATAGATTTTAAAAATACAATGTTGAATGAAAAATACAAGTAAAATGTAGGTGCTATGGATATAAATTGTAAAAATACACAAAATACTAAATATTATAGATACATATATCTTCATTCAGTCAGTAAGTATTTATTATCTCCTATGTGCCAGGCCCTATTCTGGGCACTGGGAATACAAGTGAACCCGAATTCTCCCTGCCCCGTGGAGCTGCATACTAGTGTAGGAGAAAGACAATAAACCATTATATGATGACAGATGGTAAGTAGTACTTTGAAGAAAAGGCAGTGTTTAGGGAGAGAGATGTAAGGGCTGCTCTTCTAGGAAGGTTGACCAGGGAGACCTTTCCGAGGAGGTTTTCTTTCAAATGAGATCTAAGAATGTCAGGGATTGAGGCAGACAGGTGATACTGAGGGAATGGTATCAAGGGAATAACATGTCTGGTAAAGAAAACAGTGTTCTCTTACTCACTCAGAAGAGAACACTCAGTGTTCTCTTACTCACTCACTTCAGTGGCCCAGGAAGGTTCTCGTGAGAGCTGTCACTTTTGGGCAGCAGAGAAACAGACTGGAACTGATAGTGTTGATCATCAAAGGGAATACTAACTTTATCTATCATATATTTTTTAAAGTACGTGCTTAAAGAATTCACCTGCCATTGCAGGAGATACAGATTAGATCTCTGGGTTGGGAAGATCCCCTGGAGGAGGAGAAAGTGGCAACCCATTCCAGTATTCTTGCCTGGAAAATTCTGTGAACAGAGGAGCCTGGCAAGCTGCAGTCCATGGGATCACAAAGAGTTGGACACGACTGAACACCACCAGCACATATATTACTAGTTTGGTTTTTATGTTAAATTTATCAATGTAATCATATATTTAGACTAGAGGTAAATATTAGCAGTATTTTAATTCTGGGTGGTAAGGCTATATTACCTTTTTGACTTATCTATATTATTTTAATCTCATAAAGCAAAAATTAAAAATAACAAAGAAGCCATCAGTGATCACTCACTCCTTACTTCACTGAGTCTAAACTTAGCCTTTTCAGCCTCGTTGTACTCGTCAGTCCATCTGTTCAGCCTCAGATTTCACCCTTAAGCCAAACTGAACCCGTTTGCTCTCTCTGAACATGTTCCTCACTCCCCACCTCTATACAAATGCTCGTTTTTCCCCTTACCTAGCTTCTCTATCCTGTCTTACCCATCAAAATCCTCTTGATTCTTTAAGGGCTAACTCAGCTTCTTCCATTAGCTCTTTTTTTTTTTTTAATTTCTCTGTCTCCACCCAGTGAATGTAATTACCTTTTCCTATGATTCTTTGAACCATTTGGTATTTCTGTGTGTCTTTATATGTTTTTATCATAATTATTTGTGTATATTTCTTTTCTCTGCAATATTTGCATATTACAGAGTAGGGATAATTCCCTGTTACCCACATGATTCAGCAAGGTATGCAAATGTTTATTAAATTTATGCAAGTCCATTATATAACTTGGTTTGTTCCATTATAAATAGTTAAGACAGAGTTCTATAAACTTATATAACAAATCACATCACCATCATAAAATAGCTCACTTGTCATATAAATCATCTCTGTGTGTATTTCCCTATCAGTTTATAGTAAGAGGAGCACAAAATAGTATCAGAAGACTTGATTTCAAGCCTTTGCTCTGTTCAACTCAATGACCTTAAGTTGTAGAAACTCACTGGGCTCTGAGTTTCTCCTTTGTAATACAGGATTATTACCTCCTTGTAATAGTAATTGTAATAGTAAATAAGAAAATGTATTTGAAGTGGTAGCCTAGCATTTAATACATGATAGATTTATTTTTGTGCATACTTTCTTCTGGGTTTTCATTTCCTCATAATATGATATATATAAATTGAAAGAGTTACACTAAATCAGCAGCTTCATGATGGTGTTCCATGGAGCCTGCTGCAGAGCAAAGGGGAAGGCAAGATGAGCAGGTCTCTGAGCCTCCAGCCTCCATTTCAGTCAAAGCAATCTTTCAGGGTTCTTTTTAGTTTGAGGTATAATTGACAAAACTGTAAGACACTTAGGTGATTTGATATACCTATACATTATGAAAAAGAGTCCCACCACCTAGTTAATTAACAGATTCTTCACCTCACATATTTATATTTTGTGTGTATGTGAGAACGTTTAATATTTACTCTCTTAGAATATTTCATTTACACAATAGTGTTATCAACTATAGTAACCATGTTTCACATTAGATCCTATGACTGTATTTACTTTACAGCTGAAAGTTTGAATCCTTTTTCCAGGATTTTTGTGCTTATTTCCATCACCCCTTAGTCACTGGCAACCATTTTTATTCTCCATTTCCATGAGGTTGACTTTCTTTTTTTTTTTAGATTCCACATATAAGTGATATCATGCAGTATTTAACTTTCTCTATCTAGCTTATTCCATTCAGCATAATGCCTTCAAAGTGCATCCATGTTGTTGCAAATGACAAGGTTTCTTTCTCTCTCATGGCTAAATAATATTCCATTACATTCCAGTGTGTGTAGATATATACATTCCAGTGTATATCCAGTATATATACATCTCTCCAATGTGTGTGTGCTAAATTGCTTCAGTCGTGTCCAGCTCTGTGTGATCCCGTGGACTGTAGCCTGCCAGGCTCCTCTGTCCATGGGATTCTCCAGGCAAGAATACTGGAGTGGGCTGCTGTGCCTTTCTCCAGGGGATCTTCCTGACCCAGGGACTGAACCTGCATCTCTTACATCTCCTGCATTGGCAGACAAGCTCTTTACCACTAGTGCCACCTGGGAAGCCCATGTATATCTCTGTCTCTGTGAATTTATCTGTCTATCCATTCATCCATCTACACCACATCTTTATCCAGTTATCTGTTTGTGACACATAGGTTGTTTCCAGTCTTGGCTAACTGTGAATAACACTGCAGTGAACACGGGGATGCTGACATCTCTTTGAGATTTTGTTTTCATTTCCTTTGGATAAATACCCAGAAGTGGGATTGCTAAGTCGTATGGTAGCTCTATTTTTAATTTTTGAGAAACCTCCCTACTGTATTCCATAGTGGTGGTACCAATTTGCATTCCCACCAACAGTGCACAAGGGTTCCCTTTTCTCCACATTCTTGCCAATGCTTGATCTCTCTTTTCTTTTTAATGATAAATATTCTGACAGGTGTGAGGCAATATCTCTCTGTGATTTTTATTTGCATTTCCCTGATGACTAGTTGATGTTGAGCACCTTTTCTTGGCATTTGTGTATCTTCTTTGGAAAAATGTCTGTTCATTTTCTCTGACCATTTTTGAATCAGATAACTTGGGGTTTTTTAGCTATTAATGAGTTCTTTTATATATTTTGACTATTAACCCCATATCATATATATGGTTAGTGAATATTTTCTCCTGTTCTTTAGGTTGTCTTTTCATTTTGTTGATGGTTTCTTTTTTTGCAAAGCAGTTTCTCTTTTCTTTACTTTTTGGACTTTTTGTTGGTTTGGCTGTGCTGTGAGGCTGTGGGATCCTCATTCTCTAATCAGGAATTGAACCAGGGGTCATGGCTGTGAAAGAACCAAGCCCTAACCACTGGACCCCCAGAGAACTCCTCAGAGCAGTTTTTCTTTGAGCTCTTTTTATATTTTGAGTTCCTGGTGAAATTTTGAGAGGAAGGATTCAGTATCTTGAACAAATGTTTCAAAACAAATTAAACTAGATAATCCTTTCCAACTTTAAAATACTCTGTTTTTGTGGTTATTATTCTAAGTTCTCATTAAATACCCATGTCTTTGATTTTTTTATAGCTCTCATGCTATGAGCCCAGGTGAAGAAATCTTAACGTTATTGCAGACAATACCATTTGATATAGAAGAGCTTAAGAAAGAAGAAGCTTATCTTCCCCCAGAAGATGGTAAGTGATGGGCCAGGATAGAGCACGGAGTTAGAAAGAAGTAAAACATCCCACCAAGTCTCAGAGGGTACTTCACTGAGAGTACACCTGTGTCATGTGAGTATAGTATGGCAGTGTCACCCTTCTTTTTCAGATGAACGGTGGTTAGATCTCTCACCAGATCAGCTGGACCAGCTGCTGCAGGAAGCTGCTGGCAAAAAAGAGCCAGAGCCCATTTCCAAGGGGCAGGAGGAGAACTATGACTTAACTCAAGTCTCAGAGAGCATGAAAGCTTTCATATCCAAAGTCTCAACCCACAAAGGAGCAGAGCTGCCTCGGTAATTTCTGTTAAAGTGTAATTATCTAAATAGTTAGAGGTTCTATGTTGGCATCATCCAATCATTGCCAGTTCTATGTTTTGTTTTTTTTTTCTTTTCTTTAATTTTTTTTTTTTTTTCAGTAAATGATTTTCAATACTTTGTCTTCCTCTTTTGGTACCTAGTACTATGATAGCTTACTTATCTGGAGTCAAATTTCTGATAACCTGATTATGATCCGTGAAGTAAGCCACAGAGATCACTCAGATCTAAAGGCCACTGCCCCAGAGCTGTGGAGGGCAACCATATTCTTTACTTTTTAGGCTTTTACTCAGAATATTATGGACTTTTAACATCTAGCTCTCATCAGGATCAGACATCTGATCTTGTACCCTCAAGTAGATTGGAAGCTTCACACTCGAAAGAGGAGGATAAGCACTGCCGGGTACCTTGAACAGGTTATCTTCTGCTCATGGCACAGGAACACCTGGAGTTCCGCCTTTCGGAGATAAAGTCTTTGCTTTCATTTTTTGGAGGTTAGTTCACCAGTAGTCAGGAAACTTATGGAAAGTCTCCTTTTTGGATTCTTAGCATTCCCTTTGAAGATATTGCCAGAAACTTAATTTTTCTGTGTGTGCCAAGTCTGTACTTGAACTATGGGGTCATGGAAAGTGTCCGGAGGAGCTGAAAGTTCTCTTAAAAGCTACCCTGTTGAGAAGATGGTTCTATTTCTGCATTCAGATTCTACATATAAAATAAAGATTCACACATTTAATAAAACCTTGACACAAGAAGAAAAAGTCAGATGAATAGATGCACTTCAATTTCTGTCGTCTGAAGGGAAAGTGAGTTTAAAGAAGCCACAACATATATTCTCTATTTTGGAGGATTATGGTTTGGACCCAAACCACATCCCTGAGAATCCACATAATATTTATCTTGGGAGATGGATTGCAGATGAACACAGAGAGCTTACTGAGTCATACAGTGTCAAAAAGAGACACTTTATTTGAAATACAAGCATGGATGCTGGTTTATCATTCATCATGGCCAACCATGGAAAAGTGAAAACAAAGGATACTGTATTTGATCCATCTGTTGGACCAGGTGGCCTTTTGATCGCTTCTGCTCATTTTGGTGCGTACGTATATGGGACAGGCGTAGACTGCAATACTGTTCATGGCTTGGGAAAGGCTAGTAGGAAAAACTGGAAATGGAGAGGACCGGATGAAAACATCTTCATCAGTTTGGTTTAGGGCAAATCTTCATCAGTATGGTTTAGAGAAGTATTACCTTGATGTCCTGGTTTCTAAACCTTCCTGGAAGAAGGGTACTTATTTTGATGCAATCATGACTGATCCTCCATATGGTATTAGAGAATCTACAAGAACAGGTTCACAGAAGGAAGTACCAAAGGGAATAGGAAATGTCCAGAAAGCCACGTTCCTGTTTCTTTGAGTTATCTGTGTGATATGTTTTTTGACCTGTTAAAGTTCTCAGCAGAGACCCTCGTATTAGGTGGAAGACTCGTCTATTGGTTACCAGTATACACCGAGCAGATGGTACCCTGGCACCTCTGCTTGAAACTCATCAGCAACTGCAAGCAGAAGCTTTCCAGTCACACATCAAGGCGCTTGATAACAATGGAAAAGGTGAAGGAATTTGAGAACTGGGACCAGTATTCACATTTGCTGAGTGATCACTTTCTGCTATACCAAGGTCATAATTCCTTCCATGAGAAATATTTCAGCGGGGTAACAAAAAGAATTACCAAGGAAGAAAAATCTAGCAGGAATGAAAAATTAAGATTTTTGACAATGGAGAAAGAATAAGGATTTGATAGAAAAGACATCTGTTTGTGAATTTTCATGTATAATAAAGAAAATGTACTGTTTTAAATAACTTTATATAATAAAGTAAATGCTACAAAAAAGAGGAGGATGAAAGTGTTTATCAGAGGAAGAAATAATAACAGAGAACAAGAGGTGTTACATTTGGCAAGTAATAGGGGGAGAAAGGTAGATGGAATTGTTCCTTGCCCAGCCAAATACATCTTTATTAGTGTTGATGCTCATTAGCTTCATAAGATTAAAATTTATGTTCAGTATTCTCTCTTTAAGACAGCAGGGATAGGGAAGGTTTGATCTTTTTTATGTTTAAAGGTTTGGTTCTTAAAAAGATAGACTTTATTTAAATGAATTTGGATAAATAGCTTCTTTTGCTAATGCTAGATATATCTTATGGGAGGTGGTAGGTTGGCAGATCCCTAAATCAGCATAAGTTAAAAATGTGCATAATCAAAGTGCAATTTTTACTTTTATTTCTTGTATCTTTCCCATTTCTATTGCCCTACAAGATCAGTAAGCCTAATGGTTTTTAAAATTTAAACTACAATTTTCCTTGCTCTGCCTCCTTTGAAAGTATATCTCTGGTAGTGTGCCTAAGAACGGCACCAATTTAGACAAAGTTTCAAGGAGTTTTGTTTGGGATAAATTGTCTTTTTCCTTTAATCTTACAGAGAACCTTCTGAGGCTCCAATCACTTTTGATGCAGATTCTTTTCTTAATTATTTTGATAAGATTTTAGGTGAGTTACAGTGATGTTGATTTTGATTTTGCAACTGTAAGTTGTATAGAGATTGCTAGAACTTTGGAGCATTGGATCTCATTTGTATTTTGTTTTGTGTGTGTGCATGTGATTTTGAGTTGCTTTCAACTATTAATTATTGCCCTACCAACTAATTTTGCAGAAGATGCCTTGCTTAGTGCCCGGCGTAGTAGTTGCTGCTCATTAAATCTTTGTTGAGTGAATGAATGCTGTGTGTTTAGATAGGGTTTTACATGGGCTCGAATATTACATTGTTCTTTTTTTTTCTCTTTTAAACATCCTGCACTTACATACTGGGCTTCCCTGGTGGCTCAGACAGTGAAGAATCCGCCTGCAATGCAGGAGACTGGGTTCGATCCCTGGGTTGGGAAGGTGTCCTGGAGGAGGGCATGGCCACCCACTCCAGTATTCTTGCTTGGAGAATCCCCATGGACAGAGGAGCCTGGCCGGCTACAGTCGATGGGGTCGGAAAGAGTCGGACACAACTGAGCGACTAAGCACAACAGCACTTATATACTACTAAAATAAAAAAAAAACAAATAGCCCAATTAAGAAAAAATCAACAAAGGATATAAACAGGCAGTGTCTTGAAGAATAAATATAATCAATAAATATTTGAAAATAGTTAACTCTTTCTAGTAAACAAGTAAGTATACAATAAAAGTAAGAATTATTTTTTTGGCCCATCATATTAGGAAAAATTTTAAAGGTTGGTAATAATCAGTTTCCTCAAGTGTGGGAGAAAGGAGCACTGTCCAGCTGTGGAGATGGAGGTCTAAGTTGTCTTTTCTCAAGGCAGTTTGGTATCCAGAATGTTCATAACCTTTGACTTTGCTATTTCACTTCCAGGAATTTACCTCATGAAAAAGCTGTGTGTGCTAAGGTGGTGATTGCAACACTGTAGTAGCAAAAACTGGGTTATAGTACAGTTTTACCCCCCACCAAAAAAATCATAGTACATTCATTTCATGAAGTATAATAGAGCCTTAGTGAAGAATGAGGTCCATTTATGTGTTTTGACAGCAAAGGACCTCCAAGATATATAAATAAATAGAAAGACAAACCATAGTTCAATGTATCTATGTAAAAAATATTTTGTATACACATACAGACACAAACAGAATTACATAAATGAAGGTCTGGGTACCCATTGAATTGTTAAAAGATGTTTAACTCTGGAAAGAGAATGAAATGTGAGACAATAACTCTATATAACTTGAATGTTTACATCAGAATGTATTCATGTATTATGTAGTTTTAAAATTTCTTAAGTAAAAATTTTTAATCAATTGAATTCACCTAAAAAAAAAAAGAATCTTTCAGCCTAGCCTGTGTACTTTTCTGCAAATGTCTGCCAGCAGTATCATTTTCTGGAGGGGATTTTTCTGAAGTACTTTGACTATGTATATTCACTTTTTTTTTTTTCCAGAGAATATTCTAATTCTTTTGATCTCAAAAGAATTTAGTATAGTCATGCCAAAAAAAATGTACCGAGTGACTGTTTCTGTGTTGGGGTCTGTGTAGGTTCAAAGTCCCATGAGTCAGACTCTGATGATCTGGATGAGGAAGACTCTGAATGTTTAGACAGCGATGATGACGTGGATCTTGAAACACAGGAGGCTGGAGAAGAAGCATCTGTAAAAGGGACTCTGGATGATCTCAAGTCATACATGGCCCAGATGGACCAGGAACTAGCACATACCAGCATTGCCAAAAGTTTCACCACCCAGAAGCAAATGGTATATGTTCAAACTCTTTCCCTTTTGAGTCTAGTATAAAGGACAGCTAAAACTATTTTATCTTAGTTTTTCTTTTGCATTTGTGGTAATTTTTTGTGATTTGAATTTGATCTTTTGATTTGAATAAGGTTAATTTTTTCCTAACTCTGGTTGGATGAAAGATTATTTTCTTAAACATAAGCTTAATTATACTGCTTATTCTGTGTTACATGTGGGTAGGAAAGAAATCTAGCTTCTTTCACTTAGAGAAAATTTCAGATTCTGTTTTATTTATTTATTTTTAAACATTCATTTTTTCCTGTTTATTTCTTTTAAATCTCTTAGGCAAGCTATAAATGTATCTCCTTACCTCTGGTTATCTCCCTTGGGCTATTTCAAAATTGGGAAGGAATCCATTTAATTTGTAGAAACTTTTCCTAGGAAGAAGTATGCTATAATCTTTGGAACCAGATTTTAATGTGTTTGTTAAATTACATAGTTTATTATTAGACTTCATTTTCTATCAAGAATGGAATTTCCTTTCTAATACGTAACTCAACTTTACGTTGTTGCTTTTTATTGTAACTACCATCCAACCTAGTCTGACTTTCTTTTCCTTCCATGAACAAGGAACCTCTATCCCAGACTACCAATGACAATCCAGAGGAAGAAGATTCTGGCACAGGAGGATCTGTTATGACGCCAGTGGATGTAGACCTGAACCTGGTTTCCAACATATTAGAGTCCTATAGTTCCCAAGCTGGCCTGGCAGGACCTGCTTCCAACCTTTTACAAAGCATGGGTGTGCAGCTGCCTGACAACGCTGATCACAGACCCACAAGTAAGCCAACGAAGGATTAGCCAGCCAACCTAGCCTCTCTTTTTTCTTCTTGAATAAATATTGAGTCTGACTGTGCTCATTTCTAGTTTTGATTACTCATCTAGTAAAAATGTTTTCTTCAAGTTCATAGGTTAACTTCTCTATGAGCCCCAAAGGTTGCCCTCTTTGCACAAGTCTTTTGTGATCTCAACTCTGGGGTGCATGCAAGGTTTTGAAATCAGCAGAAGAAAGAGAATCAAGCCCTTGAGATAAGACTTACACACTCTATGTTTGGAACATTGTTTATCTTTATTCGGGATTAAACACTGGGTAGAGGTAGGAAGGTAGACTGGCAAACATAAGAAATGAATGAGCTGCTTTTTATTCCAGTTACCGGGAACGACCTTGAGTCAGTCTCCCTCTGGTGTCAAATAATTGAATGTTCTACCTGTTTTTGCTATTCTTCTTCAAGGACCCATCAGGTTCTTTTTATTCTTAGCACCTTCATGATTCAGTGCCACAAAAATATTCTCCAGTCAGGTAAGCCCTGTACCAAAGTTTCTTTTATTTATCTGCCATTTTTTAGGACCCCAGCCCACCCTGCCCTCTTTTGCCTCTGCTCTCAGTTATCCTTGGAATTCTAAGAAGCAAAGCACTTTTTCCAGTCACTGCTGGGAAACAAAGTTCAATGTTGCAGCTCCTCCTATTAACTACTCTGATTTTTTCTTTTCCAAAACAACACGTTAATCCAAAAGTAAACAGTTACTTCGTGGTAAGTTGAGAAACTCATAACCAGGAATTCTGTACACTCCACTTTCTATCAGTATTTTCAGATTGGGGGTATGTACACATGTGGTCACAAACACACCCACATAGAGGTAGAAAACATTGGGAGGCGGTACTACTCACGGACCCTGAACTGTTTTCTTCTAGCTGCAAGATATGAAGAAATCTCAGGACCTCTCTTTCTAGAGTGTTTTTTCCCTTCTGTGTGCCGGGTTCAGCCCAGGTCAGGGCAAGCTGCCAATCTCAACAGGACAATCGAGTCCCATCACATATTATCCTTCAGCATTTCCCGATGACAGCAGTTTGATTTTCCCAAAGCAGTGATGGTGTGCTGGCAGTGGTGAGAGTATTGATCCCAGCCTTTAGAATCAAAAGGAAATTCAGTGCTTCATCCTCTCTAGTTCTAGAGTCTGTTTTACTTAGTCCTGTGGGACTTGGGCGTGTGAATCATCTTAGGGTCTCTGGCACTAGTGTCTTTAATCACTAGTTAGTTGCCTAAAAGTACCTGAACATACGACTCTTGCCTCAGCTATTCTTCTCAGACTTCTAACAGCATTTCTTCCCAACACTGCTTTAGTCATTACACAGACTTCACACTAATAGTTCCCTCCCTCCCACCGTCAATTCTCGCTTTCTACAGTTTCCTCACTTCATAAGATAGAAAAATACATCTGAACAGAGGCCAGAAATGTATTTCATTTCCTCCAGATCAGTGCTTTTCTCCTGTGATAAGGTACAGAATGGCATATATGAATGACGAGAAATCCTAAATTTAGTTTATCCCATAAAACTCAAGAAATGGTTCAATTGACTTACCCACTTGAGCCCCGCTGGCATGCAGTTACCAGCAGAACATCCCTGTATCTGATTTATTACAGAGCACCTTGAGGAAGACCTTAATTCCTGCTTTCCTGGGATGAAGGACTTAAGGAAATACGACTTTTATTTAACTATATAAAACAATTACCTCTATGCAAATTCAAAAATGTTGTGCTACTTTTTAAAATTCTGTGAACATAAAAAGTAACTGAGTTGAGATCTGCTATATATTTTTAATACTAAGATAAAATTTGAACTGAAACTATACCAGGCACATTTTGGCAGTTAGTGTAAATCCAGCATTGATAAGCCACATGTCAGAAGATGTTTGCTTCCACAGCACAGGAGAAAATGAGTGAACACGGGCCTGGATCCAAACTATTCAACTTTTGCTTTGACTTGTGTTATCTGATCGGGTTTGGCATTTTTGATTGCCTGTGGTTAGGAACTCTGTTAACACTGGCAGATGTGTCCTGCTGTAGGCTCACCATCTGTTCTGCCTTACAAGGTTGGCCTGGGATGGGCTTTGTCACCTCCTGTTCATCAGTTGTTCTCTGATGTGCCCCTCTTAGATCGTGAGGAGGGAGTTATCTGATCAGGTGGCCTGATCTGAGCTAAGCAGGCAGGGGAGAACAGGTCGGTTTTTCCACCCACTCCTTTATCAGTTGGTGGGCAATGGCTAACTTGGGGGGCAACCAGAATGGGACAGCCCCACTCTGTTGTTGATTAGATGGGTTGTTTCTCCTCAGGACTGTGGCCACCTCATCACGACTGAACCAGGCAGCTGCTTCTAGTTCTCTCAAGTTCACCTGGAGCTGAAAGGCATAAGGGAAAATAGGATATAAAGTTAGAAGCTACTTAGAGTACAATGGCCAAGGGTGAGAAGATGTTCCAGAACTGAGCAATCTTAGAAGATGGTATCTGGATTTATTCACTGGGAGATTCTAGATAATGTCCAGAAGCAAAATAACCATAATTAAGGGAAGAGAGTTAAGTATATTTTTTAGATATTAAAACACACACGCATGAAAAAAAATCGTGGAAGTTCAAATAGCAAAGTATTAAGAGTGGGTTGGGGGTTTCCTAACAGTCTAGTGGTTAGGACTTTGTGCTTTCACTGTCATGTCCCCGGTTCAATCCTTGGTCGGGAAACTAAGATCCTGCGAGCCATGCAGTGCAGCCAAAAAAAAAAGTGGTTAACACTGAATGTAAGTTATGAATAATACTGTTTCCTTTTGTGCCTAGATGATTATATAACTAAAAAGGAAACATAAAAGTGTTACTCTTCTTTAAAAGGTAAGTGTTAATGATAGTCAAAAGCACAGTATCCTCCTTGCAGGAAGCAAAATAATGCAAACTGCATCCACAGTTTATTACAGAAACTGAGATAGGTTAGATATTATTGTATAGAAACCAAAGCACACAATAGGCAGACTTCAGCAAAGAGGGAACACATCACAATCTGTTAAGACTTATGAAAGAGCAAGATGAGGTTGGATAAGACAACATCTAAGTCCCTTTCAGTCAGAAGTTCCTGTGATTTTATATTATTAGTCCCCAACATCCTGACTGACTTGAACTATAAGACCAATTCTGAAATCAGTCATTAACTTTTATATATTTATTGTGTGCCTACTCAGTGTAAAACATTGTTAATTTCCTGATGACGAAAGGTAAATTGTCTCATGATTGAGATATATATACAAGGAAGAATGGTGCTCATGTTGACATTCCTAATTTTTATGATGAATTTGCTTATAAGATTGTAAATTCCTTAAAGGCATAAATCCTATTTTACACATCTTTGTATAATCTAGACAGTGCTGGACGAGGCAGGTGTTTAGTGGGTAACTGTGGGCCAGCTTGGATGAGGCAAAGGATATGTCGTAAGGAGAGCACCAGAACTTACCTCTGTCTGCCCTGGTTTCACGGTTGCATGACAAGCAATCATGAGTGTGCTGTTAGGAAAGGGCCAATGCTGGGATGCAGAGTAATGCAGTCTGTCCACCTCCAATCCCACCTCTTCTGCAATTTCTCTCCGGACAGTCTCTTCCAGACTTTCACCTACAAGTACTCAGATTAATTCAGGATAGCCCTGTAGCAGGAAGGGTGATGCAGATGCCCATTTTCAAAAGGAGCATAAAAGTGACTTCAAAATCAAGGAAATACTCTTGGGAAAGGCCTAAATCTCTGAGTCTTTACACCAGGAATCAAATCTGGAGTTGGGTATCAAACTGCCAGTTCTTGAACCTGCTATGTTTGTTACACAAAATAAGAGTCGGAAAGGCTACTGCTGTCCTCAGCTTTTTAATTGCCGATTTTATTGCAATAGGCTGAGGAAAAAACAGCCTGTAAATAAATGTTAAATTTTAGTTAATAGAATATTAATATGTATGCTGAAATATTTAGGAGGAAGTATATTAATGTCTGCAATCTATGCATCAGAAAATAAGATCGATTAATGGATGGATGGAAGAATGAACAGATTTGTGATAAAATAAGCATAGTAATTATCGAATTTAGGTGGTGAGTATATGGGTGTTGACAGTATAAATCTACCAATTATGCTTATATTTGAAAATTTGCCTATAAAATATTGGGAAATTATAGTGCCAGAAGGTAGTTTTCTTGATATAACAGAAAATGTGCTTGAGATTCCAAGTACTCTGGCAATAAGAAAATACGTAACTATTGAACATTCCTTGTGGTCCAGTGGTTGAGAATCCATCTGCCAATGCAGGGGACACGGGTTCAGTCCCTGGTTTGAGAAGATTCAACACGCTGCAGGGCAACTAAGTGCCACAACTACTAAGCCCGGGCTCTCGAGCCTGCAAGCTGCAACTCCCGAGCCCACCCGCCACAGCTACTGAGCCCGTGTGGCCTAGAGTCCTGTTCTGCAACAAGAGAAGCCACCTCAATGAGAAGCCCATCCACCACAACTAGAGAAAGCTGGAGTACAGCAACGGAGACCCAGTGCAGCAAAAAAAAAATATATATATATATATATTTTATTGATAAGCTTTCATTTCCTTCAGTGTTATCTGTATATGCCTAAATTCCTTACCTATATCACAAAAACCTGCCAAGGCAGAATACATTCCCTTGGGAAAGGAACTCTGGCGGACAAGCAGGCATCGAGTTCCATCTGACACCAGAGTGATCACCACAGGTGCCACCTAGGGAAAGGGGACGGAAACAGACAGCAGGGCTTTAGGGCCCGTTAATGAAACCACGTAATGGGTAACTAAGGGAAGCCTTTTGGCCGGATTATTGTCCTTTTAAAGCAAGGCTTACCTGTGGATAATAGATGATGTTATTGGAAGGGCACACACGCTTACTGCCAGACACATTCTTCTTGGTGGGCTGCCCACTTCTGCTGCAGAACTGATGAGCATCATGCCAACGGAGAAGAGCCTGCGCCTAGGAATACAAAGATGGACTTGGTACCGTTTGGAGGGAATGTGGGTTTCATCTGTAATGGTGCTGGGGCTAATATTTAGAGCAACTCAAAGGGACTGCCATTCCCTTTCCAGCTCACCTACTTTAAATGGTTATTAATTATTTGAACTTTAAAATAAAGGAAATTCTCTGAACATAGTCCTCTGTCATTTTAAGTATGAATTTTTTTTTAAAAAAGCATATTTTAAATGTATTATGAATTATTTTTTTAAAGTATCAGAATAAACACCTGTGTACTTATTACACAGCTTAAAAAGAAAACATTTTCTATATAATTAAATGGCAACCAACTCCAGTATTCTTACCTGGAGAATTACATGATTCTTAGAAGAATGGACAGAAGAGCCAGGCGGGCTACAGTCCATGGGGTCGCAAAGAGTTGGACACGACTGAGTGACTGAACAACAACAGCAACAAAACACCTCAATATGTACTCCCCAAAAAGTCTGGAATTTTTTTGCAAATAAAAAATGTTTAGAGATAGCTCTTTAACTTAAACGGACAATCCAATATTATATAACAACTGAACTGGGAAAAGAATTTGAAAAAGAATAGATATGTGTATATATATATGTCTGAATCACTTTGTTGTACTACTGAAACTGACACAACAGTATTAATCAGCTGTGCTGTACTGTGCTATGCTAAGTCACTGCCGACGTGTCTGTCTCTTTGCAACCCTAGGGACCATAGCCTGCCAGGCTCCTCTGTTCATGGGATTCTCCAGGCAATTTGAGTGGGTTGCCATGCCCTCTGCCAGGGGAATCTTCCTGACCCAGGGACCGAGCCTGAGTCTCTCATTCTCCTGCATGAGTAGCTGGGTTCTTTATCACTAGTGCCACCTGGGAAGCCCAATTAAATGGACAGTCAAAAGCCATTTCGGCAAGTGAAATCCAAAGGTGGAGAAAAAGTCATTAGGGCAATGTAGAGTAACTTCTCACCATATGTATGTCATGCTGTGGGTCATTAAAAATGTTTATAAGGCCTATAGATCATAGTGCCATAGATCTATACACACTTAGGAGAAAATGGTACTGACAAAAACAGGGTAAAAGAAGAAGAAACACAGTGTCCTTTCTCCAAAGTCTATGATCTGCAAAAAAGAAATCAAGTCTTTCCCTTATACACTGCTGCTGCTACGTCGCTTCAGTCGTGTCCGACTCTGCGACCCCATAGACGGCAGCCCACCAGGCTCCCCCGTCCCTGGGATTCTCCAGGCAAGAACACTGGAGTGGGTTGCCATTTCCTTCTCCAAGGCATGAAAGTGAAAAGTCAAAGTGAAGTCACTCAGTCACGTCCGACCCTCAGTGACCCCATGGACTGCAGCCTACCAGGCTCCTCCGTCCATGGGATTTTCCAGGCAAGAGTACTGGAGTGGGGTGCCATTGCCTTCTCCTCCCATATACACTACTTCACTAAATTTCCTACAGAACCAAGAAATCAATTTACCGTGGACAGCAAGGAGGCATCCTTCACATTCAGCTCAAAGAGAGCCTTTGTCAGCTTAATGAAAGACCCCTGGAGGGCTGTCTCTATTTCAGCTTTCTGTAAGGAAGCTAAAATATTAGAAAAGAGAATGAAATGAAACAAACGTCAGACTTTACCTCGGGTACCCTCTCTAGTATATCTTGTTAGAAGAGTGTTTCCCAAACTCACCTAATGAGTTTGCCACTCGACTAGCCACTCAACTAGGAAGAATAAAAAAATATTCAAGTTCTCAAGCCCCTACCTGGAGATTCTGAATAGCAGATGAGTGAGGCCCAGAAATCTTTTTTTTTTTTTTTTAACAAGCACCAGGAGATTCTTATATTCAGGCAGATTTGGGAAACATTAGAGCATAGTGTTTCCCAAGATCCTCTTTGGGGCAATAAGGACATTTGCACTAGCCACACACTATCCCTGGAAAAAAGATGAAAGTGGACCTTTGAGCCCCTATCTAAACCTCATTCCAGCATCATTGTATTCACAGCTGATGCCCTAAAATGGAGACAGAAGGCTTTATAAGGGTCACAAGCTCTAGCAAACCAGTTCGCAAATGCAAGTCTGAAGACTCAGAGCTACTCCAGGGTAATGTGTTTATTCACCTATATTGATAAGACAAATAATAATGTCATGAATTTTAAAACATTTCTTTCTTCTTAAGATATACAAAATACATGAAGGTAGAGAGAATAATATCATAAACATCTGTGTACCACCATAGAGTTGAGAAAGAAAGCATTAAAAAATATCCTTTATGTAATGATGATAGTAGATGGTAGTATTTTTTAATGTTCTTACTTAAGTGCTTATGATTGGATGGCTTCACCGACTCAGTGGACATGAGTCTGAGCAAACTCCCGGATACAGTGAAGGACAGGGAAGCCTGGCGTGTTGCAGTCACAGGAGAGTCGCAAAGAGTCAGACATGACTTAGCGACTGAACAACAACTTAAAAACTGAGGTTGTTTTGTATTCTTAACATGTTCTTTGAAATTTTATCATGTGGAGTCCCAAAGCCTAAGAACCACTGGGAAGTGTCCATTAGGAATAATGTTATGTACCATTTATGGAAGAAGAGCTATTTAGACCTAGATCCAGAGCAAACCATGCTTCTTGCTCTTCTGAGCATCCAATTAGCACGGAATCTTCTAGTATTTGTGAGTCTTGTCCAAACTTACTCAGGAGCCTTTCCAACTCTAAGAAATACAAAAGGAGAAAGGGGGGGGGGGGAACACAGGGTTTTAATTAAGCCACAGGAGCCATACTAGACTTATCAGAAACCATCTACTTCAACTTGAAGTAGGCACACCTGGCTCCCAGCCACTGCCTGCATGCTAATTAGCTGTGTAATTATGACCTACTCACTTAACCTCCGTTGGCCTCCATCAACAATCTGAAGAATTTAAAGGAATTCTTTCTGTGTAATCCTGTATTACTCTATGATTATATCATGAAAGGGGCATATCCCCTAGTTTTAAAGACACATCATAGTTAACTTACTAAAGCACTGAAAAAAAAAAAAGTGTCATACTTAAAATGGTAGACCAAAGCAGTTCTACAATTTCATCTCCAGATTATGCTGCTTTTATGGGCCAGGGTAGACTCCTCATCTGAGATCCTGGTCTGTAAAGACAAGTGCTATATTGGGATAAAATCTGTTCTGTGCATGAAGGAGTCATATTTATTTGTTCATAATACAAGATTGCATTGCTAATCTCCAAATAATGTTTAGTACCTTGTGATAAACATCCTCATATACTTATGTACTGCCAGAAACTAGCAAAGTATTCCAACATATGCAGTGCATAATCTGGCCCTGGCACTGTGTTTAGAAGTTGGCATATCGTGACACAGGGCTTCCCAGGTGGCACAAGTGGTAAAGAACCTGCCTGCAATGTAGGCGATGCGGGTTTGATCCCTGGATCGGGAAGATCCCCTGGAGAAGGAAACGGCAACCTGCGGGGAGCGAGCTCCGCCCCTGGCAAAGGTCTTGAGGAAGGAGGCTTGGCATATGCAAAGGCGGGATCAAGCCTCAGGAGTCTCCCTGGAAATTCTCGAGCATCTACCCCCAAAACCAGAGTCTGCCTACTTTCTGCTTTGTGCTTTCACCTACACCTCTGACTTTACGGGGTGC
>NW_011494881.1:7194835-7214398 GCF_000754665.1 Bison bison bison | reverse complement strand
TAAACTGTCTAAATACAGATTCCTTTGAGCAGTTAAAAGATTGATTAGAAATTGTATTGGTGAAGGATTTTCACTTTTTGGGCCAATGTTTGCTGCTAAGTTTCCATATCCCTTACCTGCTGTGTCCCTGGCAGTGTATTGATTAATATAATTGGTGTAAATAGTAGCTTTAATGTTTGTAACCTGGGACCCTTGAGTTAATTCTTTTTCTTGTTATAGCCCACCACACCTTTGCTCTGTAGGAATGCAACTTCATCTAATGCTTTTGGAGGGTGTCGCTTGACTTATCACCTTTAGAGAAAAATAAGTTTTCTGAAGAAAGGGTCTTAAAATGTTAACAGGCCTCCGGGCCAGAAGATGATGCAAATCACCTAAGCTTTTGCATATGATAAGTTTGCAGGAAGAAAGCCTGGCTTGCTGCATGACTCTACCCCTTCCCCCATTATCCTCTATGCATAACTTAAGGTATAAAAACTACTTTGGAAAATAAAGCGCGGGCCTTGTTCACCGAAACTTGGTCTCACCATGTCGTTCTTTCTCTTACCTTCTGGCTGAATTATTCAGCCTCTTTTCTCCACAGAATTTCCTCACTGAGCTATCCTTATTTCAGCCTCTTTTCTTCACTGAATTTTCCTACTGAGCTATCCTCATTCTATTACTCTTTATATCTTTGATAAATATTTAAATAAATAGGTCGCCGACCCCGTCCCCGCTTCGAATACCCTGGATCAGCCGGGGCTGGTCCCCAGCAGCAACCCACTCCAGTATTCTTGCCTGGAAAATCCTATGGACAGAGGAGCCGGGTGAGCTACAATCCATGGGGTTGCAAAAGAGTTGGCCAAAACTCAGCGACGAAACGACGACATGTAGTGACATCATGTAAAACTGAAAGGTAGCATCTTGAATGCCAATTGCTAAAGGCTTAGATATCTCTAGTTATATACCTTAAAAGCACATCATATGATATGTACTTATTAATATATCAATAATTGTATAATATGTAATTATATGTAAATTACGTATTTATATAAAACTTATTATATCTCAAAGCAAGTTAATTCATGTTTAGCTCTGACCCTTCTAAGGAGAAATTAAGTCATGATGCACATCTTAAACAGTTTGTACGCACATGCTAAGTCTCTTCAGTCATGTCTGACTCTTCGTGACCCTATGGACTGTAGCCTGTGAGGCTCCTCTGGCCATGGGATTCTCCGGGCAAGAATACCGGAGTGGGTTGCCATGCCCTCCTCCAGGGGATCTTTCTGACCCAGGGACCGAACCTGTATATGCTACATTGGTAGGCGGGTTCTTGACCACTGAGCAACCTGGAGGCCCATACCATCACCAGAAAATATCCAACTGGGCAATTCCGTTTATATACTAAATGATTAATTGGCCAAAGCATTTGGAAAAAACTTGAACTCCAAAGTTGGAGGATTCTTCTCAGTGATTTAACATGGACTGAATTCTGTTCAGTGGCCACAGGCTGGTCTACTTTGGGCTTACCTAATAGGCTATGCTGGGGGGCCAGGTATTGATGTTCTGATTTCTGAAGCAAAGGAGCCAAGTTATGAAAGAGGTAAAATGCTCCTGTCTGCTGGGCTTTTTTACATGCATCATCATCTTCTTTCAGTTCACATAAATACCTGTGTTTTGGAAATAATCAAACCATTACAAAACCATACTTAGTTTCCTGTACAACGTTCATCTTTGAGAATTATGTCCCTGCATTGCTCTCCCACCACAGTTATTTCTTTTTATTTATTTATATCCTACATTGCTTTAAAAAAGGATATGACTCTGGGAGATCATTCCCTCCTTTGTCCTACTGTATACCTTGTCCATACTTCTGTGACTGCACTTACATGGTTCTATTTATTAATCTATCTGTCTCCTCTAAGATTGAAATTTTCTTAAGGGCAGGCAGGGTCTGTTTTAGTTATGATCTTGAGTAATTAGCATATTGAATGGCTCAATTCAATAAATATTTGACTTGAACTTCAACAGTAATAAATATTTACTGAATTGAACCTCAAGGTACTCTGCCAATATGCTGTGAGGCAAGAATTTACATGCCATGGAGGGAAAGGAAAGTAAGTACAGTGATAAAACATCAAGCTCGCAATGGGATCAGACTTTATTATTGCAGACAAGGAGCAAACATATACCTTCAGAAACCCCTTTTCAACCTAGGGATGATAAAATAAAATTTTTATCTTAAATGCAGTCTTATTTCAAGCATCTATTCTCCCAAGTGGATGCCATTAGCTCCTTATCTCTACTAAAGGGACCACTGATGAAAGTGAAGCCATATTTGACATTTATTTAATAAGTAATATTTTCAGTAGCCAGAATTAAACTGTAGAAAAAAGAGCATCCTATAATTAGTTTCTCAAAAAAAAGAAAAGGAATGGAGCAAGTGCTATACCTTCATTAAAGATGGCCTGAGTCTATCCTTTCAAGAGCCTCAGGAATCAGGCAAAGTCTGTGTGGTTTGGGGAGGGCTGAATGTGGACTCCCCTTCTGGGGCCTTAGGGATAATGATTTTTGTTTTGTTTTTGTTTGTTTGGCTGTGCCATATGGCTTGCAGGATGTCAGTTCCCCAGCCAGGGATTGACCCTGGGCCACAGCAGCATAAGCCCATGAGCCTAACCACTCAGCCACCAGGGAACTCCCAGCATAATGATTTTGACTGTTGAAATCCCTAAAACAGACTCTCAGGTATACAGTACATTTTGTCGCTTAAAGTGGGAAATACAGTTTACAGATATTTTCTGTGGAATCTGGGAGCTTTTGTAACATCAGTAGCATTAGCTCCACGTGAAACTACAAAGCAAAATGATAAACAGGCCCCAGTGGTATCTTTAGAAACCTATTTTTGACTGTATGATAAAAGCGATTGCAATGAGCTCTTTGTAAACAGAAGACAAAAGGAACCTGAGATTTTAATACTCAAGACATTTTTATAGTTATTGTGAGTGACTGTAATCTCCTGGGACAAAGACTCCGTGTATGTCAAAGGAGAGACAGGTGCACTCAGACATTACCAAATATTAATATAAACAACAGAACATACACTGGTGCCTTTGTAAAAAAGCAGTAAGAGTTGTACAACCCATGCTTTGCCCTAATGACCATAAAAAGCAAAACATCTACAAAAATAACCAGGTTAAGGTCTTAAACCCAGGGTCTCGTTGCACCTGGGACTGAGATCCAAAAACTTATATTCTTCTTGATTGGAACACGTTTTTTAGAAATGCATTTTCTTGTTGTACACCTGAAACATTGTAAAGTAACTGTATTTCAATAAAAAATAAGCTATAAGGATATATTGTACAGCACAGGGAATATAGCCAACATTTTATAATAACTTTAAATGGAATTTAACCTATAAACATTTTGAATTATTGTGTTATACACCTGAAGCATATAATAAATCAACTATGCCTCAATAATCAGTCACTTAAAAATGCATTTTCTCCTTTTAAGTATAATAGTATGGAAACCACAACACACTAAGATTAACAAACTTCAACTGTTGTTTTCTTGTTATAAAAGTTGACAAATAGTCATTCTACTGAAATTAGAATATGCAGTTACCAATTTTTTTAAAAAAGGGAAATCATTGAGAATCTCACCACTCAGAGATGATCACTGTTTATCCCTTGGAATTCTCCAAACTATGTATTAATATTATCCATTTATACATATACAATAAATTGTACAATAAATACTTTTAGACTCCATCTACTAATTTGTAGGCTTTTTTTCTTAAACATTAACATTTTCACACCATATTCTTCACTGACAAAATTTTATTTTTATTATTATTATTCATTTTCAATATATTTAATCACCTTAACACTCGTGTTTTTAGACTATTCAGTAATTCTTTTTTTTTTTTTTTTTCTTTTGGTGCCGAAACCCGGGATTGAATATTCAGTAATTCTATTATTATTCTCAGGGTCTCAGCCTGAGAACTGCAAATAACTCAAATGTCAATATCTAAAACAAGTATTGCAATTTTGTTTTCTCACTCTTGCTCGTATGAGATTGTACATGGTTGTGTGCTTTTATTTTTTATTTATTTATTTATTTATTTTGGTTGTGTGCTTTTAAATTCTGGACTGGGCGCTCATGTATGGGAGAGCTTTCAACATGAAAAGCTCTCGTTGTGAGTGTGTCCCTCCAGAGGGGTTTTACGTTTGCTTTTGCAGGTCTACAAATGCTACTTAAATTCTTTTCATAGGTTGGGGATTTGGAACTACACCACATAGACGGTGCAAATTTATACCCAAAATTGTATGACAGCAGGCTAGTGATTTCAAATTCACAGATTTTACATTTGCTCAGACTGATGACAAAGAAGTCCTTTTTCATCCTCCTGTACTGGTGTAGATACTTTTTTCCAGACTGCCTCTCACTGAGGTTTGTTCCTGGGGGAAGGAGTTTGGGAAGTGTAGTATGCAGGGAATGGAGTTACCTACCTTATTTTCAGCAACATTAATGAACTATTATTCAGTAAAGTTTTAATTCCATCATAACGGCTGTATCATAATTTAATTTCTCCCTTACTGTTCATTCATCCATTCAACAATATTTCAGTGCCTACTATGTGCTAGATACTAGGGTTCTATGCATGAGAGGTACCATAGTGGAAAAGACTATATTATTACCTTAAAAAAAGAACTTATATTTAAGTATGTCAGACACTTTAGATATTATTGGAAATTTAGAAATTCTCTAATTATATATAATTTGCATTGAACATCTTTACATGTAAATCTTAATCATACATCCTTAAGCCCCAACATAGAATTCTGAGGTATGTATATTTTATAATTTTAATGGACCAAAGATAGAAAAATCAGAGCTCAGTTTGGTCAAAACTCACCGTGTCTTAGTGACATAGGTTGACAGCAGCCTATAGCACCAAAAAATTTTTCTCCTGCAAGCAGTTCCACAATACAGGGACATTGTCAGGTCCTTAGGAGAAAAAGGAATTAAAAGAAAAAAAAAGAGCATGCAATTTGAAGTAATGAATCACCAAGAGGGTTATACTTTAAGCCAGAAAAGGATCACTTTTTAATATTAAGAAAAGATACACTGAATAGAAGTCATGATCTGGCTTCTAAATTATATCTCTACTGCTAACTAGCTGTGGGATGTCAACTTTTCAGTGTGTGTGCTCAGTTGCTCAGTCATGTCTGACTCTTTGCGACCCCACAGACTGTAGCCCGCCAAGCTCCTCTCTCCATGGGATTCTCCAGGCAAGAATACTGGAGTGGGTTGCCATTTCCTACTCCAGGGGATCTTCCTGACCCAGGAATTGAACCCAAGTCTCCTGTGTCTCCCACATTGGCAGATAGATTCTTTACCACTGCGCCACCTGGAAAATCCCAACTTTTCAGTACCTCTTTCCTATCTACAAAATTAAAACCTGTTCTGCCTAGCTAACAGGTTGTGAGAAACAGATAACTGTCCACTAAAAATCGTGGGGTCCTCAGGAGAGAAATGTGGGAGTTGCCAAGCCAACGCCCACATTTCTCTCCTCCTATTTGATGGTATTAAAATTAGGTCTAAACAGTATAATGTTACTGAAAGTGATGTGTATCTCTTCTAGGCTGGCACACTTAAGTATGGGTTTGCCTTCTCCATCTTTTCCCCATCTGCTTGGATGACTTCAAAATGGCAGAGCCATTAAATGGAGGAGCCTGGATCCCTGAATCACTGCTGCTGCTGCTAAGTCGCTTCAGTCGTGTCCAACTCTGTGCGACCCCAAAGACGGCAGCCCACCAGGTTCCCCCATCCCTGGGATTCTCCAGGCAAGAACACTGGAGTGGGTTGCCATTTCCCTCTCCAATGCATGAAAGTGAAAAGTGAAAGTGAAGTCACTAAGCCGCTTCATTCGCGTCTGACTCTTAGCGACCCCATGGACTGCAGCCTACCAGGCTCCTCTGCCCATGGGATTTTCCAGGCAAGATTACTGAAATGGGGTGCCATTGCCTTCTCCACCCTGAATCACTACGTGGAGAAAAGCCATCCACCAAGCAAAGACTCCCCAGAGTAAGACGTAAGCTTCTACTATATTAAGGCACTGAAATTCTGAAGTTGGTTACAGCAGGTAGCATTACACTAATAGACCAAGTAAGCCTAGGATTGTCTCCAGACTAATGTAGCCAAATTTCTCAGAATATGTGAAAAATGAAGTCCCTTTGAAAATGAAGAAGAATCCTGTAGATAAGAAAAATATAAAATCACAAGCATTAGGAAAATATTTCAAAAGGCAGCTATGCAAACCCACATGGATCTAAGATATTTCCTATTTTTTAGTCTTTTTGTGAGAGGAAAAATAACTCTATATCTTAAGGATCTATTCTCCAGAAAGGGACGTCTTTTAAACTGTATATCAGTAAGCCTTTTATTCTCCATGAAAACTACAGTTCACATTAGCAATAAAAAAGTCAAAGAAGAAATAAGAAAATCAGTATAGTTAAATAACCAAACACCCTTTTATTTATTTATTTATTTTTAAAATTTATCTGAACACCCTTTTAACTGTGCCCAAGGGAAGCAAGTTTTGACACTAAACCACCAAGGAATGTCTAAAATTTAGGCCTACTTCTCAGTTGCATAATTATGAATCACTGATGACTAATCCTTGGACAGCTTTGCCTATAATCTATAATGTAAGGGTAAACTATATTTAGTAAGCAACATTCAACAAAATATTTATTGAGTACTGACTTTATGCAAGCTTTCTGAGGGGACACAATAATGTACAGGATAAAAATCCTGCCCTCAAGGCACTCTTGCAGGAGAGAGAAAGCAAATATATAGCTTTCACAGAAGGCAGATTGTGATATGTGGGCTACAAAGTATTCCAGGAGAATATTAAAAGTATAGTCTCTATTTTAATAACCCAAAGACTGGTGTGATATCCTGGAGGAAATGAATTTAAAGTTAATATTCCTATCTCAAGTCCAACTCTGAGAATGTTATTGATATGATATTTTTAGAGGGAAATTTTGAAATATCTATTAAATGGTAACAGTAAGCACCCTTCCCCTGCAATTCCACTTTTAAGAATTTATCCTAGGAAGAAAAGGATACATACAAGACGTTAATTGAAAATTATGATAAAATGGAATAACAGAGCTCTAGAAACAAACAGATAAGAAGATAACAGTACAACAAAACATATGTAGTAACAGAGAAAGATATTCAGAATATATTACTAAGAAAAGCAAAGGGTAATTGGTTGGTTTAGCATTATCTAATTAATTTGTAAAGAAAAGGATATATACATATACAGGCCAGTAGAATTAATTAGATATGTATTTTTTTATTTTAAAAATGACTAGAAATCCACATGCCAAGCTATTAATGGTGACTAATTTGAGAGAGTGATATGGAGATAGGGATTAAAAAGGGTACTCATAATTTTTACTTTTTACATTTCTGCACTTACAAGAGTCTTTTAACCATGTGTTCATATTTCTTGTACATTCCCAGGATTAACTTCACTGTGAAGCTTTCTACAGGCCACTGTTCCCAGTAGCACTCCATCACATTCCCTGAGAGTCATGGGGAATTTCTTCGGTGAGTTCTTTGAATTCCTCTGGTGATACTGTAAGAGCTGTTTGTAGTTATGACTACCGGCTAATCTGTGTGGCCCACTGTGCTTTGCTGCCTGATGTTTTGCCTAAATGTAATGCTTACTAAATTCACCTTAGCCTACTGTGGATTTACATGGCCTGCTGACTCATAAGTTAATGATCTCAGAGCTGGTAAAAGACATAGTAAAGTTCCTCATGTAGTTTTTAAAAAGAATTGATAATCAAGAGGAAGACATAATTTAACTGAGAATTGTACCTTCATTGGTATAGTCATAAATCTAGTAAAGATTAAGTCTAGTACCTTTTCTAAACGGCTCCTTTTTATACATATAAAAAGCAGTGTAGACTATTTAAACAGAGAAAATTATTTCCTTTAAATTCAACTTTAATTGTATTTTCCTCTTTCAAATATATAATTTAAATTAGCAAATTAATACAATTGTATTACAGGACATACAGAAAACAGAATTGTGAGAGCACCCATATTATCACCACATTAATATAATTTATATACTAGTCTTTTGCACATATGACCTTTACATATTTGTAATCAGTAAACATTTTTTCAATTTGCTTTCATGAAACATGTCATAAGCAGGTTTCCATCTTTTTCTGTAAGTTTTATCTATTTATTTTTGGCTGCGTAGTATTACACCAAGCAGACTTCCATCCTTACTTGCTATATATTCCCCTAATTTTAGACATTAGGTGGCTCTGATTTTAAATTACCAGAAATAAAAGACTACTAAATACCTCTGTGCTGATATTTTCTGATTACTTCTTTAAGGTAAGGTCTCCAACATAGAACTACTGGGCCAAACTTTGTTTTAAAATCATATGGTTCTACATTGCTACACTTACAAAGTTTGATAGCATCTGGTTAAAAAAAAAAAAAAAGAACTTTTATATTATATTTCATTGATCACTATTGAGATTCAAAGTGTTTTCAGATTTAATAATACTAGCTCCCCTTTTGTAAAGTGTCAGTTTGATTTCCTGTGCTTAGTTATTTATTGTGCCTTTACTCTACTTTTGCCCATTCTAATTTTTAAAATATTATAGGATATTTACAGCATTTTCCATAATATGACCACTGAAATGCATTGTAGGAACCACTGGTGTACTGCTTTTCTCCGGGAAATTGTCATTCAAACTGAAGCTCAGCACACACACACAAAGACTCTTAACAGTCAAGAAGCTATGTGAAATTACTTTTTGGATAAAAATAAAATTTCTGATGGCCCTATATTATTTATAAATCTAATGCAGGAAAAATTTTCCTACTGCTTTTCTGAAATGGTTTATGATTTCCACTTTTGGGGTCTTTGGTGTGATGTATTATTCAAAATGTATTGACCCAAGGGCTCACATTTGGTAAACATACTGGTCTACAGCTAGAAAACATGCTGCATATGAAACACATCCAGTTGCTCAATTGCCCCATTAGGAACAGGATAGTTGTTTTTGTTTGAATTGGCAACTATTATTATACTTTATGCCAAATCACGCACTGGAGATAAAAATGCACTATTCACACAATTAATCTTAGAAGAAAATATTAGCACCCTTATTTTACTTTAGATGACAAGCTCAGGCCTGCCTTCTGTTTTGTTTACAGTGCAAATGCATGTCTCCTCCAAAGCAAGAAAGGGACAGGGCAGTAAGACTTGGACTGGAGAGACTCAAACTTTTTTCCTGGCTCTCCCACTGACTGAATTTGTGACCTGGAGTTGTCACCTAACTTGTTGGGGAGCTTGGTTTCTGTCTCATTTTTCACAGGGGAAGGAAAGGGAGAAAAGAGATCTAAAGTGTATTATTACTATGTCAGATTTTGACATACCTAATTCTCAGCTCTAATAGACTATAAAATCCTTAAGGGCTGGGACTGCATCTCCCTATCTACAGCATCTAGTATAGTCCCTATCACAGAAAAAACACAATATACTGAATGAAAAAGTGAATTTATTCCATTTTATAAGAGAGGAAGGTAAAACTTTGAGAGGTTAACCAATCTGAGATACAGTCTAGAAAGCAATAGATGAAAACTCAGAGCTATCTGGCTCCAAAGGTCATGTTTTGATGAAAAATACATGAGGAAGCACCTTCCAACATTCATGGACTATTTAAGTTTTTAAGAAGTATAATTTTTAAAAAGTACTTTTAAAAGTAACTTTTTAAAAAGACTGATACAGGTAAAAGTTAATATTATTTTGACTAAAAACTATTAAATAATGATGAGGCAAGGCCCTTAAGCGGAACAATTTCTCTGAACCTCCTATAATAAAGGATTCATATATGCTTCTCATCCTGTTCATCTTAACAGATGAAAGATTCATTTAGAAAGCACTATAGCATGACAAAAAAGTCCACCTCTAATCTCTGTGATTACTTCTACTAAGAAGAGGCCAGGTTCAGTAGTGTTTGAGAGAGTCTTTTTCAGGGAGTCTGACTTTTGATGATTGTGGACCTCAGTGGGATGGGAAACATGGAGAATGGTGGAGCCACTGGGAAACACATTTCAAGCTCTCAGTGACCAGCTATGTGGTTGGCTTTCTAAAAAATAAATGTTCCTCCCTTAATTCAAAATAATTCAGACAATGCAGAGAAGTTAACAAATTCCATTTTTAAACGACTCTCCAAAAAAGTATCAGAAAATTATTAGCTGGAGTTAATCTGATAGCTCCAATAATTTATGATGCATAACTGTGGTTTCTGCAAGAAGGAAGAGAATCTGACAGAGAGCTTTTTTCAAGTTCTGGTTCTGTCTCTTCATAAAATCTTTCTTCCACTTAGAATCTGAATATGTTTCTCGTCCACTGTACTTACTCTGAATTCTCTTAGGGGTGCCTTCCTAGGCCTCAAGAATCCGAACAACCAGGGAACTCCAAGTCTTCCAGGGAAGTTGGACTCTTTCCTCAAAGAATGATTGCTGCCTTTGACACACTTCCCAGAATGCTCCTTGAGATGCACTCTGGGAAATGTAGTTCAATCCTCATGCCTGCTTGCTAAGCTCTCCAAAATTAACCATGATTGTCAAAAGCATGCTTCTGCCACACTTCCCAGAATCCTCTTAGGATGCATTCTGGGAATTGTAGTTCAATCCCCAGGCATGCTGCTATGCCCTCAAACTACATAGTCAACCATGGTGGTCAAAAGCATGATCTTCTATGATCTAAATTCATTACCAGGAGGACTACTCTGGTAATTCTAGCATTAGATCCGTGAAAGTGGAAGTGTTAGTTGCTCAGTCCAACTCTTTGTGACCCCATGGACTGTAGCCAGGCTCCTCTGTCCATGGAATTCTCCAGGCAAGAATACTGGAGTGGGTAGCCATTCCCTTCTCCAAGTGATCTTCCCAACCCATTGTAGGAAGATTCTTTACTGTCTGAACCACCAGGGAAGCCCATTAGATCCATTTTTCAATAAAAAATATAGTCTTTACACCCATCCTTCTACATAGAACAGGGCTTTCCTGGTGACTCAGATGGTAAATGAAAATTTCTGCCTCTGTGTAACTTACATTCTAGAGGAAGAAACAAATAAGTAAATACATAGTGTATCAAGTAGGTATAAATGTCAGGGAGAAAAATAAAGCAAGAGAAGAAGACACAGGATTTTGCTGTTTTATATATCTGCCTCATTGCTAAGGTGTCATTTGAGCAAAGACCCTGAAGGAGCTGAGGAAGGAAGCCAAGTGAGTATTTATGGGAAGAGAGTTGTAGACAGAAAAAAAATTATCAGATGCCAAGACCCTAGTGGGGAAGTGTGCCTGCCAGCTTTGAGGAAAGTCTAGGACAAAGCGTGGTGGGCAGAGATGAGATTAAAGAGTAGCCAAGCACCAGATCACGTAGCACTTTATAAGTCTTACAGTTCTTACAGAACTATTGTAATGCCTTTGGCTTTTACTCTGAGAGGATGGGATGTTACAGAAGAGTTTGAACAGGAGAGTGAGATGATTTGACTTACATTTTTAAAAAATCACTCTATGTGTGATTAGACTGTAGGGGATAATAAAAGTTATTAAATCTTGAATGTCATTGTTAATATGTACCAGGTTACCTGGGAAAGAAGAGTAGTAGTTCCAGTTAATTGACCAATTATTTCTTTTGGCCCTTACTATTAGCACATAAACCTAAGCTTCTTATCAGATTGATTCATTAGCCTTAAGGAAGGCACAGAAAATTTGAGGGAAACAAGATATAAAGTCAGTGAATTCCAAAGGAATGAGGAAGCAAGCTTAGAGAAAGTTAAGGCTCTGGTGATTTTTTAAAATCAAAAACTATATTTTTTAGCAATTAAGTGTTAAGTGCTATAATAAAAAAATAGTGCCATGGTCTAAGTGTTTCCATTCCCCAAACCCCTGATGAAATCCTGATGCCCAATGTTAAACTTTTCTGTGAGGTCTTTGGGCGGTGATTAGGTCATGTGGATTGAGCCATTATGCTCAAAGACATGGATGCTCTCAGGCTTGAGAAAGCTTCCTTGCCCCTTTCACCACAAGGCACAGCAAGTAATCTGCAATTCGAAAAAGGTCTTACAGGAACCTGACCATGCTAGCACCCTGATCTTAAAACCACAGCTCTAGCTCCAGAACTGAGAGAAATAAGTTTCTGGTTTTTTGCTAGCCTCCCAGTCTGTGGTATTCTGTTATAGCAGCCAAAACAGACTAAGACAAATAGCTAACATTAATTGTTTCCTGTATTCAAGGCACTATGCAAAGTGTTTTACATATTTATCATTAATTCTTGCATCCTAAATGATATACATTATTATTTACACTTTATAGATGAGAAAACAGAGGCTTAGAAAAGTTAAATACCTTGTCCATATTTATACAGCTAGTCAGTAGAAGGGCTGGATTTTAACTCAAGCCTATCTGACTCTAGACAGACATTGTGCCTTTGACTATCATAATGTACAATAGACCTGGGTTATGTCTGACTAGGTATGGGGAAGGAAACTCAATAAAAATATTGGAAAACATTGGAATGCTGGAAATAATCTCATATTCATAGATTGGAAGACTTAATTTTGTTGAAATGGCAATATTCCTCTAATTGATCTACAGATACAGTGCATCCATATCAAATCACAGGTAGCTTGTTTCTATAAGCAACAAAATAAAAAGTAGGACTTCACCAAAATTTAAAAACCTTTGTGCTGCAAATGGTACCACCAAGAACTTGACAAGAACACCCACAGAATAGAGAAAAACTGTATTGGCAGTCATACATTTAATAAGGGACTTGTATCCAAAAAATGTAAAGAACACTTACAACTCCATAATAAAAAGACGACTAACTGAATTTTAAAATGATCAAAGGATGTGGATAGATATTACTCCAAAGAAGATACAAAAATGACTAATACAGACAAGAAAAGATGCTGAACATCATTAGCCATCTGGGATGTGCAAATCAAAATCACAATAAGAGAACACTTCATACCCAAGAGGGAGGCCACATCAAAAGGGCAGATAATGACAAGGAGTGGTGAGGATGTGGAGAAAATGGAATCCTCACAAACTGCTTACAAGATCACAAGTGGTATAGCTGCTTTGGCAAACGCTTTTACTGTTCCTCCAAAAGTTAAACACAGAGTTACCAAATGACCCAGCAGTTCCACTCCTGGGTATATACTCAAAACAATTGAAAACATATGTCCACACAAAAACTTGTACACCAAATTTAATAGCCATATCATTCAAAATAGCTCCAAAGTAGAAACAATCCAAATGTCCATCAACTATGAAGGGAAAAACAAAATGCAGTATGTCCATAAACACTATTTCATTTGGCAGCATAAAGAAATGAAGTACCCATACATACTAAAACACGGGTGAAGCATTAAGCATGCTAAGTGACTCTATTCACAAAAAACCACATATTGCATTTATATAAAATGTTTAGAATAGGCAAATTGATAGAGATAGAAAGTAGGTTAGAGGTTTCCTGTGGGATCCGGAGAAGGCAATGGCGACCCACTCCAGTACTCTTGCCTAGAAAATCCCATGGGCGGAGGAGCCTGGTGGGCTGCCGTCTGTGGGGTCGCCCAGAAGTGGACACGACTGAAGCGACTTAGCAGCAGCAACGGCAGCAGCATGGCTAGGGATCGGGGACGTGTTGGAGGAGAATGGGGAGTGACTACTGGTTGAAACAATTTTGTTGTTGTTTTGGAGTGATAAAATGTTGTAAAATTGATTGTAGTGATGGTTGCACAATTCTGTGAACCTACTAAAGATCACTGAATTGCATACTTTAAATGGGTAAGTTATATGTCATTTGAGTTATAGCTCAATAAAACTGTTAAAATATTCAGCCAAATCATTAATTATGTTTAACAATTACAGTACATGTTTAGTAGATACAACAAATGTGATGTAAGTAGCTAGAATCCTCATAGTTTTTTTAGGTCATCAGGTAAAAATTGTCTCTCCTAGGGTGTGCTTAAGTTCAAAGCAATGGCTTCGTTTGATCATGTAATAATTTAATACCATATACTCTTTTAAGGGCACAAATTGAGCCTCAAGTCATTGAATCCTACTCTAGCTTTTGCTGGAAAGTAACAATGTATTTTATACATATGTTTATTAATTCATTGAACACATTCTTATTGAAAACCTATTATGTGCCAAGCATCATGCTAGAATTGGGAACACAATGGTGCATAATATGTTGTCTCTGCCAGCAAAAATTAATTACTCTCGTACATGTGTGTATGTGGTACGAGTGACGCATTATGTGTGTGAGCACGCAAGTGTGTGAGACAAAAGCCCAATTACTCAGTGTTTAACCAGTTACAGGAGTGGACATTAGGATGTAGGGACACTTGAGCAAACTTGGAGAGAAACTGCAAGTTCATTCTGTAAGCAGGCTTACAGTTGGATGTTGTCTCACTTCATGTAAGACAAGAAATAGATCTTAGCAAGCAGGGTGGGAAGTGGTTTCATGAGGGCCCCTTAAATATTAAGCTACTGGCAAAGGGCCCTGTGTGTCTGCATGGCCAATGGTGCCATAAACACTGGCAGGTCTTTATGCTTCTTTTCAAGGGCAAAGTACAGTAGCTCTCCTTCTCTTCCACCTCCCTAAATATGAAGTAATGTTTAACACACAGCAGGGAAATAAAACCAAGACTTGTCTCCACTGGGAGACAAGATGAAATAGGACAATTAGAATATACTAAAGTAAAAATGAATTGGATTTCATGATTTTATTATTATAATGTAGTCAGTAGACTGAGTATGGGTTTCTATTTCATGTTAATTGAGCTATTACTCTCTTTGCTTTAATTCTTCCCTTTTAAATTAAAAAAAAATTTACAACTACCTCTGGGCCATTTTATTGAAGTCACTAGAAATTCTATCAGAAAGTTGGCAAAGTTAAAAAAGAAAAAAGTTTCATATTAATTAAAAGGTCTGGGAAGTCTTCCAATAATTGGTTATAACTGTAGTTAACTTTCACTTCTGTATTGTCTTGTATAGTATTATCTTTACCCCGATATCCAAAGGGGTTCTAAGTATTAGACAAAGTGTATACTGTGTGAGGTTGTATTCCCAAGTAAGTATAATTTTTCTGTGATTATTTCATTTCTCAGTTATAGATATCCATAAATATCTAATATTTTATAGCATAAGGAATATCCAAATAGGTGGTCATTAAATGTTCAGTGTTGGGTGAGAAGAATTTGGAGGTTTCTCCTGATTTACAGTATCTGTATGCTCTGTATTCCTATATCACTGTGGAAGCTTAACAAGTAGTTGTTACCAGCCATCTATTGTCAAAATAATACTTCGTAGCAAGCAACCTTGAAATCACAATACTACTCACATACATGGAGTGATTGGCTAGGTGCTTCTGCAGATCCTGGTCAGGGTTGTTTATGTGTTTAGGGGTGTAGCACTGTTGAGTAAGCTAAAACGTTCTTGGCTGGGACGATGAGGTGAGTTGGCTGTGCTCCATGTATCTCTCATTTTCTAGCAAGCCAACACGGGCACATTCTTTTGAGGATGAAAGGGGGTAAAAGTGCAGAGGGTAAAAGCACAAGTGGAAACGTGCAAGTCTCTGCCTGCACGACAGTCAAAGCATATTACATGGTCAGGCCCACAGTTACAATAGGAGGGTTTTACAAGGTCTCATGTTGTGAGGGCTTTAGGTCAGCTACATAGTTATAGGGCACAGTCCCCAAGAGATCACATCCCCCCACCGCTCCAGGAGATCATTCTTACTTCCAATACCAATGACATCTTCAAGGGGTTTCCAAAACCATTCTCAGCTTTTTTTTTTTAGTATTTACTTATTTGACTGTGCTGGGTCTTAGTTGCAGCATGCGAACACTACTGGTTTCAGCATGTAAGCTGTTAGTCGAGGCATATGGGATCTTGTTCCCTGACCAGGGATATAACCCAGGCCCCCTGCATTGGGAACATGAAGTCTTAGCCACTGGAACACCAGCAAAGTCCCTACACTCAGTTTTGATAGAAGGACTCATAAAACTCACTGAGAAGTAATTATACTCATGGCTATAGCTTGTTATCCATCAGAGGGCAGACAGAATGAAAACCACAAACACAGCATACTAACCAAACTGATCACATGGATCACAGCCTTGTCTAACTACATGAAAGTATGAGCCATGCTGTGTAGGGCCACCCAAGATGGATGGGTCATGGTGGAGAGTTCTGACAAAACGTGGTCTACTGGAGAAGGGAACGGCAAACCACCTCGGCATTCTTGCCTTGAGAACCCCATGAACAGTATGAAAAGGCAAAGATATGACACCGAAAGATGAACTCCCCAGGTTGGTAGGTGCCCAATATGCTGCTGGAGAAGAATGGACAAATAGCTCCAGAAGGAATGAAGAGGCTGAGCCAAAGCAGAAATAAAGCCCAGTTTTGGACGTGTCTGGTGTAAAGAACAATACTGCATAGAAACTTAGAATGTTAGGTCCACGAATCAAGGTAACTTGGAAGTGGTCAAACAGGAGTTGGCAAGAGTGAACATCAACTTAGGAATCAGTGAACTAAAATGGACCAGAATGGGCAAATTTAATTCAGATGACCATTGTATCTACTACTGTGGGCAAGAATCCCTTAGAAGAAATGGAGTAGCCCTCATAGTCAACAAGAGAGTCTGAAATACAGTACTTGGGTGCAATCTCATAAATGACAGAATGATTTCTGTTGATTTCCAAGGCAAACCATTCACTATCACGGTAATCCAAGTCTATGCCCCAACAAGTAATGCTGAAGAAGCTAAACTTCAACAGTTCTATGAAGACCTACAAGACCTTCTAGAACCAACACCAAAAGAGATGTCATTTTCATCATAGGGGACTGGAATGCAAAAGTAGGAAGTCAAGAGATATTTGAAGTAACAGGCAAGTTTAGCTCTGGAATACAAAATGAAGAAGGGCAAAGGCTAACAGAGTTTTGCCAAGAGAATGCACTGGTCATAGCAAACACCCTCTTCCAACAACACAAGAGATGACTCTATGCCGGGAGCCGGTGAGGCATTCCACTCGTGACAAAGGTCATGAGGAAGGAGGCTTGGCATACGCAAAGGCGGGATCGAGCCTCAGGAGTCCCCCCAGATATTCTCGAGCATCTACCCCCCCAAAAAAACCAGAGTCTGCCTACTTTATTGCTTTGTGCTCTCACCTCTGACTTTACTGGGGGCTGTCCCCCACCACCATCTCGCTCTCTCTGTCAAAGAGTTAACTTACAGCTCCAATTAATAAAGTTCCTGGGCAACTAGGAGTGTTTAAATCCAAACCCCTCAGATCCCTAACTCACCTGACAAGTTTACCCGGACTCCTACAGCTATGCATTCGATTGTTTACAGTCTCCCAGCCTCTAGAGGCACGGGAAGCTTAAGATATTCAAATAGCTTAGAGCCTCTCAGAGAGTTAGAAACTGTCAGAATAAAACTAGTAAAAGATTTTATTGATGAGCCAATGCTTGTTGCCAAGTTTCCACATCCCCTGAATTGTATCCTTGAATGTGTATTGATTAATATAGTTGGTATGTAGAAAAAATAAGTAGTGGCCTTGGTGTTAGTAACTTTAGACCCTTAAGGTAATAAATTCTTTCCTTTGTTGTAAACCCATTACATATCCGTCCATAGGAATGCAATTTTATCTTCAGAAGATGGCACCAAACCTTAAAATAATTACTCCTAGAGAAAATAAGTCTTTGTTGATAAGTCTTTGTCAAGAGTCATAAAATGTTAATAGGCCTTCTGGCCAGAAGATGATGTAAATCACCTAAACCATTTGTATATGATAAATTTGCAGGAAAGAAACCCTGGTTTTTGATAAGGATCAAAAACTGCTGACTTTGCATCCCCTATTATCCTCTATGTGTAACTTAAGGTATATAAGCCCCTGTTAAAAATAAAGCTATAGGCCTTGCTCACCAACGCTTGGTCTCCCCATGTCATTCTTCCCTTCAACTTCCAGCTGAGTCTCCATCTGGAGCGTGGATATCCTCTGCGACCATTTATTTGCCTGGGCTTCTAAGACCCACTCGAGAAGGTGTCTAAGGTGGGGCACCTTCCGCTATTCGAGAGGGTGCCTGTGGCCTCCGTGGTCAGAGCTAACCTGGTATCACGGGTTATATTGATTTTCCGTGTAAACCAAGCTACTCAGCTTCTTTTCTCCACTGAATTTTCCAATAAGCTATCCTCATTCTATTATTCTTTATATCTTTGATGAATAAATAAATAGTCGCCTAGGCCGTCTCTCCTTCGAATACCCTGGATCAGCCAGGGCTGGACCCCGGCAACTCTACACATGGATGTCACCAGATGGTCAATCCCCAAATCAGATTGATTATATTCTTTGCAGTCAAAGATGGAGAAGCTCTACAGTCAGCAAAAACAAGCCCAGGAGCTGACTGTGTCTCAGATCATGAACTCCTTATTACTAAAATGGCTGTCTGAGGAGGTCTTACAAATAGCTAAGAAAAGAAGAGAAGCAAAAGGCAAAGGATAAAGGGAAAGATATACCCATCTGAATGCAGAGTTCCAAAGAAGAGCAAGGAGAGATAAGAAAGCCTTCCTAAGTGATCAGTGCAAAGAAATAGAGGAAGACAATAGAATGGGAAAGACTAGAGATCTCTTCAAGAAAATTAGAGATGCCAAGGGAATATTTCATGCAAAAATGGGCACAATAAAGGACAGAAATTGTATGGACATAACAGAAACAGAAGACATTAAGAAGAGGTGGCAAGAATACACAGAAGAACTGTACAAAAAAGATCTTCATGACCCAGATAACCACGATGGTATGATCATTCATCTAGAGCCAGACCTCCTGGAATGCAAAGTCAAGTGGGCCTTAGTAAGCATCATTACAAACAAAGCTAGTGGAGGTGATGGAATTCCAGCTGAACTATTTCTAATCCTAAAAGATGATGCTGTGAAAGTGCTGCTGTCAGTATGTCAGCAAATCTGGAAAACTCAGCAGTGGCCTTAGGACTGGAAAAGGTCTGCTTTCACCCAATCCCCAAAAAAGGTAATACCAAAGAATGTTCGAACTACCACAGAATTGCTCTCATCTCTGTTGCTAAGCTACTAAGTCACTTCAGTCGTGTCCAACTCTGTGTAACCCAATAGATGGCAGCCCACCAGGCTCCCCCATCCCTGGGATTCTCAAGGCAAGAACACTGGAGTGGGTTGCCATTTCCTTCTCCAATGCATGAAAGTGAAAAGTCAAAGTGGAGTCACTTAGTCGTGCCCTACTCTTAGCGACCCCACGGACTGCAGCCTACCAGGCTCCTCCATCCATGGGATTTTTCAGGCAAGAGTACTGGAGTGGGGTGCCATTGCTCTCATCTCACACACTAGCAAAGAAATGCTCAGAATTCTCCAAGCTAGGCTTCAACAGTACATGAGCCAAGAACTTCTCGATGTTCAAGCTGGCTTTAGAAAAGGCAGAGGAGCCAGAG
>NW_011494881.1:7181115-7194735 GCF_000754665.1 Bison bison bison | reverse complement strand
CATGAGCCAAGAACTTCTCGATGTTCAAGCTGGCTTTAGAAAAGGCAGAGGAGCCAGAGATCAAATAGCCAACAGCTGCTGGGTCATCGAAAAAGCAAGAGAGTTTCAGAAAAACATCTGCTGCTGCTGCTGCTTCTAAGTCGCTTCAGTCATGTCCGACTCTGTGCGACCCCAGAGACAGCGGCTACCAGGCTCCCCCAATCCCTGGGATTCTCCAGGCAAGAACACTGGAGTGGGTTGCCATTTCCTTCTCCAATGCATGAAAGTGAAAAGTGAAAGTGAAGTCACTCAGTCGTGTCCTACTCCTAGCGACCCCGTGGACTGCAGCCCACCAGGCTCCTCTGTCCACGGGATTTTCCAGGCAAGAGTACTGGAGTGGGTTGCCATTGCCTTCTCCGAGAAAAACATCTACTTCTGCTTTATTGATTACGCCAAAGCCTTTGACTGTGTGGGTCACACAAACTGTGGAAAATACTTAAAGAGGTGGGAATACCAGACTACCCTACCTGCCTCCTGAGAAACCTGTATGCAGGTCAAGAAGCAACAGTTAGAACCGTACATGGAACAATAGACTGGTTCCAATTGGGAAAGGAGTACATCAAGGCTGTATATTGTCACCCTGCTTATTTAACTTCTATGCAGAATACATCATGCAAAATGTTGGGCTGGATGACCCTTAAGCTGGAATCAAGATTGCTGGGAGAAATATCAATAACCTCAGATATGCAGATGAGATCACCCTTACAGTAGAAAGTGAAGAAAAACTAAAGAGCATCTTGATGAAGGTGAAAGAGGAGAGTGAAAAGCTGGCTTTAAAGTGAACATTCAAAAAATGAAGATCACGGCATCCAGTCCCATCACTTCATGGCAAATAGATGGGGAAACAACGGAAACAGTGACAGACTTTATCTTCTTGGCCTCCAAAGTCACTGCAGGTGGTGACTGCAGGCTTGAGATGAAAAGACACTAGACAGCATATTAAAAAGCAGAGATGTTACTTTGCCAACAAAAATCCATATAATCAAAGCTATGGTTTTTCCAGTAATCATGTATGGATGTGAGAGTTGGACCATGAAGAAGGCTGTGCACTGAAGAATTGATGCTTTTGAACTGCGGTGTTGGAGAAGACTCTTGAGAGTCCCTTGGACAGCAAGGAAGTCAAACCAGTCAATCCTAAAGGGAATCAATCTTGAATATTCATTGGAAGGACTGATGCTGAAGCTCCAATACTTCTGTCAAATGATGAGAAGAACTGACTCATTGGAAAAGACACTGATGCTCTGAAAGACTGAATGCAGGAGAAGGGGATTACAGAGGATGAGATGGTTGGATGGCTTCACTGACTCATGGACATGAGCCTGAGCAATGGGAGATGGTGAAGGACAAGGAAGCCTGGCGTGCTGCAGTCCACGGGGTCGCAAAATGTCAGACACGACTGAGCGACTGAATGAACGACAACGATGGCTTATTACAGGATAAGAATACAGATTAAAATCAGCTGAGGGGAGAAGCACATTAAGGTGAAGTCTGGGAAAATACTAACTATGGAACTGCCATTTTTCTCTTCTCATAGATTCAGTTCAGTTCACTTCAGTCGCTTAGTCATGTCCAACTCTTTGCGACCCCATGAACAGCAGCACACCAGGCCTCCATGTCCATCACCATCCCGGAGCCCACCCAAACTCATGTCCCTTGAGTCAGTGATGCCATCCAACCATCTCATCCTCTGTTGTCCCCTTCTCCTCCTGCCCTCAATCTTTCCCAGCATCAGGGTCTTTTCAAATGAGTCAGCTCTTCGTATCAGGTGGCCAAAGTTTTGGAATTTCAGCTTCAACATCAGTGCTTCCAATGAACACCCAGGACTGATCTCCTTTAGGATGGAATGGTTGGATCTCCTTGCAGTCCAGGGGACTCTCAAGAGTCTTCTCTTACAGCACAGTTCAAAAGCATCAATTCTTCGGTGCTCAGCTATTTTTATGGTCCAACTCTCACATCCATACATGACTACTGGAAAAACCATAGCCTTGACTAGATGGACCTTTGTTGACAAAGTAATGTCTCTGCTTTTTAATATGCTGTCTAGGTTGGTCATAACTTTCCTTTCAAGGAGTAAGCGTCTTTTAATTTCATGGCTGCAATCACCATCTGCAGTGATTTTGGAGCCCCCCAAAATAAAGTCAGCCACTGTTTCCACTATTTCCCCATCTATTTGCCATGAAGTGATGAAACCCAATGCCATGATCTTCGTTTTCTGAATGTTGAGCTTTAAGCCAACTTTTTCATTCTCCTCTTTCACGTTCATCAAGAGGCTCTTTAGTTCTTCTTCACTTTCTGCCGTAAGGATAGTGTCATCTACATATCTGAGGTTATTGATATTTCTCATAGACTCAGAATGCATTATTTTCCCAGCATCAGTGCATGACAACAAATATAGCATGTTGCCAACCAGGGAGACTCCCTGGAGTGTTGGTGTCCTGAATTTTCTGAGGGCTCCCTCACCTAAAGCCCCCACCCTAAATCACGTTGTTGGTCTTTGTGGTGTGGTCATCCTGTACTCTAAAACTACTGGGTATGGCTAATCCCCACTCTAAATCACATTGGTAGGCTAGCCACTATGACCTAAGCATCCTTGTATTTACTGCTTGCATTTCTTAAAATTAATTGTTCATAATTATTTTCAAAATCATCAAAACAGATATAAAATTCACCAAATTGGTTCTATGACTAAAAAAACACACAAGAAAACAAAACCTCACACAATTTTATACAGCATGCAATGATGATTACTCATATTAATATAGTATTTCATACTTTCCCAAGAACTTTCAAAACAGCCATCTCTGTTGATTCTGATATGTCTTTGAGTAGTTGATAGGGGAAATATCATTATGGCCATTTGCTTGGTGAAGAAATTTCAGCATAAAAGTTAAAAGGATTCACTCAGGGACACCTTGCTGTACTGTTAATGATGCACAAGAACTTGGGTTCATTGAATCTACTAGAGCTCCTTCCAGAACAAAAGTTTTTCTTCCTGACAAATACTATAATTCTGTGACTGAATGAATTTCAAGTCCTAAACTCTTGAATCTCGCTTCACTAAATAAAGTTAGAATTTCTGGCATTCTTCTCTGGTTTGTTTGAGTTCCTGACAAGCTCAATCGGGTCAAAGAAATACTTGGACTGGTCAAAGCTCTACAAATCTTTCTGACAGCCAAGGCAGATGCTATTTGTTTATACATAGAAGCATTCTTCTGAAATGGAACTTATTGTTTTCAGTAAAATATTTTAAAATTTTGTATACATTTTCCATGCTTGACAGAATAGCTTTTGGATATTCTCCTGAAAACTATAGCACTTGAAAATATTTAATATTTAGGACTCAAGCTATTTATATTCAATGAGTTATATACACTGCTAAGGAAAGATAACAGAACATGGAAAAGGAAGTGCAAATGAAGGCTGAAACAGCTTTCATGCTATCCATAAATTGTTCACAGAGAAAATTGAGAAACAACCCTGTCTTATTTCTAATACCTGATAAAATTCCTGAAATAGTAGATCCTCAGTAAATATTTGTTGAATGAATGAATAAGTGTTAACTAACATAGGTTTTCAGTTTTACCAGTTACTTGGTAACAGGCAGTATTCTCTTGACATCATTGTTTTCCTCTTGGAAAATGAGTACATATCCCTTGGGAATTAGAAATTTGGTTCAAAACCAGAGAACAGTTAAGAGATGAGTTGGAGCCTTCTCTACAATGAATCATACTCATATAGGGTACTGCATGAGTTAAGATGTGCTTGGTTACTTGCAACTGAAATTTGATAAAATGCAAATTTAATTTGTTTAAACAGTAAAGGAACTCATTAGCTTGCATAGCTAAAACATCCAACTGAAGTTCAGGGCTCAGATACCACTGGATTGAGGTTTTTACTCTGTTTCTCTCACCTCTTACCTATTTCATGAGCTGTCTTTGTCCTCAAGTTGGCTTCCTTCATGGTCAAAGAATGGCTAACAGATCTTGGGGGCTATTTACTTTCTTGTTACTATCCAGACAGTATGTCCACTCAACCTCGAAGCAGAAGTATTGGTCTTCACTCTATTTGGGTCAGTTTAGGTTATAATCCCCTAACCAAACAATTCCTGCAGTCAAAGGAATGTCATTAATTGACATGAATTGGCCTGAGTTAAGTGCCCGTCCCTAAACCAATCACTGTGGCAAGACAGATTGTGATATTACTGATATGAATCAGGTTTATCAGGATGAGGGGCCACCCCTGATTTTGGAGAACAGTTTCGTTGATCTGCATTTAATATATTTTATTGCTTTTGGAGTGTTTTCTGCCATCATCTCTGCAAATATTTCTAAAGCCCCATTTTGTCTCTCTTCTTCTGAGACTCCAGCTACATATATGTTGGGTTATTTGATCCAACAGCTTTGGATGTTCTATTTGTTTTTCACTTTTTTCCCACTTGATTTATTGGTTTGGATGACTTGATTTTTTTTTCAGCTGTGTTGAATAACCAATGATTTCATCAAGAGAATTTTCTCTAAATATCATGGGATTTTCCTCCCTAGCGTTTCATTTGACTATTTCTGTTTTTATTTATTTAAAAATTTGGGGAGGATTAAAATAATACTAGTTATTGAAGAAATGAATAAATGAGTAAGCAAAATTCCAGTTAGCCAATTTGCTTAATATTGAGAAACTCTTTGTCAGTTGGCCTCAATTCATCTATTTGTTGTAATTTTCATCTCTCTACTGAAATTCCCCATTTGTTCATGCATGTTGTTAACTTTTTTTTTTTTTTAGCTAGTTCGTTGGAAGTCCTTATCTGATAGTTTGAACATCTGGCTTATCTCTGAATCCATGCCTGTTGAGAGCCTTATCTCCTGACAGTGGATTTTTTAACTGTTTTATGTATCTAATGGTTTTTAATGAATGCTGGACATTGTGTGTAGCACAGTATTATTTTTTGATAAACTGTGCCCACACCTTGCAATGAACATATCTCTTCTTCTGTCAAGTTGTCAGTCTGATTAGGAGTTGAGCTGAGCTGAGGCTTTGTTGTTGCTATAGTTACTTTTGTTATATAGCACAACCTTCAAATTCCTTCAGGAGGAAGAAGCTGTGTCCTTGTGCTTACATAATGTGGGGGCTGGGGTGCCAGAGAGTTTTTCTGCATTCCTGCTTCCCCCTTGACTTTCAGTTGTCCCTGCATTCTTATGCCACAGAGGAGCTCTCTCTCTACACCCTCAGCACAGTCTCTACCTCTCTCCTCTCTGAGTTTGTGTGGAGATTCTCTGTCCTCTGGTCCAGTCTCAGTCTTAGGCAGGCCCTGTGTGCCTGGGCCTCAGGAGATAGGACTTTTTCAGTCTCTTGAAAGGCAGCCACCTCAGCCTTTCATGGTTGGTCTTGGACAAGAGTTTCCTGCCTCTCCCTCAGCAATAGTAGACCTCAGCTTGTTATCAGTGAAGGATCCAGGGTCCAAGAGAGTTTCCTGCCTCTCCCCTAAGAATAGAGGGCTGTTCTATAGTTTTTCCATCCACAAGGAATCTTTACCTGTGCCCTGGGGAGCAAATGGTTTCCTGCCACTTATCCAGGGGCTTAAAGCTTTTGCTTCATGAGACAGAAGATCCTGGGGAAAAAGGTTTGTGCCATTCAGTGCAGCTCTGTGCTCTTCTGCCCTACTCCCAGTCTTTCATTTGAGCACCACTAAGCTTGTGGGAAGAACAGGTAGTACAGTGTCCCCTTGTGCTTGAGGCTCCAAACTGATAACACTGGGACTTCAACAATTTGTTAAAATTTTTGCTGGGTTTTTTCTTAACTCTGCAAAGATCTAAACTTGTGTCCCGTCACTCTTTGGAACTCAGGTTACTTGATTGCCTTGCAACCTGTGCTCTCTAATATGCTGAAGAACATTTACGATTTTGTAGATTATCTGATTTTTTTTCCACTGTAAAGGTGGAAGCAGAATTCCTTGCAGTTTTTTACATCCTAAGCAGAAGTACAAGTCACACCTAAACTGAAAGGCTGGATAATTTGGAAAGTCTTAATACAGTTGGTGAAGGGAAGAATGAATACTAGGTAGGCAACCCACAGTGTCCATTCCAGGTAAAAATATAATTAATAAGTACAATTCTAGTCATAAGTTTTGTAAAGGAAAAATTTGGCTTGCCTTGTTTAAGCAGTAAGTAGGTTAAAAGAGTAATGCTATGATTATAAACAACTCTAACTTAACATTCTATAATGTTTATTTTTCAGACAAGTTATACATTCAGTGTAACTTTGGGGCTCTGTTCATTGTAGGAACTCAGAGACCCAGACTGATGAAGATTTCATCTTGATACAGCTTCCGTGGTAACTTCAACAGAGGGAAGGGAACATGGTGAAACACATTCTGACTTTCAAATATGTTGCCTTCATTGACCAAAGCAAATTAGTTGGCCACAACTAACTTCAGAGAATGTGAAGAGCAGATCTTTCTGTCTGGGAAGAGAAAAGCCCTAGAACCAGTTGGTGAACAACATGAATGAACTCCATGGTGAGGTAACCCTGCCTTCTCAGCCAACAGCAGAGAGATATGAACAGTTAAAATGTGCTTGATTCAAGTTGAGCAGAATTAAATCTAAAGAAACCAGATTACTTTTAAATTAGAACTGCAGCTAGATAAAGAGTCAGAATTTTAGCCCTTGTATCAGTTCCTGTTGTGTTGTGGAAATCTGCTTAATATTGACAAACTGGTTATTAATTAGCAGAGTAAGTATGTAGCCTATGATGGTCCCTGTCATTTCAAATCCATTAAGATTCAGAATCAAATTCTTCATTTTTTCTACAAATTCAGCTCACTTTCCCAACTTCCTTATTTTGTTTGTTGATAACCACTATTTGGCCAGTTTTCCAAACTAAAGACCATGGCACAGTTTTTACGTAATTCACATGTCTTGCTTCTTGAGAGCAAAATATGAGTAGGTCATATGCCTCTTCATATTAAAATTAGAGGTCTTAATACTCCTATTGTGCTTTTTGAGAGAAGATCGTTCTTATTTTCTGGAGTCCTCTTCCTCAGACGATTTCCGTGATTTCAAGAATGTTTGTCTGGTGTAAAGGGTCAGTCCTAATAACTGCATTCACCACTAGGAGAAAACATTGGGAAATTTACTCTGACCCTTGAGAAATGTCATAATCTTCAGACATTGTTTCAGTTGTGATCATATATGTAGGTAAATCAGTTTCTTATTGCTGCTATGACAAATTACCACAAATTTGATGGCTTAAACAACACAAATGTATTATCCTACGGTTCTATAGGTTATAACTCTGACAGTGCTCTCATTGGGCTAAAATAAAAAAAAGTATTGTCAGGGCTGTGTCCCTTTTTGGAGGCTTTAGAGAAGAATCCAATTCTTTTCTACTTTCTAGAGGTAATTCTTTGCTACTTTCCTACATTCCTGACTCCTGGTACTCCTCTCTCTATCTTCAAATCAGCAACATATCAAATATCTCACTTTGCTTCCACCCTCATGTCCTTCTCTGATCAGGGCAAGGAAACATTCTCAGCCTTAAAGAATTTATTTAATCAGATTGGGCCCAACTGGATAATCTGGGCTAGTTTCCGCATATAAGGGTCCTTCATTTACTTACACCTGCGAAGTTCTTTTGCTGTGTAAAATAGCATATTCATAGGTTCTAAGGATTAAGATGTGGGCATCTTTGTGGGGCCACTATTCTGCCTGCCACAGTGAGTGTCCCTGTTGAGGCCACATGGTGGAGGTGGTCTGGCTGCCCTACTGTAGCCACTCTCCTCGGTGCCACAGCAACAGGATGTTGGTGACTGGAGTGGTTTCTAGTTTCAGCTGCATTCTAGAATAACTCATCTCTTGACTTTCATGTTCTTACTCAAGATTAAGGAGGAAATCCCTATCACTCCTTGTTCCAAGGCTCATCCCACCCCCAGTGACATAGAGAACTCATATGTTTTTACACTGTGTTTTTACTTTGTTCACGGTAAATAACATAATGTTACTGCACTGTTTGAATACTTCAATGCTTTCCCACTGTACTTGTTCCAGTACTAAGCAGGCCCCGCTGACCGAGCTTTGCATACCGATCATACCAGTTTCTCCCTTGCTTATTGCTCTACAATCACACTGAATTTCTTTTCTCTTCTCAAATGCACGGAGCTTTTTCCTGCCACAGGATTCTCACACAACCTGTCCTCTCTCTTACGTGAATAAGAACAAAAAGATTGTTCTTACATACTTTGGCTGGCTAACTCAGGTCTCCAGTTTATGTCACTTCTTCAGAGACACTTTCCCTGTGCTATGAATCTAAATTATGTCTTTCCTATTACTGTTTTCCATTATTCTTCTTCATAGCATCTGGTCATTTTCCTTGTCACTTTTGTTTATTCACTTATTTATTTAAGTGTACTGTTCATTTCCTTAAAAGGACCCCAAGTTCTATGAGAGCAGGAAACATATTCCCAGCACTTAGCATTATTTGGCTCATATAGGGAAACCTTGGAGAAGGCAATGGCACCCCACTCCAGTACTCTTGCAGGGAAAATCCCATGGATGGAGGAGCCTGGTAGGCTGCAGTCCGTGGGGTCGCTAAGAGTCAGACACGACTGAGTGTCTTCACTTTCACTTTTCACTTTCATGCATTGGAGAAGGAAATGGCAACCCACTCCAGTGTTCTTGCCTGGAGAATCCCAGGGACAGGGGAGCCTGGTGGGCTGCCGTCTACGGGGTCACACAGAGTCGGACACGACTGAAGCGACGCAGCAGCAGCAGGGAAATCTTTATTGGATGAATGAATTCCCACTGCCACAAGTGCAGGTTTTAACTCTATCCAATAAGTTTATAAACTCTTTAAAAGCAGAGACTGTCTTAATTAAAGTTTGATCTTCCACAGTGCAGTAGACAGTGTTTTGGACACAATGGTAGGCCTTCCCCAAGTATTTACTCAGTGAATCTTGGATTACTAATCTAGATACCACTTTCTTCTAATTCACATAGCACAATATTGCTAAAATATTGCTTCCATCATCATAACCCCTGCTAAAGAACCTACCCACCATTATCTATTTTATCAAATTTAACTTTATTCAGTCTCCTAACTCTCAAGGTTATTTTATTTTTTTTATTTTCCAGAGAAGGAAAGACTTATTACTTGCAGCAAGTGAGGAGAGCACATGCTTTTCAAAGCAGTGTCTCCAAGTATGTAGTATCTTATCCTCACAATACATTCAACATTTATTCACTCTATCAAATAATTTCTAATTGTTTCAAATGTATGAATGCCTTCAATAGCAGGGTCGGTGTCTTCTGTTATGGCTGCCTTTTTTGTTGGGCACACAAGTGCTCAGTGTCAAGGGAAGAAACCATCATTCAAAATGTGAAGTAAAAACTTGACTTATTACTTTCTATGTTAGAAAAACACTATACTTGTTTGACACATTCCCTCTGCTGATCTTATCTAGGTTTTGTGAAAGATGGAGTTCAGGGATTGGCTGACTTTCAGAGGTTAAAGTGGGTTGACGTCAGCCGTGGAAGCATGATTACTCTGCTGGAGAGACTGTTGACAATTCAGAGACGTGTTCATGAGAGTAAAGCTGTTCCTGTCTGGCTAACTTTAAAAGTGGGAGGCTGTCAATGACTGGGTGATTTTTCAGAAGCTTGTTCACAAGGTTGAGTGTCCATTTATCTATTAACTGAGTTTAAAATCACTTCTGCTCATTAGCTGTTACAGTGGCTACATAATAGGCTTTTCCTAAGAATATAGGACTTTAAGTATTTTTAAAATAAATATTTGATTGATGAAATTTTCAGAAGTAAAAGAAGAGATTTAATGGAGGCTTACGTACGTGTGTGCTCAGTTGTGTCTGACTCTTTTGACCTAGGTAGCCCACCAAACTCCTCAGTCCATGGGACTCTCCAGGCAAGAATACTGGCATGGGTTGCCATGCCCACTGCCAGGGCATCTTCCCCACCCAGGGATCGAACCTGCATCTCCTATGTGTCTGCATTGCAGCCAGATTCTTTACCGCTGAGCTACTAGGGAAGCCAATGGAGGTTTACCTCCATGTTTGACCATTCAGAGGGGATTCATGTCTTTTCTACCCCCCAAAGTATTTGCCTCTTCATTTTAACTAAGCAAGGATGATGATGTGGGTGGTCATATGTAGATTTGATATGAAGTGTCCTTTTTGGGCAACCAAATGATATTGATAGGGATAAGTAAGAAGTTTCAGCTTCATAGTTCTGATAATGTCATGTAAATTTTTAGGATTGTTGTCACATTTGGGAAAAACCCAATAAGGTTATTTGAATGACTTTAAAGAGTTCAGGGCACATCAGTTTTCTTTAAACTGATGACATTCTAACCAGTTTGTTATGGATATCCTAATTAAATTCTGCCAAAAAAAAAAAAAAACCCACTTACTTACTTTTATTGGTTAAGCATTGATAAGCACTAAATCTTTAATTAAAAATTTATACATCCAATAATTGGAAGAATTTCTCAGCGTTTAGTGTCTGACCCTTTACCTTTGTTTTACAGTGCTGGGCGGGTCAGAACAATGGGTGGTAGGAGTATTCCTGGATGCCACTCCTACACTGGGACAGCTGAAAATAGCTTAACTATACATGGGAGTGACTGTGAATTACAGAAATAAATCCCACTAAACTCAAACCAAATGTATTCTAAATGAAGTTCCCTTCAGTTATTATAAAAATGCCTTCTAGCCATTCCAACACTAGACAAGGGGACGTGTGACGGAGGGAAATCAGTGAGAAAAGAATTAGCAGTCTAAAGATTGCAGGCAAAATGTTCACTTTCACAAATTTTACAAAAGCATAAGACTGTGTGAGTGTATTGCTAAGTCCCTTCCAGGGTCTTGGACAGGGCTACTGCAAATGAAGTCCCCCTAAAGCTGAGACTTTCTTAGCTTCACTAAATCTGTCTCAAGGTCTGGAGCCATTTTATTTACAGGGTAAATTGCAGTTTTCAGGATTTTCTGCTCTATATAGGGCCAGTGGATACCACTGATTATAGTTTTACTTGAGACCAAGATTTAAGGAAAAGATCTTTGCCTTGCCCTTTAGGTCAAAGGCTCCCTGCTTTTTGTTTAGACTAGTGGTTCTCAAACTCTTTGATCTCATAACCACTTCATGCTCCTAAAAAGTATTGAGAACTCCAAAATGCTTTTACGTGGATATCTATCAAAATTGACTGTATCAGCAGTTAAAACAAACATGCAAAATATTTAATTCATTTAAAAACAACAATAATAAAGTAACCACTTTATAACATGTTACATGTTAATGGGAGACCTGGGTTGGATCCTTGGGTTGGGAAGATCCCCTGGAGAAGGGAAAGGCTACCCACTCCAGTATTCTGGTCTGGAGAATTCCATGGACTGTATAGTCCATGGGGTCGCAAAGAGTTGGACACGACTGAGTGACTTTCACTTTGACTATACGTTAATAGGGTTTACAGGTGGCGCTATTGGTAAAGAACCCGCCTGCCAATGCAGGAGACAGGGGTTGGATCCCTGGGTCAGTAAGATCCCCTGGTGGAGGGCATGGCATCCCACTCCAGTATTCTTGCCTGGAGAATCCTATGGACAGAGAAGCCTGGCAGGCTACAGTCCATATAGGTTCAGAGTCAGACATGACTCAAGCAACTTAGCACGTACATGTTAAAATACTTTTTAACAAAAAATAACTTTTCCAGAGCAAAAAGAATTAGTGAGAAGAGTGGCATTATTTTACATTTCTGCAGATCTCTTTAAATATCTGACCTAATAGAAGATTCTCATTCTTCTGTGTGCACTCTGTTGCAATATCCCAGGACCTGTAGTCTCTGCAAAACCCCACTGTACTTTCATTAGCATGAAAAAGGCAAATAAACTTTTAGTATGAAGTAATTTTTTTTCCTGTGAATTCCCTGACCACACTCTGAGAACCGCTGATTAGTGGTTCACTATATTTTTCACTGTATTTCCTTTGAGTTGCCTAATGTTCCCTAAGTACCCTCTCTATGATTATTTCTTTATCTGTATAATCAACCCCACCTCCTAGATAAGAGTTAAATCTTAATTATTGCTGTGCCGTTTATTATTCATGGAAAACTTTAGAAACAATGTTTAATGACTAACAAGTCTTAGAGAAGTCTTTTTTCCTTCATTGTCTGCTTCCAGATAGTTAAGACTTCTTTTAGGAATATAACGGCTAAGGGAAATGTTAAACGAAGACCAGACACAAGACTGGGTTTCTTATATGCTCAGTTCAGTCAGTCAGTTCAGTCGCTCAGTCGTGTCCGACTCTTTGCGACCCCATGAACTGCAGCACGCCAGGCCTCCCTGTCCATTACCATCTCCCAGAGTTCATTGAGACTCAAGTCCATCGAGTCAGTGATACCATCCAGCCATCTCATCCTCTGTCGTCCCCTTCTCCTCCTGCCCCCAATCCCTCCCAGCATCAGAGTCTTTTCCAATGAGTCAACTCTTCGCATGAGGTGGCCAAAGTACTGGAGTTTCAGCTTTAGCATCATTCCTTCCAAAGAAATCCCAGGGCTGATCTCCTTCAGAATGGACTGGTTGGATTTCCTTGCAGTCCAAGGGACTCTCAAGAGTCTTCTCCAACACCACAGTTTAAAAGCATCAATTCTTCGGCGCTGAGCTTTCTTCACAGTCCAACTCTCACATCCATACATGACCACTACAGCAACATCTAATAATTACCAAATCCTTTCTGTGTGCTAAGCATGTTCTAAGTGCTTTACATACATCATCTCATTTAATCCTCACAACGAGGAAGGTACTATGAGGTACCTATTTGTCATTCTCATTTTGCAGGAAACTGAGATACAGAGAGATCAATCCCCATAGTTTTATGGGACTGAGCCAGAAATTGAACCCAGAAATCTCCGGAGCGCGTAGTCCGTTATCTACTGATTAAGTATAAAGATGTGAGATGGGACAAGATACACATAAAATGAGTGTAGGTGACAGAGGGAGGTAGGTAAAGCAAAAAGCCTCAGGGCCGAGACAGCAAGACAGAATATACTGTGTTGTTTTCCACCCAATACTTATTCTTTTCTGCTCTATTTTCTACGCTTCTATGTTCCTCTTCTCACATTTAAGACATTTCCTCGCTGGTGCTTTCGTCGCTCAGGCCTGATTGAGGTGCTGATCCCAAAATTCAGGCTCTAAACAACCTGTTGAAAGAAGCAGCGCAAATCCCAAGTAACCATGGAGACGGTGGCGTGGTGAGAGCCCCGCGCAGGCGCGTTACATCCCAGGCCCGCCCGCCGGTCCCTCCTCTCGGCCTCAGACTCCACGGGCTGGTGAGGAGTCCGGGGCGTGGGCCGTGGGCCACGGGTAGGGGCGGAGAGGGCCGGGGCTGGGCGCCTGCGCAGACGCCGGGCCGCTGGTGTGATCGAGCTCACGTAGCGAGGGTTGCAGTCGCCTCCTCCTCAGCGCAGCCGTCGCAGTCTGGAGGTTATAAAAGGGCTAACTGGCTCCCTCTGCTGCCCAGTCGCGCCGCCAGCGGGCTGAGGGAAAGGAGTAGGTAGCCGGCCGGGTGCAGGCGACCGGGGACTGAAGCACGC
>NW_011494881.1:7173869-7181015 GCF_000754665.1 Bison bison bison | reverse complement strand
ACTGAAGAACGCGCAGCTCTCGCTTGCCACTTCCCAGGTGAGACATTCGCCCGACCTTGGGGACTGAGGCTGCAGTCCTTGGGCAGCCGTGGCCTTTCTCGATGGCTCTGCTGGTCTGGTCCCTGCCCCCTCTCGTGGTATGGCTCGGGGCGGGGGGTGTGCTCCCCAGTTTACTACTGTTGCCTCAGTACTTTCTCCTTTGGAGACTCGCCCTGAGCCCCGTTTCCCCTGGGAGCCCCAGAGGCCCTTTAGCAGTCCTCCGTGCTCCCCTTTCCACCGCCTCGCAGGTTGGCGCCCCGGACCGCTAGGGCTGCGGCAGCCTCAGTCTCCGCCCCGGGGACCAGCACTTTCTTGAATATTCCTTCCTGGGGAGGAATCACCCTGTTGAGTTTTCCAAGCGCCTCGCCTACGTGGGTCCCTCCCTTCAAAGCTGAGGGGTATGCAAGGGTTTTCGGCCTCCACAGCCGCAGATGGTTAGCATGTGGCAATAGAGAGCGGTTTTTAAAGCTTAGACCAGAGGCTGAAGCGCTCGGGCATTTTTATTCTGCCGGAGTCGTGCGGTCTGGGAAGCAGACCTACCCGGGAAAGTTCAGGTTTAACTCATCTGTTGCGCGCCGCGGGCTGATTGAGCAGCTGGAGGTAGCCCCGGGCAGCGAGTTTCCGGCAGCTAGGTTGAGGAAGTCGGCTGTCAGATCCTCCGGTGAACTGGGAAGCTAGTCTTCTTCCTTCCTTCTTCTGCTACAAAAATTTTTTAAAGGCACATGAGCTTCTCCCCTCCCCCTCTCTTTCTCTCAGCCGAATTTGCAGCTTTTAAAAGTCCACATCAGTAAATCAAATTCCGTGGCTGTGTGAGAAGTCTGAGTTGAGTTACATGGATGGCCCGCAGCTGCATGTTTTTAAGGGGGCGAGGGGAATGGTTTCATAAGACCATTTCTCCTAAATAATCGACTGTATTAAATGCAGTCAGGTCGTAGACACTAACAACATAGACGTTCCGGATAGAATGGACAGGACTTGGAATTTTGCACTGTTTGCTTTAAGAAAGGGATGAAGCAGAAGCTGGATCTCCTTTTAGGAAATTGATCTAAAAGGCCAAAGAGGCTTGCCAGTTTCAACTTAACTGTTTCTGGTTTCTCTTGAGAGCTGTGGCTCTTGGACTTTCCCTTGGAATGCTCTCTGAAGGAATGGAATAGCCACTACTGAGTGGGGGAAGGGAAAAGACGTGGCAGCAGTGTTCTTTCATCAACTTTTGCCTCCTCTTCTTTTTTTTTTTAATAGGTTCTGGCAAGAAACGTATTTCCCCTTTTAGATTTATATGTAGCTTATGAATGAGGCTAGTCTTTTCCTAAAAATCTGATGAAATATTCAAGTCTTCATAGCGGGAATACTGGAATTTAATTTATGAAACACTTAAAAGGGATTTTTCTGATCAAATATCTGTGGGAAAAATGGATATAATAAGCAAGAAATATTTAAGAAGCTGAAAGTGAACAACCTTGAATAAGGGTTTTTCCTTTGATTTAAAATTTAAGTAGACATTCAGTGATTTTTTTTTTAAACTTTGACTTTTAGCCTGTGAATGTAATTCCTAATCTTAACGATGAACTTCATATTTACCTTCCTCCCCCCCAATCGTGGGAAGTGTAAGTTTTATTACTTACCTTAAAACTTTTTTATTTATTTATTTTTGGCTGTGCTGGCTCTCCCTTTCTGCCCATGGGCTTCCTTTAATTGTGGTGAGCAGGGACTACTCTCTAGTTGCCCTGCACAGGCTTTTTATAGCGGTGGCTTCTCTTGTAGAGCTCTGCAGGGGTTTGAGTAGTTGGGCACATGGGCTTAGTTACTCCTTCACATGTGAGATATTTCCAGACCAGGCAGGGATCAAACCCAGGTCCTCGGATTTTTAACTACTGGGCCACCGGGGAAGTCCTGTTAGTTAGTTTTGAAAGTCCTGTCAGTTTTGGTTTTAGTACATTATGCCTTAAGTCCTGTGATATTTTAGATGTCTGATGGCAAAGGATTCTTATAGATTTAACATAGTTACTACGAAAAGGATTACTTTGTGTCTTTAGGTGAAGAATGCTATTTCCTTTGATATCCTACAATGAGTTTTATTTTGAAGTACTGAAAATCAAGGATTTTTGTAAGCGGATAATTGTATTTGCCATTTTGGTAATTAAAATAGTGAAAAAAATGAAAATATACTTTTAATTATTGCAGAAAAAATTAGTGTAAAAGACTAATGAAAAAAAAAAAAAAGGCTGTGTATTACCAGAGTACTGCAGGTTGTTGCAGGTGAATCTTGGCTTTTTGGTAAGGAGATGTTAACCTTTTCTGTTACCTCAGAGTGGGTTGTATACTGACAAGCAGTATCTTTTATAGGGCAGATAGGTTTGAGCTCCTGCTTTTATTCCATGGATGCAGCCTAAAGCTTGTGAGCCTTCACTTCTGTGAATAGAATGCCTTATTTTACTTAGCAGTTATCAACTGGGAGAAATATAATTACATCACTTAGATTTGAAAAGTGTCCCTGTGGGATTCATAGTAGTACTTCTCAACCTATTTTGTGGTCGTGAAGTCCATTGGAAATCTGATAGAAGGTGTGGACTCTGGGTCTGAAAATGCAAGTACACATATCAGTGTGGAATTTTAATCACCATTTACAGAAATTCTCTCCCTCCATAAGTGCATCTGTAAATTCTAAAAACCCTAACCCTGTTAAGAACTAAAAAGTAAAAAGAGATACAGAATAAAGGCATCTAGGTATCTTGAGGCAGGATTTCTTGAATATTTTGGAAAATCGATCTAGGCTTTGTATCTGACTGGCCTTGACTGTATAGATTACCCTAGTAAACTTTGGCTAAAAGAGTTTTTAGGGCTTCCTGGATGGCTCAACGGTAAGGAATCCGACTGCAGTGCAGAAGATGGGTTCGTTTCCTGGGTTGGGAATGATACCCTGGAGGAGGAAATGGCAACCCACTCCAGTATTCTTGCCTGAGAAATTCCCTGGACAGAGGAGCCTGGTGGGCTACAGTCCGAAGGGTCACGAAAAGTCTGACATGACTGAACAACTGTGCAGAGAATAGTTTTTAACAAAGTGAATAAGTTAGTTGGAGAATTGTTGAATTGCTTAATTGCCTAGGTAATTATACATCATGTTGGCCTCCCCTCACCCCCTTACATATTGTAACATATCTTTGGTTCTGCTCTAAAAGTGGAAAATGCTTGAAGGTAAATAAATTGCATAGACCCTTGGCATTACACTTTATTGCTCTTCTTACAGTGAGATCTTGAATCTTTTAAAAAATATTTGTTTATTTGGCTGCACCAGGCCATTGTGCCATACAAACTCTTAGTTGTGATATGTGGGATCTAGTTCTCTGACCACGGATGGAACCCAGTGGGCCTCCTGCATTGGGAGCTTGGAGTCTTAGCCACTGGACCACCAGGGAAGTCCTAAGATCTTGAATCTTAGAATTACATTATAAGGTGCGAGTGTGTGGGTGTGTATAGTAAATGAATATATGAGACAAGCCAAATAAAGTGGGTATGTGGTTTTGTGAAAGCTTCATTAATTAAAGCTTCATTTATGTTTCTACCCTATGAAATTTATTTGTATAAATTAAAGCTATTCTCTCATTAGTTTTTTCTAGCCAAATAATTGTGCTTCAGTAAAAACTAATGAAACTCAAAGGATTTCATTACGTTTACTCCAACAGTTTTGAACTTGATATAATGAAAAACATTCCTTTTCCTGAGGTTGTTTGGATGATCAGTGTGACTATTAGTGCATTTGGTTGTGCATTGACAAAAACAATATAGAGATTTATGTTTCTTATGTAGTTGTCATCAGCGGGTGAGTACTCTCTTGGACTTCTTAAACTTCCTGCTTAGTGTTTTATATAAATGTCCATGTTTAGTGTCCATGTTTTGGTTTGCATATTTTTCATGTAAATAGTGATATTATATCAAGTTAATATACTCTTGTCTTTTTTTCTTGTTGGGCACTTGAACTATTTCTTCACTGTAAATATTGTGAAGAGAAGCCTGAAATTTAGTGGTTTATTTTATTTTATCTACCTGTTTAGCAAAACCTTAACTAGTTTTCTTTCTACCTTTACTTTTTTTTATTTTGGAAAAGAAACACATGACAGTAAAAATTCTTATACTAGTCATTTTTTCTTCCCACTAAGAATTTTCTAGGGAATTGAATTGGGCTTTTTTAATCAATCTGATAACAATTAAAGGACTTTCAGTTCAGTCACTCAGTCGTGTCCTACTGTTTGAGACCCCTCATATAGTATGTACTTCTTGTGGTGGGGGGAGGATGTCTGGCTTCTTAAACTCAGTATTAGTGCTTTGAAATTCATCCATATTATTATGTGTTTGTGTCTTTTTATTGTTGGATAATATTATATTGTATGGATATACTGCAAAACTTTGTTTTAGTCCATGTTCTTATTGACGGCCATTTGGGTGGTTTTCAGCTTTTAACTATTATAAATAAAGCTACTATGAGCATTCACATATAAGTCTTTGGAGGAATATATACTTTCTTTTCTCTGACATAAATGTCTAAGAGTGGAATAGCTGCATATGTGATAGGGAAATATTTTTTCCCAGACTGTGGCTTGTTTTAATTCTTTTAACAGTGTGTTTCAAAGGGCAGCAATTGGCTCTAATCGTGGACAGAATGTCTGTGCAGAAAATCTTTTTCTGTGCAGAAAGATTTTTTAAAAAAAAACTCTATAATAAGTGAATTCTGCAAGGTTGAAGGATAGAAGGTCAGTATATAACAATCAGTTGTATTTCTATATAATAGCCAAGGACAATTGGAAATAAAAATTTTAAAGTACCATCTCAATAGCACCAAAACTTGTAAAATATTTAGTATTAGCTTTACAAGACATGTGCAAGATTTGTATAATGAAAATTATAAGACACTAATGGAAGAAACCAAAGAATACCTACATAAGTGGAGAGAGATACCATATTCATGTGTTGGAAGAGTTAATATTGTTAAGATAACCATTTGTCCTGAGCTCATCTATAGAGTCAATGCAATTCCAGCCAGATCTCAGGAGGAGAGGATTTCCTATAGAAAGTAACAAGCTGATTCTAAAATTGATATAGGAAAACAATGAAACTAGAAAAAGGTAAAACAATTTTGAAAAAGACAAAAAAGTTGAAAAACTTGTGATTTCAACTTATTATATTACTGCAATACTCAAGAGTAAAGATAGCGAATAGGCAAACTTATAGATCAATGGAAAAAAATAGAGAAATCAGACATGCAAAATGGTCAGTTTGTTTTGATGAGGGTACTAAGGCAATTCAGTAGAGAAAGGATAATCTGGAATAGTTGTATGTTCATATATAAAAAAACTCCGTCTTATTTGGGCATCTAATATCCTCTGTTGGACACTGGGCAGCCCCTTGCTCAGGAATTCGTATAAATATTTTAACAGATGACAGAAAGGCACCAATGGATATGAAATAGGAAATAAGGTTTACTCACCAAGTCAACGCAAAAGGATTCCTTAAGGAGAGGTCTTAGGTTTAGTCCAGAATGAAGCAAAAGTGAAGTAGGGTGGTTGAGTTTAATTTTCATTGTGACCTGGAGTGTGATAGTTCCCGTGTGTGGGATTTTCATGGTTTTAGCTTCCCACTGATAGTGGAGAGAATGGCCAGGCTTTCATACTGACTTATCCAGATGTGGGGCAAAGGGAGAGGGAAGTGGGCTTTAAGGCAGTTAGCCTTCAAACATCAAAATAGAAAATTTTTCTTTATTATAGCCTCAGTGCAACAATTCCCCATAGTCTATGCAAAAACTGGTTCAAAATGGTTCATAGATCTCAAAATAAGACCTAAAGCTAGAAAATAACTTGAAGAAAATATAAGACAATCTTTTGGACCTTAGATTGAGCAGAGTTTTTTTTTTTTTTTTAATCAGCAAAAAGTTAGACACCAAAAGCATGATCCATAAATGAATAAATCAGTACTATGTTCACCTTCAAAATTAAGAACTTATGCATGGTGGAGAGATTTGACAGAATGTGGTCCACTGGAGAAGGGAATGGCAAACCACTTCAGTATTCTTGCCTTGAGAACCCCATGAACAGTATGAAAAGGCAAAATGATAGGATACTGAAAGAGAAACTCCCCAGGTCAGTAGGTGCCCAATATGCTTCTGGAGATCAGTGGAGAAATAACTCCAGAAAGAATGAAGGGATAGAGCCAAAGCAAAAACAATACCCAGCTGTGGATGTGACTGGTGATAGAAGCAAGGTCCAATGCTGTAAAGAGCAATATTGCATAGGAACCTGGAATGTCAGGTCCATGAATCAAGGCAAATTGGAAGTGGTCAAACAAGAGATGGCAAGAGTGAATGTCGACATTCTAGGAATCAGCAAACTGAAATGGACTGGAATGGGTGAATTTAACTCAGATGACTATTATATCTACTACTGTGGGCAGGAATCCCTTAGAAGAAATGGAGTTGCCATCATGGTCAACAAAAGAGTCCGAAGTGCAGTACTTGGATGCAATCTCAAGAACGACAGAATGATCTCTGTTCGTTTCCAAGGCAAACCATTCAGTATCACAGTAATCCAAGTCTATGCCCCAACCAGTAACGCTGAAGAAGCTGAAGTTGAACGGTTCTGTGAAGACCTACAAGACCTTTTAGAACTAACACCCAAAAAAGATGTCCTTTTCATTATAGGGGACTGGAATGCAAAAGTAGGAAGTCAAGAAACACCTGGAGTAACAGGCAAATTTGGCCTTGGAATATGGAATGAAGCAGGGCAAAGACTAATAGAGTTTTGCCAAGAAAATGCACTGGTCATAACAAACACCCTTTTCCAACAACACAAGAGAAGACTCTACACATGGACATCACCAGGTGGTCAACATCGAAATCAGACTGATAATACTCTTTGCAGCCAAAGATGGAGAAGCTCTATACAGTCAGCAAAAACAAGACCAGGAGCTGACTGTGGCTCAGACCATGAACTCCTTATTGCCAAATTCAGACTGAAATTGAAGAAAGTAGGGAAAACCACTAGACCATTCAGGTATGACCTAAATCAAATCCCTTATGATTATACAGTGGAAGTGAGAAATAGATTTAAGGGCCTAGATCCT
>NW_011494881.1:7173035-7173769 GCF_000754665.1 Bison bison bison | reverse complement strand
GAGGTACAGGAGACAGGGATCAAGACCATTCCCATAGAAAAGAAATGCAAAAAAGCAAAATGGCTGTCTGGGGAGGCCTTACAAATAGCTGTGAAAAGAAGAAAAGCAAAAAGCAAAGGAGAAAAGGAAAGATATAAACATCTGAATGTAGAGTTCCAAAGAATAGCAAGAAGAGATAAGAAAGCCTTCTTCAGCGATCAATGCAAAGAAATAGAGGAAACAACAGAATGGGAAAGACTAGGGATCTCTTCAAGAAAATCAGAGGAACATTTACCAGAGGAACAGATACCAAAGGAACATTTCATGCAAAGATGAGCTCGATAAAGGACAGAAATGGTATGGACCTAACAGAAGCAGAAGATATTAAGAAGAGATGGCAAGAATACACAGAAGAACTGTACAAAAAAGATCTTCACAACCCAGATAATCACGATGGTGTGATCACTCACCTAGAGCCAGACATCCTGGAATGTGAAGTCAAGTGGGCCTTAGAAAGTATCACTACGAACAAAGCTAGTGGAGGTGATGGAATTCCAGTTGAACTATTCCAAATCCTGAAAAATGATGCTGTGAAAGTGCTGCACTCAATATGCCAGCAAATTTGGAAAACTCAGCCATGGCCACAGGACTGGAAAAGGTCAGTTTTCATTCCAATCCCAAAGAAAGGCAATGCCAAAGAATGCTCTAACTACTGCACAGTTGCACTCATCTCACACGCTAGTAAAGTAATGCTC
>NW_011494881.1:7135754-7172483 GCF_000754665.1 Bison bison bison | reverse complement strand
CTCAACATTCAGAAAACGAAGATCATGGCATCCGGTCCCACCACTTCATGGGAAATAGATGGGGAAACAGTGGAAACAGTGTCAGACTTTATTTTTCGGGGCTCCAAAATCACTACAGATGGTGATTGCAGCCATGAAATTAAAAGATGCTTACTCCTTGGAAGGAAAGTTATGACCAACCTAGATAGCAGTTCAAAAGCAGAGACATTACTTTGCCAACAAAGGTTTGTCTAGTCAAAGGCTATGGTTTTTCCTGTGGTCATGTATGGATGTGAGGTCATGTATGGACTGTGAAGAAGGCTGAGCGCCGAAGAATTGATGCTTTTGAACTGTGGTGTTGGAGAAGGCTCTTGAGAGTCCCTTGGACTGCAAGGAGAGTCAACCAGTCCATTCTGAAGGAGATCAGCCCTGGGATTTCTTTGGAAGGAATGATGCTAAAGCTGAAACTCCAGTACTTTGGCCACTTCATGCGAAGAGTTGACTCATTGGAAAAGACTCTGATGCTGGGAGGGATTGTGGGCAGGAGGAGAAGGGGACGACAGAGGATGAGATGGCTGGAGGGCATCACTGACTCGATAGACGTGAGTCTGAGTGAACTCTGGGAATTGGTGATGGACAGGGAGGCCTGGCATGCTGCAGTTCATGGGGTCGCAAAGAGTCGGACACAACTGAGCGGCTGATCTGATCTGATGCTGTTTGAAAGAGTGTTATGAAAGTGAAAAGGCAAGTCACAGACCTGGGAGTTAATATTCTCCTATCACATATCTAACAGAAAACTTGTATCCAGAATATCTACAGAACTCACAACCTTCAATAGTAAGTGAACAGCCTAATTAAAAATTTGACAAAATGATTTAAGTAGAAACTTTACCAAAAAAGGAATATGGATAGCAAGTAAATATACCTAAAGATACTAAACATCATTGATAATTGAAGAGTTGTAAGTTAAAACCACAATGAGAAACCAGTAGTGAGAAAATTAAGACATTAAGAAAAATGAAGGAAGAAAGGAAAAATAAAAAAAACAATACCAAATGCTGACAAGACCATGGGGCAGTTGGAGCTTTCATTTGTTGACACGGGCAATGAAAACAGTATAGCGACTTTAACATTTGGCAGTTTTTTATGAAGGTAAACATACATATGGGTGGGCTTTTCTGGTGGCTTAACCGGTAAAGAATCTGCCTGCAATGTGGGAGACTGGGTTTGATCTCTGGGCTAGGAAGATCCCCTGGAGAAGGGAATGGCAGCCCACTCCAGTATTCTTGCCTGCAAAATCCCATGGACAGAGGAGCCTGTCAGGCTACAGTCCGTGGGATCACAAGAGTTGGCCATGACTTAGCAAATAAACCACTAAACCACCACCACTATATATGCTTACTGTGGAACCTAGCATTCCTACTCCCAGATTTACCTAGTGAAATGAGAGTTTATGTTGATTTTTTAAAATAATTTTATTCATTGATTTTATTTTTGGCTGTGCTGGGTCTTTGCTTTGGGCAGGCTTACTCTGGTTGCTGTGAGCAGGGGCTACCCTCTAGTTGCCATGTGTGGTTTTCTTATTGCCGTGGCTTCTCTTGTTGCTTAGTTGCTCTGCAGCAGGTTTGATCTTGGACTAGGGGTCAGACCTGTGCCCCCTACATTGGCAGGCAGATTCTTATCCACTGTACCACCAAGAAAGTTCTTGATTTCCTTTTTTTTTTCAAACAGCTTTATTGAGATATAATTCACATACCATATAATTTACCTCTTAAAGTGTACAATTCAGTGGATTTTAATACATCTACAGAGTTGTGTAACCATTATGACAATCAATTTTAATCCTTTTTCAAATAAATCACTCCAAAAAGACACCTCAGATCTATTAGCAGTCACTCTCCTCTCCCTCCCCCAGCTCTAGGCAATCACTAATATGCTTCTTTTTAATGTCTGTAGATTTTTTTTCATGTAACATAATGTTTTTGAGGTTTATTTGTATTGTAGCAGTATTAGTACTTCATTTCCTTTTATGGGCAAATAAGATTCCATTGTATGGTTATATCAAATTTTGTTTATTCAGTCATCATTTGGGTTGTTTCCACCTATTTGCAATTAATGCTACTGTGGACATTTCTGTACAAATATTTCTGTGGATATGTGCTTTCATTTGGTTTGGGTATAGACCTAGTAGTGGAATTGTTGGGTCATATGGTGACTCCATGTTTAACTTTTTTAGGAACTGAAAAGTTCCTAAAACTTTTAGGAAAACTGTTTTCCAAAGTAACTACACCATTTTACATTCCTATCAGCAATGTATGAGTATTCCAGTTTCTTCACATCCTTGTCAATACTTACTCTTTTTATTACTATAGCTATCCTAGGGGCTGTGAAGTGGTATCTCATAGCGGTATTTCATTTACATTTCCATAATGACGTAACAGAACCTTGTGTGCACCAGGACCCGGGAGAAAGGAGCAGTGACCCCACAAGAGACTGACCCATGCTTGCCTGGGAGTGTCCAGGAGTCTCCAGCCGAGGCGTGGGTCAGTGGAGGCCTGCTGCAGGGTTGGGGGCACTGAGTGTAGCAGTACATGCATGGCATCTTTTGAGGGAGGTCACCATTATCTTCATTACCTCCACTGTAGTTTGGCCTCAGGTAAATAGCAGGGAGGGAATACAGCTCCACCCATCAACAGAAAATTGTTAAAGATTTACTGAGCATAACCCCGCCCATCAGAACAAGACCCAGTTTCCCCCTCATTCAGTCTCTCCCATCAGGAAACTTCCATAAGCCTCTATTTTTCTCCATCAGTGGGCAGACAGATTGAAAACCACAATCGTAGAAAACTAACCAATCTGATCACTTGGACCACAGCCTTGTCTAACTCAGTGAAACTATGAGCCACGCTGTGTAGAGCCACCCAAGACGGACAGGTCATGGTGGAGAGTTCTGATAAAATGTGGTCCACTGGAAAAGGGAATGGCAAACCACTTCAGTATTCTTGCCTTGAGAACCCCATGAACAGTATGAAAAGGTAAAAAGATAGGACACTGAAAGAGGAACTCCCCAGGTCGGTAGGTGTCCAATATGCTACTGGAGATCAGTGGAAAAATAATTCCAGAAAGAATGAAGAGATGGAGCCAAAGCAAAAACAATACCCATTTGTAGATGTGACTGGTGCTGGAAGCAAGTGAGTGAAGTCGCTCAGTTGTGTCCGACTCTTTGTGACCCCATGGACTGTAGCCTATCAGGCTTCTCAGTCCATGGGATTTTCCAGACAATAGTAATGGAATGGATTGCCGTTTCCTTCTCCAGGGGATCTTCCTGACCCAGGTATCGAACCCAGATCTCCCACATTGTAGACAGATGCTTAACCGTCTGAGTCACCAGGGAATTCCCTGATAGAAGCAAAGTCCAATTCTATAAAGAGCAATATTGCATAGGAACCTGGAATGTTAGGTCCATGAATCAGGGCAAATTGGAAGTGGTCAAACAGATGACAAGAGTGAATGTCGACATTTTAGGAATTAGCGAACTAAAAAGGACTGGAATGGGTGATTTTAACTCAGATGACCATCATATTGACTACTGTGGGCAAGAATCCCTTAGAAGAAATGAGTCAACAAAAGAGTCCGAATGCAGTACTTGGGTGCAATCTCAAAAATGACAAAATGATCTCTGTTCATTTCCAAGGCAAACCATTCAGTATCACAGTAATCCAAGTCTGTTCCCCGACCAGTAATGCTGAAGAAGCTGAAGTTGAATGGTTCTATGAAGACCTACAAGACCTTCTAGAACTAACACCCAAAAAAGATGTCCTTTTCATTATTGGAGACTGGAATGCAAAAGTAGTAAGGCAAGAGATACCTGGAGTAACAGGCAAATTAGGTTTTGGAGTACAGAATGAAGCAGGGCAAAGGCTAATAGAGTTTTGCCGAGAGAATGCACTGTTCATAGCAAACACCCTCTTCCAGCAACACAAGAGAAGACTCTACACATGGACATCACTAGATGGCCGACACTGAAATCATATTGATTATATTCTTTGCAGCCAAAGATGGAGAAGCTCTATACAGTCAGCAAAAACAAGACCAGGAGCTGACTGTGGCTCAGATCATGAACTCCTTATTGCCAAATTCAGACTTAAATTGAAGAAAGTAGGAAAAACCACTAGACCATTCAGGTATGACCAAAATCAAATCCTTTATGATTATACAGTGGAAGTGAGAAATAGATTCAAGGGATTAGGTCTGATAGACAAGAGTGCCTGAAGAACTATGAACGGAGGTTTGTGACATTGTACAGGAGACAGGGATCAAGACCATCCCCAAGGAAAAAAAATGCAAAAAGGCAAAATGGCTGTCTGAGGAGGCCTTACAAATAGCTGTGAAAAGAAGAAGAGCGAAAACCAAAGGAGAAAAGGAAAGATATACCTATTTGAATGCAGAGTTCCAAGAATAGCAAGGAGAGATAAGAAAGCCTCCCTCAGTGATCAGTGCAAAGAAATAGAGAAAAACAACAGAATGGGAAAGACTAGCGATCTCTTCAAGAAAATTAGAGATACCAAGGGAACATTTCATGCAAAGATGGGCACAATAAAGGACAGAAATGGTATGCACCTAACAGAAGCAGAAGATATTAAGAGGTGACAAGAATACACAGAAGAACTGTACAAAAAAGATCTTCACGACCCAGATAATCACGATGATGTGATCTCTCACCTAGAGACAGAAATCCTGGAATGCAAAGTCAACTGGGCCTTAGGAAGCATCACTACAAACAAAGCTGGTGGAGGTGATGGAATTCCAGTTGGGCTATTTTCAGTCCTAAAAGATGATGCTGAAAGTGCTGCCCTCAATATGCCAGCAAATTTGGAAAAGTCAGCAGTAGCCACAGGACATGAAAAGATCAGTTTTCATTCCAATCCCAAAGAAAGGCAACGCCAAAGAATGCTCAAACTACCGCACAATTGCACTCATCTCACACGCTAGCAAAGTAATGCTCAAAATTCTCCAATCCAGGCTTCAGCAGTACGTGAACCGTGAACTTCCAGATGTTCAAGCTGGTTTTAGAAAAGGCAGAGGAACCAGAGATCAAATTGCCAACATCTATTGGATCATCAAAAAGGCAAGAAAGATCCAGAAAAACATCTATTTCTGCTTTGTTGACTATGCCAAAGCCTTTGACTGTGTGGATCACAACATACTGTGCAAATATGAGAAGACCAGTCTACCTGACCTGCCTCCTGAGAAATCTGTATGCAGATTAGGAAGCAACAATTAGAACTGGACATTGAACGACAGACTGGTTCCAAATCGGGAAAGGAGTATGTAATGGCTGTATGTTGTCACCCTGCTTATTTAACTTATATGCAGAGTACATCATGAGAAACACTGGGCTGGATGAAGCACAAGCTGGAATCAAGATTGCTGGGAGAAATATCAATAACCTCAGATTTGCAGATGACATCACCCTTATGACAGAAAGTGAAGAGGAACTAAAGAGCCTCTTGATGAAAGTGAAAGAGGAGAGTGAAAAAGTTGGCTTAAAGCTCAGCATTCAGAAAACTAAGATCATGGTATTTGGTTCCATCACTTCATGACAAATAGATGGGGAAACAGTGACAGACTTGATTTTTGGGGGCTCCAAAATCACTGCGGATGGTGACTGCAGCCATGAAATTAAAAGACGCTTACTCCATGGAAGGAAAGTTATGACCAACGTAGACAGCACATTAAAAAGCAGAGACATTGCTTTGCCAACAAAGGTCTGTCTAGTCAAGGCTGTGATTTTTCCAGTAGTTGTGTATGGATGTGAAAGTTGGGCTATAAAGAAAGCTGAGCGCAGAAGAATTGATGCTTTTGAACTGTGTTGTTGGAGAAGACTCTTGAGAGTCCCTTGGACTGCAAGGAGATCCAACCAGTCCATCCTAAAGGAGATCAGTCCGGGGTGTTCATTGGAAGGACTGATGCTGAAGCTGAAACTCCAATACTTTGGCCACCTGAAAACTGAGTCATCTGAAAAGACCCTGATGCTGGGAAAGATTGAAGGCAGGAGGAGAAGGGGACAACAGAGGATGAGATGTTTGGATGGCATCACCAACTCGATGGATGTGAGTTTAAGTAAACTCTGGGAGTTGGTGATGGACAGGGAGGCCTGGCGTGCTGCAGTCCATAGGGTCGCAAAGAGTCGGACATGACTAAGCAACTGAATGACTAGTGATGTTGAGTTTTTTCATGTACTTATTGGCCATTTGTGGCTTCTTTGGAGAAATGTCTCTTCAAACCCTTTTCTCATTTAAAAAGTGGATTATTTTTCTATTGTTCAGTTCTAAGAATACTGTATACTAGGTATTAAACTTTTGTTAGAGATATGATTTTTAATTTAATTTTTTTTTTCTTTACCATTCTTTTGGTTGTCTTTTAAGTTTCCTGAAAGATGAAAGTTTTAAATTTTGATGAAGTCCAGTTTAATTTTTTCCTTGGTTTCTTGTGCTTTTTATGTGTCATATCTAAGAAATTATTGTCTAGATATCAATGTTTAAGTGCTTAATCAAGGTTATGAAGATTTACACCTCTTTTTTCCCCAAGAGGTTTATAGTTTTAGATTTCAAGATAATCTTGGATACATTTTGAGTTAATTTTAGCGTCAATATAAAGTTTTCTTAAGTTTATTCCCAGGTAATTAACATATTGGTTGCTGTTGCTTCTGGTGATTGGTTCTTGTTTGTATGGACAGGTCCTTTTCTAAAGGGAATGTTGCTTTTTTGTAAATGATAATTTTTCAAGTAGTATTAGCTTGCTTTAAAAAAAAAATTACTACAACCCAGAGGGATAGGGTGGGAGGGATTTGGGAGGGGGTTCAGGATGGGGGGACACATGTGCACCCATGACTGATTCATGTCGATGTATGGCAAAAATCACAATATTGTAAAGTAATTATCTTCCAGTTAAAATAATTTAAAAAATCAATCTTTAAGTTTCATTGAAAGCAGTTGTTTTGGAATAGTTTGTTTTACCACATGTTCCTTGTTGTTGTTTTACTGGCTATGTCGTGTCTGACTGTTTTGCAACTGCGTGGACTATAGCCCACCAGTCTCCCCTGTCCATGGGATTTCCTAGGCAAGAATACTGGAGTGGATTGCCATTTCCTCCTCCAGTGGATCTTTCCGACCTGGGATCAAACCCAAGTCTCCAGCATTGGCAGGTGGATTCTTTACCACTGAGCTACCTGGGAAGCCCACATATTCCTTAAGTTTAATAAATCTAAAATGTGTATTGTACAAGATTTTATTTTCCAATTGTATCCTAAGGGTGGCAAAGACACTGCAGTTGCCTTATCAGGATTTTTTCTGTAAATCAAATATACATACAAATTGTTTTTGAGCAGAAGGGATTGATGGTGGTATTATGCCCTAGTAGAAGTATGGAGTTGCTCATTTGAATTTTACTAACCCAATGATTTGACTTGATCTTTTCACTTCAGTGCTACTTTGACTTCATTTGTTAGCTTGCATATTTGTTTATTTATAGAAATAAAAATTTTCTATTAGAAATGTTTATTAAAATGCAGAAATTGAGTAAAGAGAATGGACTGTGATTCCCTCTCAGACAATTGTTAACATTTTTTGATTTCTAAAGAATTGCTGTTTTATATTATTGCTGTTTTTAATATCCTAATCAATATTTATTGATATTCATGTTATAAAGCACATAGTTTCATTAACAAAGAGAAGATACTGCAAATTCATCAGATGAGAAGTATATAGACTATGTTAATTTTGGGAAATACCAGCATTTTTATAAGCCACAAGGAGAGCATGTATAATTTAATGTTTACTTCTTTTACTTCTTCCCTTCCACTGCCTCTGTCCACTTTTTTCTCCCACTCACATTTCTAAATTATAAAGCCTGTGCACCTGTTTGCTAGTAGATTGGGCTTCTTGGTCCTTTTCACTGCCTTAGCCCAGGGTTGAGGTTGCCTGGGCTTCCCGCAGTTCTCCAAGTCACCTCTTTTTCCATGTCCTTTGAGACACTCTTGGCAACAAATCTATTTATTCTTGTGCTCTTGCCCCACATCCAAAAGTAACATTTCTTAAGTGTCTCCTAGGTGTCAGGCATTGTCCAAGGCACTTTCATCTGAAGTACTGCTGATTTTTTATTATTAGCTGGTGGTCAAGTTTGGCCTCATATTAGATACCTTACCTTTTTGCTTATTCTGCTTCCCTTTAAAGGGACCACCAAATAAAAGTCAACATTACTGATGAAATTTTACTAAATTGCAGGCCTCCTAGTCTCACGTACGGTAATTTTTGTTTTTTTCCTGTTCTTAGAAAAGAATCCTGATACTTTATCCTATATTGGGAAATGTATGTATTGCTAACTAAAGTGTTGGAAATAATTGAGAGGTATATTTTACAGTTTAAAATACACAGTTTAAAAATCATTGAAGAATGGCACCATTTTAATTATAAATAAGATTTGTTTCATTCTCAAACTTTCCCCTCAGCCTACACTTATTATTAAAATGTTTCTGGTTTAGGGGAACTTGGCTTTCTTAGAAATAGAAACTTTAAATATTGAGCTTAACTTCAATTGTGAATCCAGTTTAAATATTTTTTTAATGGATTAAAATCATATTTATTCTTAAACTTTGTATCTCACATATATTCATTGAATTTCTAAAATTAAGAAAAACATTTAAAAGATCATTGAAAAATATTGCTTTTTGGTGCTAGGGAATAGAGAGTAGTAAACACATGAGAATTATTTACCTTTTTTAGTTTGCCTTAAAGAAACAGGGTTGATGAGTAAAAGTGTGTGTGTGTGTATGTATATATATATATATATTTTTTTTTAGATCTGATGTTAGATCTTATTTGTCACTCTTGGAACATCTCATTTTTGACTGGACTCAGAAGTTCTCAGGACAGCCTCCATCTCTTGGTAATCTGTTATTGCCATTTTTCTTTGGCTTCCTTCATTCTCTTGGCCAAAAGTTTAGCATATTCTGCAGCCTCTTCCTTATTTTTCTTAGTACACTGTTTCTTCAGAGCAGTAGTGTTGCAATAGGCCAGCATTCGTGTTGCAGAATACGTGGAGTAATATGACGCTGAATCTTGGGTGCTTTGGTAGTGGGTTTCTTACCTTCTTTGTTTAAGGGCTTTCTCACAATATATTGGTGGACATCTTCTTCTTTAGAGAGGAGAGAAAGTGTATTCATTTGGACTCTGGGTTAAACAGAAATCTTAACTCATACTAGTCCATAATGGAATTTAAGAATTATGGCGATAGGAAGTTGTCTTAGCAACAGAGGTCAGGAGTATGATTAAATTTCCAGAATAATTGGAACATCCGCATGTTTTCTTCTGTCTCTTGTCTGTCTTCCTCTCTGTGTATGTGCATCATCTTAAAATCTTTCTAAATAAGCTTCATTCACTTGGTCCCTAACTTTTCCCAAGCTTTATTTGTAAAATAGTTCAGACATTCAAAGAGTGCCTGCCACCACTTTTCTCAGTTTCATTTTCAAATTTTCTGACAAAGAACTTTGAATGGCCACTTGGTCAGGGAGAAGTATCATGCTATATAACATGACTGGTAAAACTGTGGGAATGAATTACGGGTGAACTAGGGCAGTTAAAAAGGTAGAAGGGGGCAATTTCCAGGAGAAAGAGTAGGGATGATTGAGGTGCCATGTAGGGAAAAACAAGCGTGTGTTTTTGAAATGATCTTATCTTCAGATTACTTCTGACAGGGAAGACTGAGCTTTGGAAGAACCTCTGAAAGACAGCCTACATAGCACTTTCAGTTAAGGGCAGTATCTTGGTTTAGAGGTTCTCTCCAATCATATCCTAAACTGCTGTTCCATTGGAATGATGCTAAACACTGGGTTCACTGCTCAAGTATAGAAAATTGTGGCAAAGAGGCTAGCATGACTTCTGGGTTTTTAATCGAAAAGTTGGTCATACCATTGAAGCACTCATCCCAGACTCTATGTATGTACCAGAGATGCAGCTCACTCTCTTTGGGAGTAGAAGTATGACTGGGATTCTTAGAGTTAAGTTAAAACAAATGGTAATTGGCAGAGCAATTACAGGGCAGAACAGAAATATAACTGGTTCTATTAGCAATCACTCTTAGTTGTCTTGGAAAATCCATCCTGCTTATATGAAAGAGACGTTCTGTCTAGATGTGTATACCACGTTGCAGTGGCCTGAATTAGCAGCTTGAATGTGTGTTGATATTTTGTGCTGACCATAAAACCTGTCAGAAAGATTAAAGTCTAACACAGATGTCAGGAAAACCAACAGTTGAGTATGGAATTTGTATGAGGAAAAATAATCTTAAAGTTGGAACCCTCTAAAGAGGGTTTGGAACAAGTTGTGGAAGATGTGGAGAGACTGTTAGAGGGAGCCCTGTAAAAAGTTTTTCATGTCAGAGAAAGATTAGAATATCAAGCATTCTTTAGTCTGCCTAATTTTTGAGTGATTTGTTTGGGAAAGACAGACTTGTTAATGTTGCATTTTTTTTCTTGGAAGAAAAATGTTAGACCAAAAGGCTAATAGAATTATTTGCCAGATGCCCTGTTCTAGTAATCCATTGAATAACCTAAATATACAGTTCAGTGAATCCTGATAACTCAGAGTCATATTTAAAATAGTAGAACTGTTTAACTATAGTTCCCAGGTTTGGTTGATCTGTGAATATGTGGGACTGGACTTTTCTAGAAGGACAGTAGGAAAGTTTTAGATAAACAGTACACTTTGCATTTTATTTTTGTCCAGGTCTACCAGAGAATATGTTTCCCAGGTTGTTGTTTTCTTTATAGTTTTAGAAATATTTAAAATTAAAAAAATTTTTTTAATTTAAAAATATTCATGCATTTCAAACATTATATGTAATATATATAGATTATTTATAGATTAATAAACACTCATGAAACTGCCATCCAACCAAGAACCAAAATATTATGAGTAACTTATCCATACTGCTTCAGTAATAAATTTTATTCCTGTATAAATTTGTCTTTGTATCTGCCTCTTCTTTGTCTTTCTTTCCTTTCCTCCTTTCTCCCTTCTCTTCTTCTCCGTCTTTCTTTCATTGTGTCTTCTCTGGGATCTGGGATTTACCTTCTTTTGAAGAAGATTGCATCCTCTTTAACCCATTTAAATTCTATTTCAAGCTTGTTTGAGGATTTAGAACAGAAGGCATTTATGTCTTCCTGTTTTTGATAAAACCCTAATGTCTTTTGGGATGCTTTACTCTTAGTTGTACATAATGATTGCTTTGCATGCTGCTAACTGAACAAAGGTGGTAATAAATGGAAGTGAGACATCGTAAGTGATGAAACCATTATGTTTTAAAAGCCTGTGATTGATAAGGATATGCTTGTCTATAAACATGCCACTTAAGGTTTCTAAAGAATGTGCATGAGGCATAGTATTCAGACAGATTAGAGAAACCATTCCCTAGAGTAATCAGAAATTCTGTGACATGTTCTAAAAAATAAATTGAAGTAAAATATATTTTAAAGACAGAGTGCATCTTTTGTATGATTTCAAGAGGTAGTCATATCCTGTGGTTCTCAAAGTGTGATCACCAGAACAGCAGCAGCAGCGTCACCTGAGAACTTGCATATGTGATCTAGGTACTTTGACCATTGGGTGATCTGATACAGCTAAAGTTTAGAACCACTGTTATATACTCTATCTTCATTTATATTAACTAGTTTAGGTTGGCATGGTAATTTGGAGTAATGCTGTGAGAGGGTCTAAATTTTCTATTGCAAGTGACAGAAATCCAACTTAAACTAGTTTAAGAAAAAGGGAATTTACAGGCTACCTCAGCTGAGTTGGAAGATTATTGGGGAAGTTCACAGGTTCAGAGCAGAAACTATAAGAATCAGGGCCATGGAGCTTGTAAAACTGCTTGTTTCTGCATAACTTTGTCATTTTTATAGACTAAGTTCCTGTGTATGCTTGTCAGGTGGCACAGATGGTCACAGGCAGCTCCAAATTCATGTCCTCTGAGCGTAGCAATTCCAGAAAGAGCTGCTTTTTACCATTTCACAAGCCCACTCTTCAACAGTTAAATTCATAGGAATGAGGGTCAATGACTGGCTTAGCCTGGGTCATATGTCTATTTGTGGGAGAAAGGAGAATAGAAAAGTGTGCCACTACATTGTCAGGAGTGGCACACTTTCGGTTGCTTTCAAATAAGCTTAACAGTCTTTGAAGCACAGCAAGAAATCTAGAGGATTATCGAGTTAGAAAATGGGACATATGCAAACATGTTAGCTACTTTATTGTGTTAGAGTGTGGTTAACCATTTCGTTAAAGTCTTACGGTGCCAAAATATGGAAGTTGATGTTTTAGGTTTTCTATTTTGTATAGAGTTAATTTTTGTCATTATAAAAGCAAATATAATTAGAGAAATGCAAACCAAAACTACAGTGGAGTACCATCAGAATGGCCATCATTAAAAAGTCTACAAATGGAAAATGCTGCAGAGAGTGTACGGAAAAGTGAGCCCTTCTACACTGGTGGCGGGCATGTTGGTTGGTACAGCCCCTGTGAAATACAGTGTGGCAGTTCCTCAGAAAACTAAAAACAGAGCTGCCATATGATCCAGCAGTCCCACTCCTGGGCACATACCCAGACAAACTATAGTTCCAAAAGATACATGCATCGTTCATAACAGCCAAAACGTAGAAACATCCAAATGTTCATTGACAAATGAATGGATAAAGATGATGTGGTACCTATATAAAATAGCATACCACTCGGTCATGAAAAAGAATGGAAGGCCATTTGCAGCAACATGGATGCAACTAGAGATTATCATACTGTGAAGTAACTCAGAAAGAGAAAGACAAATATCCTATGGTATCCCTTATATGTGGAATCTAAAATATGACACTAATAAACCTGTCTACAAAACAGAAAAAGACTCACAGAACAAATTTGTGGCTGCAGAGGGGAAAGGGTGTGGGGGGAGAGAAAGACGGGGAGTTTGGGATCAGCAGATGTAAACTGTTATATATGGGATTCATAAACAACATGGTCCCACTCTGGAGCAGGCTACTATATATACAGGGAACTATATTCAATATCCTGTGATAAACCATAATGGAAAAGAATATTTTAAAGAATGTATGTATATACCTGAGTCACTTTGCTGTACAGCAGAGACTTGCACATTGCAAAACAACTGTACTTCAATAAAATTAAATAATAAGAACCTATTACATGAGAAAAAAATAAGCATTGAGTATAAAAGTAAATATACCCTGTGTTGTTTAGTTGCTAAGTTGTGTCCGACTCTTATGTGAGTTCATGGACAGTGGACCACCAGGCTCCTCTGTCTGTGGGATTTCCCAGGCAAGAATACTGGAGTGGGTTGTCATTTCCTTCTTCAGGAATCTTCCTGACCCAGGGATCAAACTTGTGTCTCCTGTATTGGCGGGTGGGTTCTTTACCAGTGAACCACCAGGAATGCCCAAACCCTTGACATCTGGAAAATACTGAAAAATAGGAAAGAAAAAAATCACGTAATGTTCTGCTCTCCAGAGACAACTACATTTTGGTGAATTTCCTCTGCATATTTTTTTGGTAAAATTATGATATTATAATGTTAAGTTTTTTCTTTGTTTTGATTAGTATTTATTACTAACTTTCTATCAGAGTGTAGTAGAAACTTAATCTTCTTCAGTATAGATTCCACCAGAGTTGTATGGTGTTTATTTTTTTTAAGACTTAATTTTTTAGAGCAGTTTTAGCTTCATAACAAAATTAAGAGAATGGTATGGAAATGTCGCATGTACTCCCTGCTCCCAATATGTGTAGCCCCCCACCAGAATGGCGTATTTTTAAAAATTAATGAATCTACATTGACACATCATAATTGCCCAAAGGCCATAGTTTAACATTACCCCTTCACTCTTAGTGTTGTAAATTCTGTGAAAATGAACAAATGTATAGTGATATGTATTCATCATTATGATATTACACAGTATTTTCACTGCCCTAAAAATCCTCTGTGCTCCATTTGTTCATCCCCCCTCTTCTTCTGCCAACTACTAATCTTTTTATTCTCTTAATAGTTTCACCTCTTCCAGAATATTATATAGTTGGAATTATACAGTATATAGCCTTTTCAGATTGGCTTCTTTCACTTAGTAATATATTAATACATGTAATATTCTTCGGTATCTCTTCATGACTTGGTAGCTCATTTCTTTTTAGCATTGAATAATATTCCATTGCCTAGATGTATCACAATTTATCTGTTCACCTTCTGAAGGACATCTTGGTTGCTTCCAAGTTTTGCCCATTATAAATAAAGTTGCTATAAATATCCATGTGCAGGCTTTTGTGAACATAAATTTTCAACTCCTTAGAGTAAATACTAAACATGATTGCTGGATCATATGGTAAGAGTGTATTTAATTTTTTAAGAAATTGCCAAACTTGTTTTCCAAAGTGACTGTACCATTTTGCAATCCCACCAGCAATGAATGTTGTAGGATTGATGTTAATTTTCAAATCTCGTTTTCATTTGAATTTACAAGTAAGGAATATGTTCATTTTAAGTTTCTTGACATATAGCACTATCATCATTAAGTATTTTAAATTTAGTTGTTACATTTAATTCTTCATTTGATAGGCAAAAACTGGCTATCTTATTTCAACTTCTTGAGTCCTTGATTACTGATGAGTCAGTTTTTATTTCAGTGGGTTTCGTTAACTGTAGTTCCTCTTTTGTGGCTTTCTGGGTTCTTAACCCACTCATTGGGCTTCCCTGGTGGCTCAGATGGTAAAGAATCCGCCTGCAATGCAGGAAAACTGAGTTCAATCCCTGGGTTGGGAAGATCCTCTCGGTAAGGGAACAGCTACCCACTCCAGTATTCTGGCCTGGAGAATTCCATGGACAGAGGAGCCTGGTGGGCTACAGTCTATGGCGTCGCAAAGAGTTGGATGCGACTGAGTGGCTTTCATTTTCAGCCCACCTCTCTGCTGATGTCTTGGGTTTTTTATTGATTTGCAGGAGTTCCTTAAATGAGCTCTGTTTTCTTTAGTTTCCTAGTTTATAGTTTTTATAAAACAATATGTAAACCTGTTATTTTGTGTATTTTAATTCCATTTGGCTTTAGATTATCTTATTTTTAAGTTTAAAAATTCTCTTTTCAGAGGTCCAGTAACTTTTGTTGTTTTGTTTTTTGTTATTATGACTCTTTATTTCATCTAGAATAAAGAAATTTTCAAGCTTTTTTGGTAATTTCTGTAGGCCAGTGTTTCTTGATTCATTGTAAGGTTTAAGGACAATAAAAGAAGACAGAGAAACTTTAGTGACAAAATACATTTTAGCAATGAAAAAAATGATAACTTCTTATCTGACAGATCTAAACTTTCTCATCAGAGCTAATGTTTAGACAACATTTCTGGTTAGCCTTCTCTTGGTACAGCAAAAGCATTTGTATTTGCTGGAAATAACATTCATTTATGAAGAAATTATGGCAGAAATCTGTTTAAACAGTGAGAAAATTCTAGACTGTTCAGACAGCCCAGGATTTTGAAAAAACCTTGGGCTTTGGCAAGAGCCCAGGAGAGGAAGTGTCTGCATCTGCTACATTCTAGAAGCCTTCCCAAAGAGTCACTGTAAGGCAGCCAAGAGAACAGTGTATTTCACTACTGTGTGGTTCTGGAGGAAACTTAGGAGGACTTCCAGCATGTCAGTTTCTGTGGTGATCTATTTTTATTGATTCAAGTTAGGAGGAAAATGGTATGTGTGTATGTGTATTGGGGTGTGTGTGTGTGTGAGAGAGAGAGATTGGGAGTTTTCTATTGTGGACAATGGTGTGTGTGTGTGTGTGTGTGTGTGTGGACAATGGTGTGTGTGTGTGTGGACAATGGTGTGTGTGTGTGTGTGTGTGTGTGTGTGTGTGTGTGTGTGAATGATAGGGAGTTTTCTAGTGTGGACTTGAACCTGTTGCTTTCGGTGAAGTCTCTTGGGGAGAGTCAGAGGTGCCTGCACAAAGAGGAATAGGGTGACAAGTGAGAATAAGCAATGGGTGTCTGTTATTGGTGTAAACAGTGTTACAGGGGTAACTTGTTTTCCTGTAAGGTAATAAAGAAGAACTTAAAAGTCCATGTTTATGTGGTAAAGAAGGAGCAAGAGAAGAGTGCTAACAGGGCCTTTGGGAAAGCAGGGTAAAATCTGCTGGTTAGTTGAAAATCTGCATCTGCCATGAAGAATCCATTCCAGAAAAGAAAGACAGAAGGGCTTTGCTGCCAGTTTTTTTTTTTTTTCCTGAATGCTAGAGCTATGTCCTGGGCTAAGGATTTTTTACGTAGAACACAGTAGAAAAAGCTCAACTTTGGGTCCTTTGAGAGAGATTACTAGCCTAAATCGACAGCTCGCTAACTTAAATACCACACTATTCACCTATTTAATGTTCATGATTGGTTGATTTTGAGTAGTTTCACAGTGTTCTTCAGCCATCAGTCCCCGCAGTATATTTTGGAACATATTCATCACCTCCAAACCTACAACTTTTAATTGAACTTATTTTAAAATCTAAAGCCATTGTAGGGAAAAGATGGACCAAGTTAGGAATTAAGGGGATTAATCAGAAAGCTCTGAAACATTTTGTCCCTTTAAATATATTCTAACATTTTAGAATGTATTTTGGTAGTATTTAAATTAAGTTACTCTAATAAAGTGGTATATTTTAATGGGAAATTCATGACTTAGGTCTAGATTGCAGAGTAAACTTAATGAAAAAGTATACTACCATCCAGTTGATCTAACTGTAGTAGTAACTAAAGAGAAAACAAACAGCATTTTTAAGCATACATTATCATGGTGATAGCAAACATGTATATTTTTCTTTTAACATGAAATATCAAGTGAGTACTGTTCTATGAAAAATAAGATAGTAGCTCTTACTAAGTTATTAAATCAGTTTACTAGAATTAACAGTGTTCTATGGGCAATCTTAAAGTCTGACTTACATTTTATTCGTAGGAAAAATAGGTTAGGAACTTTTCCTATCCTTCCTTTGTTTTAAATAATGGCCATATTTCTCTTGTAGGTGTGTGAGCCTGTAAAATTAAACCTTTGAAGATGATCTGGTATATTTTAGTTGTAGGGATTCTACTTCCCCAGTCTTTGGCCCATCCAGGCTTTTTTACTTCTATTGGTAAGTCTTAATTATTTTGTTGTGTTTGTTTTTGTATTTAAAAATTTCCTTTTTTTCATATTTTTAAATCGGTAAAAACAAATACATTATATTCTCAGGGACTGAAACATTACTTCAGTCCCTACCCCTCTAAAAATCTTTCTTTTTTCCTTCATATTTAAATATTTAATTTTTTCTGATTGCCAAAACTTAGTAAAGCATACAAAAGAAAATTCTCTGATAGAGTCTACCTGGCAAATCACTTAATATATATACTTAGTCTTTATTTTCCTATATGAATACTTTATATGTTTTAAAAGAGGTGTTTTCCTACATCCTGTTGACCAGTTTTACCCTTATGTGATTGTGGAGCTAAATAAAACACAAGCAAGTATATTTATGACACTTAATTTTGGAATGTAAAATGATGAGTTTTCTCATCCTATTGAGGCTTGCCTAGTGGCTCAGACCAGAGAAGGCAACGGCAACCCACACCCTTGCCTGGAAAATCCCATGGATGGAGGAGCCTAGTAGGCTGCAGTCCATGGGGTCGCTAGGAGTCGGACACAACTGAAGCGACTTAGCAACAGCAGCAGCAGTGGCTCAGACAGTAAAGAATCTGCCTGAAATGCAGACCTGGGTTTGATCCCTGAGTCAGCAAGATCCCCTGGAGAAGGGAATGGCTACCCACTCCAGTGTTCTTGCCTGGAGAATCCCATGGACAGAGAAGCCTGGTGGGTTACAGTCCATGTGGTTGCAAAGAGACACAATTGTGCAACTTTTTTCTCTCATCCCATTAGGAATAACTGAATATGGATATTTGAATTTCAGTTGTGAAGTTTTTAAGTTTAAAAGTTAAACTTTAAAAGTTTTAACTTTTTGTTAGTGTGATCTTTGTCAAATTGAATAAAAATTTAATCCTCAGTAGTCTCAAAATCCAAAAAAGATGAGGGGGGAGGTAGGGAAGAAGAAATGTTGATCCTTGGAAAGTAATGTTTTGAAATTTAAAAATAAATTCTTAGATGAATAATTTGTCGATATCCAAGCTTGCAGAATTAAGTAGCTTGAAAATTAGAATTGGACCACATGCCTAGAAAAGTTTGGGGCTTAATTTTTATTTATTTGGTTTTAAAAGAAAAAAAATGATGCTCTCTCCAAGATACCTGGTTCATGCCAGTTAAGTCCTTTCATTAAATGAAGCATTCGCAATCATTCTTAAATTATTTAGAAAACTTGTTTTGACGTATGGGTGGGTATGTATGGGTATTTGATAACTGTCTTCTCTTTTCTTCTTTCTAGGTCAGATGACTGATTTGATTCATACTGAAAAAGATCTGGTGACTTCCCTGAAAGACTATATAAAGGCAGAAGAGGACAAATTAGAACAAATAAAAAAGTAAGTCAAGTGTTTTACTTATTATGACTGACTCCACCTGGATGTTTTCTTCCTGGGTAAAACATTCTTTAAGTGAAAATGAAAGCCCTCTGTCAGTCTTAAAAGGCCGGATAAGGGCTAAAATAGGACCACAGAAAACAAAAGTTAGGCCCAATTAAAGACTTCATGTGGAAGACTATGGATTGAGATAAGAATGTAAATGGATACAGGTAATTGACAGTTGTTTTCTTTTTTTTAATAGTTGCTAATATCTTCTATCCTCCCTAATTAAGCAATTTTCCACTGCTATTTAGCCTTTAGTTTTATGGTTGCATTCTAGAGATTACAGTGGTAAGTATAGTATTATTTAATTGATAGGTTTTTCTTCAAATGCTAATTTATCTTTAATTGACTCAGGTTCATAGTTAATCCTGACCTGAGAGTTCCTAGCGTTTGTTTAATGAGTAGCTAAGTAGTCAGGTTATTTATTTATGTATTTATTTTTAAGGTTTCTTTCTTTCTTTCTGCTTGGGTGTGCAGGGTCTGCATTGCTCTGCTCAGGCTGTCTCTAGTTGCAGTGCCCGGGCTTCTTTTTGCGGTGGCTTCTCTTGTTGCGTACCTGGGCTCTAGGTGCATGGGCTTCAGCAGTTGTTCATGGGCCTAGTTACCACTACATGTAGGATCTTCCTGGTGTAGGGATGGAACCTGTATCCCCTGAGTTGGCAGGCAGATTCTCAACCACTGGACTATCAGGGAAGCCCCAGTTTTTCTGTTTTAAAATATAGTTTCTAAGTACTGAGTACAAAATTTTTCTGTAAGTGTGATTTAAATGAATATGTAACTGAATTTGGATTGGGATGATGTGTACTTTGTAATAATCAACTATTTGGACTTGTAGGGAAATAAATTTTTAGATTCTTACTGCTGCTGCTACTGCTGCTAAATTGCTTCAGTCATGTCCGACTCTGCGACCCCATAGATGGCAGCCCACCAGACTCCCCCATCCCTGGGATTCTCCAGGCAAGAACACTGGAGTGGGTTGCCATTTCCTTCTCCAGTGTATGAAAGTGAAAAGTGAAAGTGAAGTTGCTCATTTGTGTCCGACTCTTAGTGACCCCATGGACTGCAGCCTACCAGGCTCTTCCGCCCGTGGGAATTTCCAGGCAAGAGTACTGGAGTGGGGTGCCATTGCCTTCTCCGAGATTCTTACTAGAGGGGTCCAATCAACTTTTACTAAGATATGTTACATTTACTGTAACCATTTGGGAGAAACATAAAACTAAAAAAGTCTTATATTTTAATTTTTCCAAATTAGATTTTATCTGTAAGAGAATCTTGCTTTTTTAAAAATCTTTATAATTTTGCTTAAAATATTTTTAGGTATAGTTTTAACTCAAAAACCTCTAATCTTTTTTGAGTGCTTTACTAAATTATGTTCTTCCTCATTAAGTGTGTATTTACTTTATGTATATTCCATTTGTGTCTTACATTTTAGATGGGCAGAGAAATTAGATCGGTTAACCAGCACAGCGACAAAAGATCCAGAAGGATTTGTTGGACACCCTGTAAATGCATTCAAATTAATGAAACGTCTGAACACTGAGTGGAGTGAGTTGGAGAATCTGGTCCTTAAGGATATGTCAGATGGTAAGTCAGATGGTAAAACTAACGAGCCAAAAAAAAAAAAAGCATTTTGGGTACTACCTGTAGAAATGCCAAAAGAAGTGATAAATTCAGTTCACAGAACATCAAGTGTTCAGTCTTATAACTCAATTATTGCTGAAATGTGTTTGATTTGACTAGAGTTAGTTTAGCCTAGATCCTGAATTCTTGATTTAAAAAAAAATGAGTAAACACTGAAAACAAAGAAAAATAAAATTTTATTCTTAAAAAAGTAATTTCTACTCTTCATTTACTTAACACTGGTCCTTTTTACTTTGAAATACACTAAAGTGAATCAATTATTGGCATATAGCTTCATTTCTGAGGATAATCATTTGCATTTTAGGATTACCTTCAGATTTTAAAAATTTATGGCTAGTTCTTTATCTTCTAATCAATTATTAACATACTGGGAGTGGTACTGATAAGGGAAAACATTAGCTGTGTTTTTCCTAGTACTTTGAAGCTTAGGATTGTTTTGTTTAACATAAACTATAAATTTAAAAAGTGAGACTCCAAACAGTAATAATGAATGTCCTTCTCAATGAAATAGTAAAATTATAGTTGGAGTAATGAGATGTTTGAGATATTTAAGTAACATATACAGAAAACTAAGTCTGAAGTTTAAGGAAGTAAAGGTATTATTATGCTTAGTACATAGTATTTATTTGTTGAATGATTGAAGATGGCAAAAAAAGAAAAGAACTGAGCCAGCTTTGTAGGTGAAGTACTCCAAGGGTGCTTTCAAGTGTTTGTGAGCAGTAAACTAAGCTATTATGCATAGGACAGGAAAACCGTGCTAAGAAAAATTAAGGCAAGCACTTATAAATATTTTGACATGAGAAGGAAATACCTATGATCATTTGCTCTCTTATATAACACCATGAGAATATTTTTAAGGTCATATATATTCATATATATCTGCGTTTGTATACATATATACATATACACATGTTTATTTATTATTAAAAAAAAACCTCAAGTAACAACCTGTATGACCTAAGTGTTTTTAAAATAAGATAAGCCTCAAGACTTTGGTATTTTAATCTGTGGTAGTACCCCATAATGCCATAGTAGATAAGCATTTTCTCTTATTGGAGAGGATTTTAAGCAACTTCTAGGAGATTTTTTTTTTGAGGCATAAAAAACATTACAGTTCTCTGTAAATCTTGCTTGTAAAAATTGTGTGGATTTTGTGACTTAAAACTATAAAGAATATGCTTAATATGAACTTAGACCTCTTCAGCTAGTTGTTTATTTATACATTTCAATTAACATAAAAATACCTGGCCTTTTGATGATCAGAGTATGTACATAGTTGATTATAAGTAAATGAGCGTGGAGGGAAGTCTCATACCTAACTTTGATCTGCAAATGATGACACATATATTATTCAAATTTTAAATCACTTTTTGTTTCTGTTGTATTGATTTATTAAGGGAGTATTTAGCATCCATTTTCCTTCGGAGTTATATGTATGTGCTTGTGCTTAGTAGCCCAGTTGTGTCCAACTCTTTACAACCCTTTGGACTGTAGCCTGCCAGGCTCCTCTGTTCATGGGATTTTTTCCCTTAATATATATATTTTATTGAAGTATATATATATTCCCTTAATATATATATATATATTGAAGTGTTTCAGGTACACAGCAAGGTGATTCATTTATATATATGCATGTGTTATTTTTGAAATTATTTTCCATTATAGATTTTTACAAGATATTGACTATAGTTCCTTGTTTTGTACAGTAAACCTTTGTTGCTTGTTGTATGTCTGTATTTTTTAATTAAAAATTTAGCATTTTATTCATAGTAAGTAAAAAAAAGTGTAATCAAAATGTCATACATTTTTTAATTAGGCAAAATTTCATAAGTTTTCTAAAATATATATATTATACATATATATGTATACAAAAACTTGACTACTATGCTTGATAAAGCCTTGAGAACATCAAAAAAAAAAAGAGATGGGGAAATTGGAAAACATAAACTAAGTGAAATGGGAGCACTGAATATAAAATAGAAAAAGTGAAACAAACTAAATAAAAGATCATCATGTAGGTCCATGGGATGTTTTTTAGGCAAAAATACTGGAGGAGTTGCCATTTTCCTCCTTCAGGGGATCTTGCTGATCAGGGATCAAATCTCCTGTGTCTCCTCCTCTGAAGGCAAATTCTTAACCTGCTGAGCCATCAGGGAAACCCTAGGAGTTACATAGTTACCAGTAATTTCTGAATTTGATTTTTGCTATATTTTATGTAAAACATTTAAAAATTAATATTAGGATTTATGTAGAGCAAACCTTGATTGATGAACACTATATTTGATAATTAAATAGATCTAAATATATTTTAATAAATGCGCTTACCCAATACTCTGAAATAAGTAATTATTTCTTCCTTCTCCTTAAAGAATTCCACCAAACTTTATATATTTACACACCTATGTGATATGTGGCACATGGAAGAAGAAAATAGAACTTTAAAAGCATACATTTTATCTGAAAATATGATTTGTTGCCAGTGAATTTGGTTTTCAAGTATTTAAATCTGTTTGCTTTTCAAGCTTCAAGCTTAGCAGAGGCTGTACTGTGTAACTAAAACCTATTCAGATAGATATAATTTATGCAGTGACCTCAGATTACATAAGCAACATTAAAAATGGTTTGGGAAGATATAACAAATTAGAGGTGTATCAAGTCTCATTCAGTGTATTTAATTTTTTCTTGTTACACATGATATAGTGGAAAATTATAATAATATAGATTAAAAAAATCTTTATAAGACTTGTGTTAGAAATTAAAAGTCTGTGAGGGTCTAGAGTCTTTTTTCTTCCAATTATATTGAGATATAATTGACATATGGTACTGTAGAAGTTAAAAGTGTACGGTACAGTGATTTTACTTACACACATTGGGGAATGATTATCATAGTTAGTGAACATTCATCATCCCATGTGGTTACAAAATTTAAAAAATAGAAAAAATGTTTTTCCTTGTAATGAGAACTCTTAGGATGTACTCTTTTTTATGTAGGTGTTAATTATATTTATCGTGTTGTACATTGCATCCTCCGTACTTATTTATCTTATACCTGAATCCTTGTGCCTTTTGCCTGCCTTCCTCCAAATCCCTTATACCCCTACCACCTGCCTCTGATAACCACAAACCTGATCTCTTTTTGAGATCATGAGTTTGTTTTTGAAATATAACTGACCTACAATACTATGTTAGTTCCTGTTATACAACATATTGATCCTATATTTCTGTGTATTTCAAAACGATCACCATGAGAAGTCCAGGTATGAAATGTCATCACGGTACAAATATATTACATAGTTATCAACTATATTCCCTACATTGTACATTTCAAACTTGTGTCTAAATCTTTTTTCGCTCCTCTATTTTAAGGTTTTATCTCTAACCTAACCATTCAGAGACAGTACTTCCCTAATGATGAAGATCAGGTTGGGGCAGCCAAAGCTCTGTTGCGTCTACAGGACACCTACAATTTGGATACAGATACCATCTCAAAGGGTGATCTTCCAGGTAAGGATTCTTGTAGCCTATGAAAAAACCCATCTCCTGGCTTCTCTGTTCAGTCCATTAGGACAATATTGATATAAGAAGACTTCAGTTATTTAAAAAATTTTAACACTAATTTGTTTCATATCCTTTGGGTCAAAACAACCTTTTCTCTAGTTCTTAATAGTTGTGGATAAGCTGCTAGCTTGTTACTGTGAAAGCCTGTGATTTTAGGGACTAACTTAAGCAATTTTAACATGAAAGAGAAACTATTTTTCCAAATGTCTTTCTTTATAATACCAATGTTTGTATGTAAAGTTATAAGGGAATTGATAAAGTTTGTATGTTCACTATTTTAAAACCAAGATATGTGGAGTGTGTGCTGATTTTTAGTATTCTATAGTATGAAACATCCTGCTTTCTGACTTCTTTTTCGCAAAACACTTTTTAAAGTACTTTTATTTATTTTTGGCTGTGCTGGGTGTTTGTTGCTTCATGTGGGATTTCTGTAGTTGCAGAGAGTGGGAGCTACTCCAGTTGCGGTATGCTAGCTTCTCATTGCAGTGGCTTCTCTTGTTGCAGAGAACAGGCTCTAGAGCACTCAGGCTTGAGTAGTTATGGAGAATGGAATCAGTAGTTGCGGCTTTCAGGCTCTAGAGTGTGGGCTCAGTATTTGGCACACACGTTTATTATAGTATCCCTCATGGCATGTGGGATCCTCCTGGACCAGGGATTAAACTGGTGTCCGTGCATTGCAAGGTGGCCTGTCAACCACTGGACCACCAGGGAAGCCCCCAAACCCTCTTTTTTTAAGTTACAGCTGATTTCATGGTAATCCATTTACATTTTTTATTGTGAAAAGAACATAAAAACAAAATTTACCATGTTAACCAATTTTAAATGTGTAGTTTATGGCATTAGGTGCGTTTGCATTTTTATGCAACCATTATTGCCATCCATCTGCATAGCTTTTTTCATCTTTTGAAACCAAAGCTCTGCAGTCATTAAACAATAACTCCCCAACCCCCACTTTCCCAGCCCCAAGCAACTGTCATTCTACTTTTTGTCTCTGATTTTGACTACTCTGAGTCCGTCATGTAAGTAGAATCATATAGTGTTTGCCTTTTTGTGACTGGCTTATTTCACTTAGGATGATGTCCTTCAAGGGTCATCCATGTTGTTGTATATGTTGAAACTTCCTTCATTTCTAAGGCTCAATAATATTCCATTGTATGTATCCATATTTTGTTATGCATTCATCTGTCCATGGACACTTGGGCTGCTTCCACATGTCAGCTGTTGTGAATAATGCTGCTGTGAACAAGGGTGTGCAAATAGCTCTTCAAGACACTGCCTTTCATTCTTGAGTATATACCCAGAAGTGGAATTGCTGGATCAGATGGTAATTCTATTTTTAATTTTTGAGAAGACACCATTTTACATTCCCACCAACAGTGCACAAGGGTTCCAGTTTCTCTAGACCATTGCCTACACTGGTTATTTTCTTTTTTTAAATTATTTATTTGTTTACACAAATTTCATATAAACAGAAAAGTATAGAGAATAGCATTCATGAACCTGCCACCTAGGATTCATATTAATATTGTACCTTATTTGCCACATAATTATGTATGTATTTATTTATGTTTAATTGGAGGATAATTACTTTACAATTGGAGAAGGAAATGGCAACCCACTCCAATATTCTTGCCTGGAGAATCCCCATGAACAGAGGGGTCTGACGGGCTACAGTCCATGGGGTCTCAAAGAGTCGAACACGGCTGAGCAACTAAGCACAATTACTTTACAATACTGTGATGGTTTTTGCCATATATCAGTATGAATTGGCCATGGGTACACATGTGCCCTCCCTTTTGATAGCCTCTCCCTCCTACCTTCCACCCCATGCATCTAGGTTTTCACAGAGCACTGGCTTTGGGTTCCCTGCGTCAAATATCAGACTCCCACTGGCTATCTGTTTTACATATGGAAATGTATATGTTTCAAGGCTATTCTCTCAAATCATCCCATCCTCTCCTTCCCGTACTGTGTCCAAAAGTCTGTTCTTTATGTCTGTGTCTCCTCAGATGCCCTGCACATAGGATCATTGGTACTAACTTGTTAATATACAATATTTGTCTTTCTTATTTACTTCATTCTGTATAATAGGCTCTGTGTTTATTCATCTCATTAGAACTGACTCAAATGCATTCCTTTTTATAGCTGAGGAATATTCCATTGTGTATAGGTACCAGTTTCCTTATCCATTCATCTGTCTATGGACATATGGGTTGCTTCCACGTCCAGTTCAGTTTAGTTGCTCGGTCATGTCTGACTCTTTGCAACGCTATGGATTGCAGCACACCAAGCTTCCCTGTCCATCCCCAAATCCCGGAGCTTGCTCAAACTTATGTCCACTGAGTCAGTGATGCCATCCAACCATCTCATCCTTTGATGTCCCCTTCTCCTCCCGCCTTCAGTCTTACCCAGCATCAGGGTCTTTTCCAGTGAGTCAGCTCTTTGCATCAGGTGGCCAAAGTATTGGAGTTTCAGCTTCAGCATCAGTCCTTCCAATGAATATTCAGGATTGATTTCCTTTAGGATTGACTGGTTTGATCTTGCAATCCAAGGGACTCAACCAGAGTCTTCTCCAATACCACAGTACAAAAGCATCAATTCTTCAGCACTCAGCTTTCTTTATAGTCCAACTCTTACATCCATACATGACTACTGGAAAAATCATAGTTTAGACTAGATGGACCTTTGTCGGCAAAGTAATGTCTCTGCTTTTTAATATGTTGTCTAAGTTGGTCATAGCTTTTCTTCCAGGGAGCAAGCGTCTTTTAATTTCATGGCTGCAGTCACCATCTGCAGTGATTTTGGAGCCCCCCAAAATAGTCTCTCACTGTTTGGATTGTTTCCCCATCTATTTGCCATTAAGTGATGGAACCAGATGCCATGATCTTAGTTTTTTGAATGTTGAGTTTTAAGCCAACATTTTCACTCTCCTTTTTCAGTTTCAAGAGGCTGTTTAGTTCTTCTTCACTTTCTGTCATAAGGGTGGTGTCATCTGCATATCTGAGGTTATTGATATTTCTCCCGGAAATCTTGATTCCAGCTGGTGCTTCATCCAGCCCAGCATTTCGCATGATATACTCTGCATGTAAGTTAAATAAGCAGGGTGGACAAGAAACAGCTTTGACATACTCCTTGCCTGACTTGGAACCAGTCCGTTGTTTGATGTCCGGTTTTAACTGTTGTTTCTTGACCTGCATAAGATTTCTCAGGAGGCATGTCAGGTGGTCTGGTATTCTCATATTTCCACAGTATGTTGTGATCCACACAGTCAAAGGTTTTGGCATAGTCAATAAAGTAGATGTTTTTCTGGATCTTTCTTGCCTTTTTGATGATCCAACAGATGTTGGCAACGTTCCTTTGCCTTTTCTAAAACCAGCTTGAACATCTGGAAGTTCACGGTTCACGTACTGTTGAAGCCTGGCTTGGAGAATTTTGAGCATTACTTTGCTAGCATGTGAGATGAGTGCAATTGTGCAGTAGTTTGAGCATTCTTTGACATTGCCTTTCTTTGGGATTGGGATGAAAACTGACCTTTTCCAGTCCTGTGGCCACTGCTGAGTTTTCCAAATTTGCTGGCATATTGAGGGCAGCACTTTTACAGCATCATCTTTAAGGATTTGAAATAACTCAACTGTGATTCCGTCACCTCCACTAGCTTTGATCATAATGATGCTTCCTAAGGCCCACTTGACTTCGCATTCCAGGATGTCTGGCTCTAGGTGGGTGATCACACCATCGTGGTTATCTGGGTCATTAAGATCTTTTTTGTATACTTCTTCTGTGTATTCTTGCCACCTCTTCTTAATATCTTCTGTTTCTGTTAGGTCCATACCATTTCTGTCGAGCCCATCTTTGCATGAAATGTTCCCTTGGTATCTCTAATTTTCTTAGAGTCTTTTCCATTCTATTGTTTTTCTCTATTTCTTTGCATTGATCACTGAGGAAGGCTTTCTTATCTCTCCTTGCTGTTCCTTGGAACTTTGCATTCAGATGGGTATATCTTTCCTTTTTCTCCTTTGCCTTTCACTTCTCTTCTTTTCTCAGCTATTTGTAAGACCTCCTCAGACAACCATTTTGCCTTTTTGTATTTCTTTTTCTTGGGGATGGTCTTGATCAGTGCCTCCTGTACAATGTCACAAACCTCCATCCATAGTTCTTAAGGCACTCTGTCTATTAGATCTAATCCCTTGAATCTATTTGTCACTTCCACTGTATAATTTTAAGGGATTTGATTTAGGTCTTACCTGAATGGCCTAGTGGTTTTCCCTATTTTCTTCAATTTAAGTCTGAACTTGGCAATAAGGGGTTCATGGTCTGAGCCACACTCAGCTCCTTGTCTTGTTTTTCTGACTGTATAGAGTTTCTCCACCTTTGGCTGCAAAGAATATAATCAGTCTGATGTCAGTATTGACCATCTGGTGATGTCCATGTGTAGAGTCGTCTCTTGTGTTGTTGGAAGAGGGTGTTTGCTATGACCAGTGTGTTCTCTTGGCAGAACTCTATTAGCCTTTGCCCTGCTTCTCTTTGGATTCCCAAGGCCAAATTTGCCTTGTTACTCCTGGTATCTCTTGACTTCCTACTTTTGCATTCCAGTCCCCTATGATGCAAAGGACATCTTTTTTTTTGGTGTTAGTTCTAGAAATTAAAAGACACTTACTCCTTGGAAGGAAAGTTATGACTAACCTAGATAGCATGTTCAAAAGCAGATACATTACTTTGCCAACAAAGGTTCATCTAGTCAAGGCTATGGTCCTGTGGTCATGTATGGATGTGAGGTCATGTATGGACTGTGAAGAAGGCTGAGCACCGAAGAATTGATGCTTTTGAACTGTGGTGTTGGAGAAGACTCTTGAGAGTCCTTTGGACTGCAAGGAGATCCAACCAGTCCATCCTGAAGGAGATCAACCCTGGGATTTCTTTGGAAGGAATGATGTTAAAGCTGAAACTCCAGTACTTTGGCCACCTCATGCGAAGAGTTGACTCATTGGAAAAGACTCTGATGCTGGGAGGGATTGTGGGCAGGAGGAGAAGGGGACGACAGAGGATGAGATGGCTGGATGGCATCACTGACTCGATGGACGTGAGTCTGGGTGAACTCCGGGAGTTGGTGATGGACAGGGAGGCCTTGCATGCTGCAGTTCATGGGGTTGCAAAGAGTCGGACACAACTGAGCAACTGAACTCAATTGAACTAGAAGTTCTTGTAGGTCTTCATAGAACCGTTCAGCTTCTTCAGCATTACTTTTCGGGGAATAGACTTGGATTATTGTGATATTGAATAGTTTGCCTTGGAAACAAACGGGGATCATTCTGTTGTTTTTGAAGTTGCACCCAAGTACTGCATTTTGGACTCTTTTTTGACTATGATGGCTACTCCATTTCTTCTAAGGGATTCTTGCCCACAGTAGTAGATATAATGGTCATCTGAGTTAAATTCACCCATTCCAGTCCATTTTAGTTCACTGATTCCTAAAATGCCAGCGTTGACTCTTGCCATCTCCTGTTTGACCACTTCCAATTTGCCTTGATTCATGCACCTAATATTCCAGGTTCCCATGCAGTATTGTTCTTTACAGCATCAGACTTAACTTCCATCACCAGTCCCATCCACAACTGGGTGTTGTTTTGCTTTGGCTCTGTGTCTTCGTTCTCTCTGGGGCTATTTCTCACTGATCTCCAATAGCATATTGGGCACCTACCAACCTGGGGAGTTCATCTTTCAGTGTCCTATCTTTCTGTGTATATCCATGTCATCTTTCAGTGTCACGCCCACGTCCTAGCTATTGTAAACGGTGCTGCAGTGACACGGGGGTACATGTGTCCTTTTTAGTTATGGTTTCCTTCGGAGAAGGCAATGGCGCCCCACTCCAGTATTCTTGCCTGGAAAATCCCGTGGACGGAGGAGCCTGGTAGGCTGCAGTCCATGGGGTCGCTACAGTCGGACACGACTGAGCGACTTCACTTTCACTTTTCGCTTTCATGCACTGGAGGAGGAAATGGCAACCCACTCCAGTGTTCTTGCCTGGAGAATCCCAGGGACGGGGAAGCCTGGTGGGCTGCCGTCTATGGGGTCGCACAGAGTCGGACACGACTGAAGTGACGTCGTCGTTGTCGTCGTAGTAGTAGTGTAAATGCCCAGTAATGGGATTGCTGGGTCATATGTTAGTGTTTTCCTAGTTTTTAAAGGAATCTCCGTACTGTTCTCCAAGTGGTTATATCAATTTGTATTCCCACCAGGAGTATAAGAGGGTTCCATTTTCTCCACATCAAACAGCATTTATTGTTTGTAGATGTTTTGATGGCCATTCTGACCAGTGAGAGGTGATACCTCATTATAATTTTAATTTGCATTCCTCTAATGATGAGCAGTGTTGAGCATGTTTCATGTATTTATTAGTCATCTTTATGTCTTCTTTGGAGAAATGTCTGTTTAGGTCTTCTGCCTACTTTTTGATTGGGTGGTTTGTTTTTCTGGTATTGAGCTGCATGAGCTACTTGTATATTTTGGAGATTAAATCTTTGTCAGTCATTAAGTTTGCTGTTATTTTTTCCCATTCTGAGGGTTGGTTGTCTTTTCACCTTTATATGTGAATAGTTTATAGTTTCATTTGCTGTGCAAAAGCTTTTAAGTTTAATTAGGTCCCAATTGTTTATTTTTGTTTTTATTTCATTTCCTCTAGGAGGTGGGTCATAGAGGATCTTGCTGTGATTTATGTTAGAGTGTGCTCTGCCTATGTTTTCCTCTAAGATTTTTATAGTTTCTGGTCTTACATTTAGGTCTTTGATCTATTTTGAGTTTATTTTTGTGTATGGAGTTAGGAAGTGTTCTAATTTCATTTTATTAGTAACGTAGTTGACCAGTTTTCCCAGAACCACTTGTTGAAGAGACTGTTTTCTCCATTGTATATTTTTGTCTCCATTGTATATTTTTGCCTCCTTTGTCAAAGATAAGGCCCACTGGGGCATGGATTTATCTCCAGGCTTTATATCTTGTTCCATTGGTCTGTATTTCTGTTTTTGTGCCAGTACCATACTGTCTTGATGACTGTAGCTTTGTAGTATATATAAAGTCAGGAAGGTTGATTCCTGCAGTTCCATTCTTCTTTCTCAAGTTTACTTTGGCTGTTCAGGGTCGCTTGTGTTTCCACACAAATTGTGAAATTATTTGTTCTAGTTCTGTGAAAAATACCATTGGTAGTTTGATAGGGATTGCATTGAATCTATAGATTGCTTTGGGTCATATAGTCACTTACACTATATCGATTCTTTCAATCTAAGAACATTGTATATCTCTCCATCTTTTTTGTCATCTTTGATTTCTTTCATCAGTGTCTTATAGTTTTATGCATACAGATCTTTTGTCTCTTTAGGTAAATTTATTCCTAAGTATTTTATTCTTTTTATTGCAATGGTGAGTGGGATTGTTTCCTTGATTTCTCTTTCTAATTTTTCATTATTAATATATTGGAATTCCAGGGATTTCTACATATTAATTTTATATCCTGTGACTTTACTATATTCATTGATTAGCTCGAATAGTTTTCTGATGGCATCTTTAGGGTTTTCTATGTAGAGAATCATGTCATCTGTAAACAGTGGGAGTTTTACTTCTTCTTTTCCAATCTGGATTCCTTTTATTTTTCTTCTCTGATTGCTGTGGCTAGGACTTCCAAAACTATGTTGAATAATAGTAGTGAAAGTGGGTATCCTTGTCTTGTTCCTGATTTTAGAAGAAATGCTTTCAGTTTTTCACCATTGGGGATATTTGCTGTGGGTTTGTTGTATATGGGCTTTATTATGTTGAGTTATCTTTCTTCTGGTGTTGAATTTTGTCAGTCTTTCTCTGCATCTATTGAAATGATCATATGATTTTTGTCTTTCAATTTGTTAATATGGTATATCACATTTATTTGCATATTGAAGAATATTTGCATCCCTGGGATAAAGCTAACTTATTCATGATGTATGATCTTTTAAGAGTATTATTGTATTCTGTTCACTAGAATTTTGTTGAGGACTTCTGCATCCATGTTCATCAGTGATTTTGGCCTGTAATTTTCTTTTCTTGTGACATCTTTGTCTGGTTTTGGTGTCAGGGTGATGGTGGCCTTACAGAATGAATTTGGGAGATTTTCCTTCCTCTGCATTTTTCTGGAAGAGTTTGAGCAGGATAAGTGTTAGCTCTTCTCTAAACTTTTGGTAGAATTCACCTATGAAGCCATCTGGCCTTGGGCTTTTGTTTGTTGGAGATTTTTTATTTCAGTTTTGAGTTCCATGCTTGTGATTGATCTGTCCGTGTTTTATTTCTTCCTGGTTCAGGTTTGGAAGGTTCTACTTCTCTAAGAATTTGTCCATTACTTCCACGTTGTCCATTTATTGGCATATAGTTGCTCATAGTAGTCTCTTAGGATCCTTTGTATTTCTGTGTTGTCTGTTGTAACTTCTCCTTTTTCATTTCTGATTTTATTGATATGAGTTTTGATTTTTAATCCCTTTTTTTCTTGATGAGTCTGGTTAACGGTTTGTCAATTTTATCTGCTTAAAGGACCAGCTTTGCTATAGTCTTTCATTTCTTTTGCACTTATTTCTTCTCTGATCTTTATGATTTCTTTCCTTTACTAACTTTGGGTTGGTTTTTTGTTGTTGTTCTTTTTCTAGTTGCTTTAGGTGTAAGTTTAGGTTGTGTGTTTGATGTCTCTTGTTTCTTGAGGTAGACTTATATTGCTGTAAACTTCCCTCTTCACGCTGCTTTTACGGCATCCCATAGATTTTGAGTTGTCATGGTTTCATTGTCATTTGTTTTTAGGCATATTTTGATTTCCTTTTTGATTTCTTTAGTTATCTCATGGTTATTCAGAAGCGTATTGTTTAGCAACCATGTGTTTGTGTTTTGTAGCGTTTCCTATAGTTGATATCTGGATGGCATCACAGACTCGATGGACATGAGTCTGAGTGAACTCTGGGAGTTGGTGATGGACAGGGAGGCCTGGCATGCTGCGATTCATGGGGTCGCAAAGAGTTGGACACGGCTGAGCGACTTAACTGAACTGAACTGATAGTTGATATCTAATCTTACAGTGTTATGATTAGAAAAGATGCTTGAAATGATTTCAATTTTAAATAAATTTACCAAGGCTTGATTTGAGGCCCAGAATGTGGTCTGTCCTGGAGAATGTTCCACATGCACTTGGGAAAATAGTGAAATCTATTGTTTTTGGATGAAATGCGCTGTAGATATCATTTAGGTCCAATGGGTACAATGTATCATTTAAAACCTGTGTTTACTTATTAATTTTTTGTCTGGATGATCTTTTCATTGGTGTGAGTGGGATATTAAAATCCCCCACTATTATTGTGTTACTATTTGTTAGCATTTGCCTTATGTATTGAGGTGCTCCTGTGTTGAGTGCATATGTGTTTATAATCATTATGTCTTCTTGAATTAATCCCCTGATCATTATGTAGTGTCCTTCTTTGTCCCTTCTAACGTTCTTTATTTTAAAGTCTATTTTGTCTGATATGAGCATTGCTATTACCTCTTTCTTTTGGTCTCTGTTTGCATGGAATATCTTTTTCCAGTCCCTCACTTTCAGTTTGTTCATGTCCCTAGGTTTGAGGTGGATCTCTAGTAGACAGTGTATATAGGGGTCTTGTTTTGGTATACATTCAGCCAATCTGTGTCTTTTGGGTGGAGCATTTAGCTCATTTACATTCAGGGTGACTATTGATGAGTATGATCCTGTTACCATTTACTTATTGTTTTGGATTTGTTTTTATAGGCCTTTTCTGTGTTTCTTGTCTAGAGAAGTTCCTTTAGCATTTGTTGAAGGGCTGGTTTGGTGGTGCTGAATTCTCTTAGCTTTTGCTTATCTGTAAAGCTTTTGATTTCTCCTTTGAATGAGATTCTTACTGGATGGATAGACTAATCTCAGTTGTAGGTTTTTGCTTTTTATCACTTTAAGTATATCCTGCTATTCTGTTCTGGCCTGTATGAAAGTGAAAGTCACTCAGTCATGTCCAGCTCTTTGTGACCCCATGGACTATACAGTCCATGGAATTCTTCAGGCCAGAATACTGGAGTAGGTAAACTTTCCTTTGTCCAAGGAATTGTCCCAATCCAGAGATTGAACCCAGGTCTCCTGCAGTGAATGCAGATTTTTTACCAGCTGAATCACAAGGGAAAGCCAGGAATACTGGAGTGGGTAGCCTATCCCTTCTCCAGGGGATCTTCCTGACCCAGGAATTGAACCAGGATCTCTTGCATTGCAGGTGGATTCTTTACCAATAGTTTGTTTAAAGATCAGCTGGTAGCCTTATGGGGATCCCCTGGTATGTTACTGTTGCTTTTCCCATTCTGCTTTTAATATTTGTTCTTTGTGTTTAATTGTTGTTAGTTTGATTAACATGTGTCTTGTTGTGTTTCTCCTTGGGTTTGTCTTGTATGGGACTCTCTGGGCTTCCTGGTCTTGGGTGGCTATTTCGTTCCCTATTTCTTTTTTTTTTTGATAGTAGCCAACCTAGTGCATGTGAGGTGGTATCTCACTGCAGTTTTGCATTTCCCTAATGACTGATGTTGAGCATCTTTTCATGTACTTATTAGCAGCCATCTGTATGTCTTTGAAGAAGTATCTGTTCAAGTCCTTTGCCTATTATTTAATTGGGTTACTCATTTTTTTGTTGTTGAGTTTTAGAGATTCTCTATATATAATGCCTTATGAGATACATGATTTGCAAATATTTTCTCCTGTTCTGTGGGTTGCCTTTTTACTCCACTGATAACTGTATTTTGTATCCAAATTTTTAAATTTTTACGAAGTCCAGTTTTTTTTTTTTCTTCTGTTGCCTGTGCCTTTAGGGTGGTATACAAGAAATCATTGCCCAATCCAGTGTTATGAAGCTTTTGTCCTATGGTTTCTTTTAAAAGTTTTACTGTTTTAGATCTTATATTTAGGTCCTTGATTTATTTAGAGTTAATTTTTACATGTGGTATTTGGTAAGGGTTCAGCTTCATTCTTTGCATGTAAATATTTGGTTTTCCTGGCACCGTTTGTTGAAAAGATCGTCATTTTCCCATTGAATGGTCTTGCCATGCTTGTCAGAAATCATTTGACAATATATACAAGGGTTTATTTCTGGCTCTCTATTGCATTGGTCTCTAAGTCTGTTTTTATGCTGGTCTATAAATTGTTTTTTTACACACTACTTTATTATTATAGCTTTGTATTAAGTTTTGAAATCAGGAAATATGAGTTTTCCAGTTTTGTTCTTTTATAGGATTGCTTTGACTATTCTGGGTTGCTTGAGATTCTGTATGAATTCTATGATGGAGTTTTCTATTTCTATTTCTGTCTTTTGCATTGAAACTGCAGGTCACTTTGGGTAGTACTGACATTTTAATAATGTTGTCTTCCAATCCATGAACATGGCATGTGTTTTTCATTTATTTATGTTGTCTTTCAGTAGCTTTTTGTAGTTTTCACTGTATGTCTTTCACCTCCTTGGTTAAGTTAATTCCTAAGTACTTTATGCTTAGATTTGTTTTTGTAATTTTTTATATTGCTCATTATTGGTACATAGAAATGCAACTTATTTTTGTGTGTTGTCTTTACATCCTGCAACTTGGCTGAATTAATTTACTAGTTCTAACAAGTGTTTTTGCGGGAGGATTCTTAGGATTTTCTAGTATAAGATAATGTTATCTGTGGGGAGTGTCCTGGTGGTCCAGGGGCTAGGACTCTGAGCTTTCACAGATAAGGGCGCAGGTTCAATCCCTGGTTGGGGAACTAAAATCCCACCAACTGTGTGGTGTGGCAAAAACAAAAAACTGTTATCTGCAGATAGAGATCAGTTTACTTCTTCCTTTCCAGTTTGGGTACCTTTAAGCTTGTTCTTGCCTATTTGCTCTGGCTACAACTTCAAGTACTAAGTTGAATACAGTGGCAAAAGTGGGCATCCTTGTTCTCATTCTCAAAGGAGAAGCTTTCAGTCTTTTACCATTGAGTGGGTTTTTCAAATATATCTTTTATTATGTTAAAGTATTGATAAACTTCTATTCCTAGTTTGTTGAGTGGTTTTTTTTCCATTATGAAAGACTACTGAATTTTGTCAGTTGCTCTTTTTTGCATCAGTTGAGATGATCATATGTATGTTTTTTCCCCTTTATTCCATTAATGTGGTGTGTTATATTGATCAGTATTCATATGTTGAAATATCCTTGCATTACAGGAGTAAGTTCCACTTGGTCATGGTGTGTAACCATGTAATCATGGTGTATAATCATATGCTGCTGGATTCTGTTTGCTAGCAGTTTTAAAAAAATATTTATTTATTTGGCTTTGCTAGATCTGAGTTGCAGCACATGGGCTCTTTAGTTGTGGCATGTGGGATCTAGTTCCCTGACCAGGGGTTGAATCTGGGACTCCTGCATTAGAGGGGCAGAGTCGTAACCAGTGTACCATCAGGGAAGTCCCTGTTTATTAGTATTTTGTTGAAAATTTTTGCATCAGTGTTCAAAAGTGATGTTGGCCTGTAGTTTTCTTGTAGTGTCTTTTTCTGGCTTTGGTATGAGGATGATTCTGGCCTCATAGAATGAGATAAGTGTTCTTTCCTGTCTTTTTGAAAAGTTTGAGAAGGATTGGTATTAGTTTTTTTTTTTTTAATGTTTGATAGAATTCTCCAGTGAAACTAATAGTCTTCCAATCCATGAACATGGCACATGTTTTCCATTTATTTGTGTTAATAACAGAGCTTTTCTTTTGTCAGAAGACTGTTGATAACTGATTCAGTTTCCTTACTCAGTTCAGTTCAGTCACTCAGTCGTGTCTGACTCTTTGAGACCCCATGAACTGCAGCACGCCAGGCCTCCCTGTCCATCACCAACTGCCGGAGTCTACCCAAACCCATGTCCATTGAGTCGGTGATGCCATCCAACCATC
>NW_011494881.1:7115267-7135478 GCF_000754665.1 Bison bison bison | reverse complement strand
TCTGTTATTTTCCATTCTGTGCTTCAATATTTCCTTTCTTCTGCTAGCTTTGGGTTGTTTGTTCTTGTTTTTCTAGTTTCTTAAGTTGTAAAATTAGGTTGTTGATTTGAGATCTTGTTTTTTCAATGTAAGAGTCATAACTATAAATTTCACCCTTAGCACTGCTTTCATTGTGTCCTGTAAGTTTTGGTATGTTGTAATTTCATTTTCATTTCTCTTTTAAGTATTTTCTAATTTTCCCTGTGATTTCTTTTCTTTTCTTTTTTCTGTTAGCTGTTAAAGAGTGTGGAGTGTATTGTTTAATTTTTGCAAAATTTGAAATTTTCCAGTTTTACTTGTGTTACTGATAACTGCCTTCACGTGATAGTTTACTATTGCCATCTGTCATTTATTCTATGAATATACCATTACTATCTGCTTGTCCTTAATCAGTTGGAAAAATAAAATATGTTACCTCTGTCTTCATACTGAAATTGACTTTCTCAGTAAGAAAATACAGTGGGATGAATGACTTACGATGTTTTTCTTGCTTATCTTTCTAAATTTGGAATGAAGTAGCAAGTGGGAAAACTAATCATGGTGTTCCATTAAACTGTAATGTAATTCCATTAAGTTGGATTTCCAAAAAAGTATACATTTGCAAATTTTATTTTGTTTCTGCTGTTATAGCACTTGTGATAAGATCACAGCCTTGTTTTTTAATTTGCTTCTGGTTTAAAACATAATTTAATAGATATAAGCCATTTAGTATCTATTTAATATCTATTTAACATAATAACCATTGTGTATAAGTATTAGAGATGCAATAATGAATAAACACTGCTTTTGCCCTTAGGGTACTTAAATTCTTATGCTGTGGTATGATGAATGCCTAGCTGGAGATAACTTAGGAGACCATGGAGCACATAGACAGAAATCTAATTCTGAACTTGATAAATGAGAGGTGTAAAGTGAGACTTCCTGGAAGACAGAATATGTTAAAAAATTGAGAAATAATGGACAAGGAATTAGCCAGGAAATAGGGAGTATGAAAAAAGTATTCCAAACGGAACGTGTGTATAGGCCAAAGAGGAGAGAACGTTTAAATCAGATAGCTAACAAGTAGTTTGTTTAAGAGCCAAGTGCGTGAACTACGGGTACGAGATGGTGTGAGAATAGTGAGAGATGAGGCTATATAGGTAAAGCTGAAGCCGTCTCTTGAGGGACTTTGTAAGTTATATAGAGAAGTTTGAAGCATTCTGAGTATAGTGTGTAGTTATTGAAAAGTTTTAAACCGGGAAATTATATGATTTTCATTTTAGAGATATCATTCTGGCTACAGAATGGTTTGAGACCCGAAGGTAGAGACAAAGAAATCAGAGAGGAGGCTGTTGTAAAAATTTAAGGGATAACAGTGGTAGCTTAGGTTATTTCCAATTTTTGCAGGGCCAAGGTTCCAACAAACATTTTCATTATGTTTTCTTGTGTCTATTGCACACATGCAGGAGTTTCTCTAGGATATAAGGTTCTCAGACTTTACTAGATGTAGCCAGATTGTTCTCCAGAGCAGATGTACCCAAGTGCAGTAATACTCCCTCCAGCAATGTATGGGAGTTCTCATTTCTTAATGTCCTTGCTAACAGTTTTGTCAGACTTAAAACTGTAGCAGTTGAGATGTGAAGCCTTAAGGATGAGGACTGGAGGGAAGGATGATTTGCCTTTTTAAATTGCCTCACCCCCCAAAAATCAGAGAAATGCTTTTTTCAGTGGATTTATATTGATGTGATGTTACTTCTTGATTAATTTTGTCTGTTTCTCCTTTTTGAGCCCACCTTTTGAAATGCTTTCTTGATATTTTAATATAAAATCTGATAAGTTATATGTATTTTGGTATTGATGATGGCTTTACAGTTCATATGGACTGTTCCTTTAGTTTCAGGTTGTTCCTAACCCTAACTTGTTTAATAAATTCATAGCTTCCAGAGATATTACACTTTTTTGGGGGAGGTGGTAAAGTAGAAAAGAATGGTGGTATTGCTTTGATAGGCAAAGGGGACAACAGGGAACTAATGCCCTCAAAACTGTGTGTCCTCTACACTTTTTTGTATAGAATATGTCATATATAAAATCTGAGTTACTTCAGGTAGAAGTTGAATGTTCTTATTGGTCATTTGCATCATTATCTTGGTGAACTGATAAGCTTACTTCACCAAGCAGTAGATTCTCTGTACATCTCTGGAGTGCACTCAGCTGTGAGTGTACCATATTGCCTGTGACGCAAGACATCAGCTTCCCAGGTATGTGCGTTTTAAATGTATTTGTTCTTTACAAATCAAGTTTTTATCCAGTGAGTATTTCTATAAAGTCTAAGAATTTTAAAATTAAATCTTGCAGTTTAAGGGTGAGCCAAACATTTCTAAGTAAATTTTCCTATACTGTCTACTGTCACATATTATTATAGTTTATACTGTGATCATAAATTTAAAGGACTTTTGTGTTTTAACTGTAAACTTGGGTTACTACATTCAGGTTTTTTTTTAATTGGAAGATAATTGCTTTACAATGTTGTGATAATTTCTGCTGCACAACATTGTGAATCAGCTATGAGTATCCATATAGCGCCTCCCTCTTTAGTCTCCACACCCTGCCACTCCTCTAGGTCATCACAGAGCACTGAACCCAGCTCCCCTGTATTATAGGGCAGCTTCCCACTAGTTATCTATTTTACACGTGGTAGAGAAGGCAATGGCACCCCACTCCAGTACTCCTGCCTGGAAAATCCCATGGACGGAGGAGCCTGGAAGGCTGCAGTCCATGGGGTCGCTGAGCAACTTCACTTTCACTTTCATGCATTGGAGAAGGCAATGGCAACCTACTCCAGTGTTCTTGCCTGGGGAATCCCAGGGATAGGGGAGCCTGGTGGGCTGCCGTCTATGGGGTTGCACAGAGTCGGACACAACTGAAGCGACTTAGCAGCAGCAGCAGCAACAGTGTATATATATGTCAGTGCTACTCTCTCAATTCATCCTGTCCTCTCCTTCACTGCATTCAGTATGAGATGCTAATGTCAATCGTCTGTGCCATTTGCTTTGAACCGAAAGAATTTGCCTTTTTTGGTCATCAAATTCTAACTATTCATGCTTTGTATGAACGCTTTTTATGGTTTTTTTCTGCCAACATCACTTCCCTTATGTCATTTTATTTGTCTTCTTGTCCATTACTTTTTCTTCTCATGTTCTCTACTTCGAAAGCAGCCTTTCCTTTCAAATGCTACATCACTTCTCTTTCATTTTCATTTTCTTTAATACAGTTCCCAGACATTTTGCCTTTGATAATTGTGAATAGATCAATAGGTAAGATAACCAGAGATACTTTACCAAGGCAGAAGAGCTCAAGATCCTCTACTGTCTCCATTATGCTTTCAAATAATATTGCCAGGATATAAGGTCACGTGAAAAATTTTACTGGTGCTGTCTGCATTTATTAATAGCATACTGTCCTCTTGTGTCTTTTGTGTGTCCCTGAGAAAAGACATTCTTAATTTCTGCATTGTAAAGCTCGTCTTAGAACTGTATTCCAGTTCTCGTAACTGAAAAATTACAGTCAAAATTCAGTATGTTTCTTTTGTTTCTGAGATTGCATCGTGTTAGACTATTAATAAGTTAGTTTGTTGGTATCCTTTTCTAGACTAGAGTGTGAAGTAGAGAGTAACTGTCACAATATGGATCTTTATCCTCGTTTTAGTAGTACACTGATAATCAGTTACAGACTTCCCAGGTGGCACAGTGGTAAAGAATCCACCTGCCAGCACAGGAGATGGAAGAGACTCGAGTTTGATTCCTAGGCTGGGACGATGTCCTGGAGGAGGAAATGGCAACCCACTCTAGTATTCCTGCCTGGAAAACTCCATGGACAGAGAAGCCTGGTGGGCTGTAGTCCATTGGGTTGCAGAGTCAGACATGACTGAGGGACTGAGCATGCAAGCATGATAATCAGTTACTGTCCATAAATGACGAATAGGAGGCAAAAAATATATAGTAAATGGAGGTAGTTGTATGATTTGAATGTTTGATTGTATTGGTCCATGTGATCCTCCTGTATGTATACCTCTGTATTAGGACTCTGCTTTGTACTGAAGTCTAACATCCTCAGACCAGAGCATGTTATCCCCTAGACAGAATCACTAGCAAAATGTGTTCTAGATTTTATTTCTTCTTAATTTTTCATGAACCTTTTCTGCTAGCACTGGAAAAAAAAATGTTGACATCATTGGTTAGGTTAGAGCTAAATCTGATTCTAGCCAATATACTGATTCGTTGAAGTATATTGAATCAGAAGTTTTTAAGGAAAACCCCATTGTGTTCCTTTTTCTATTTCCTTTCTGCTGTCATCAGACATATAGGCATGTGTTTCTTTTGGTTAAATACCTAGAAGTGAATTGGTTGGGTTGCATGGTAGGTATATATCTGATTTTTAAAGTAAAATAATTGGTAGGTATATATTTGATTTTTAAGAAACTACCAGATGGTTGTACCATTTTATACTCTTGTCATTAGTATATGAGCATTTCAGTACCTCCACGTACTTGCAAACGCTTGTGAATAAGTCCTTTAAATATGTTCTTTGTTAAAATTGCTTTGGCTATTCTAGATTCTTTGAATTTCCAAATAAATCTTAGAATTTCCTTGGTGGCTTCTACAAAAATGCCTGTAGGAGTTTTAATTAGGCTTATTTTGAATCTTGGGGAGAATTTGGGCAATATTGTCATTTTAACAAGACAATTTTCTAATCCATGGACGTGCTATATCTTTTTGTTTTGATATACGAAATAAGATATTTTGACATTAACTTAAACCACTGAGAGCTTCACATTTATTGTTTGAACATTGGTATCAAAAGTTGGAAAATATACCCCTCCTTTTCTTTCTCCCCTTCCTTTTTCTTCTTCTATATCTTCATCACTAAAAGCACATTTATCAAAATTTTTTTTTTTTTTTAAGATTTATTTACTTGGCTGTGGTGGGTCTTTGTTGCTGCACATGGGCTTTCTCTAGCTGTGGCGAGCAGGGTCTAGTCTTTGTTTGGTACACAGGCTTCTCACTGCAGTGGCTTCTCGTTGTGGAGCACAGGCTCTAGGGCCGTGGCCTCAGAAGTTGCAGCTCACAGGCTCTAGAGCATAGGCTCGGTAGTTGTGGTGCATGGGCTTAGTTGCTCTGCGTCTTGTGGGGTCTTCCTGGACCAGGGATCGAACCAGTGTCCCTTGCATTGCAAGGCAGATTCTTAACCACTGGACCACCAGGAAAGCCCCACAGGCTAGTTTTTAATTTATATCCTATCTTTGTCCTCTTCTATTATTAAAAAATTTTATGTTTTTATTTAAAAGAGGCACCCAGATTTTTTAAAAATTGAGATGTGATTGACATATAACTTTGTGTTAGTTTTGGGTGTGCAGTATGACTTGGATATGTATGTGTTGTGAGATGATCACCACAATATGTTTAGTTAACATGCACCATCACATCACATAGTTAGAAAAATTTTTTTCTTTTAAAATATATGTACTCTTCCAGCAACTTTAAATATACAATACAGTATTATTAACTACAGTTAACATGCTGTACATTACATCCCCAGGACTTATCATATAATTGGGAGTTTGTACCTTTTGACCACCATCACCATGTCTCTCATATCTCTCGTAGTAGTTTTAGTTATGCAGAACTTTTTTTATTCATTCAAAGTCCAAATTATCTTAATAAGGTACACTTACAGAAGTTCTACTATCATTCTGTACTTCCCAACCTGTTGCTTTCTTCTTCTATATGAACTACCACTTTATTAGGCTTTTCATTTCCACTGTTTCTTCTTTAAAATATAAGCAAATGTGTATATATATTCCTATTTCCTCTCAGCTTCAGCAGAGAAGGCAGCATAGTATACTTTCTGTATTTTGGTATTTTAATTTATTGATATGCTCTAGATATTACCTCATATGCTATGTAGAAATCCTCATTTCTTTTTATAGCTACCTGTTATTCTCTTTTGTGAATTTACTATAGTTTATTTAACTGGGGCCCCATTGATTCAGACACTTGTTTTGTTTGTACTCTTCTACTATTATAAAAATAATATTGCCAATAACCTTGTGCATATATATATATTTTTATTTGCCAAGTGATCTTTGGGATATTTTTTCTAGAAATGATGCCACTGATTCAGAGTAGATGTATAGGACATTTTGCTAATATTGTTCCAATTTCCCTCCATAGTGGTTCTGTTATTTTTTTCTACCAGTGATACATGAGAGTGCCTATTCACCACAGCATCACAAAAAAAATTTCAGACTTTGAAATTTTTGCCAATCTGATAGCTCACTTTTCTTTAAGTGTATACCAAATTCTTTATCTTTTTTTTTTTTTTTTGGTACCTCAGACTTTTCTTTTGGAATTATTTTCCTCCTCCTCGTTGAAACAAATCCTTGAGAATCCCTTGCATGTACTTTGGCTTAGGAGTCTCTGTGCTTCCTGAATCTTTGGTTTCATGCATTCTAATTCTAGAAAATTGTTGACTGTTATTTCTATAAATAGTGCCTTTTCCACATTCTGTTGTCTTCCTAGTTTTTCTTCCTTATCTTTTAACTAGCACTTTATATGTATTCCTCCTCTGTGCTGCATTCTGAGTAGTTTATCCTATGGTAAGTTATTCAGTTCTCTCTTCTAGGTATGTTATTCTCTTTTTTTGTTGTGTCTCACTTGCTGTTTGACCTGAGCAATACATGTTTGTCTCTTTGATAATATTTATAATTTCTGAAAGTTCTATTTTTTCTCCTATTCACATCTGCCTGGTCTTTTTAGGGTATCTTACATGTTCATATTTTCTTTTTCTTTTTTTTTTTAGAAATTCTTTAAACATTTTAATCATAGTTATTTTGTAGTCTTAATCTGATAACATCTGAATATATTGGGTGATATCTGATACTGTTTTTGAATAGTTTCTGCTGATTTTGCTCATAGTGGCTTGTTTCATTGTGTGCTTTGTGATTTTGAATTGTGTGCATTTCTTCAGATTGTGTGTGCGAATATTGCAAAACCTGAAGTGAAGGTGTGTTTTGCAGAGTATAAATGTTGCTTCTGCCACGTGTCCTTTGACCTTACCAGCCTCCAATCACTTTAAGTTAAATTCTTGGCTTTGGTTTCCCAGACCATGGAGATAGCGTATATTTGAAATCAAAACCTCCCAGAAGGCATGCCTGTGGAATTCTTAAGAGATTGTTTTCTTACCTACAGTGCAGGATGAGAAAAATAAGTTTTTTTGTTGTTTCTCTTTGCCAGCTGACAAGAGTTTTTTCTAGCTCATTTTTTAAGTAAAGATGTAGTTTTTCAAGAGTCTGTTCTGTCATTTTGCATGGGCCTGAGGCTTTATCTCCTATCCCTTTCTTTTAAAAAAAATTTATTTATTTGTCTGTGCTGGGTCTTCATTTCTGTGCAGGCTTTTCTTTAGTTACGGCAAGCGGGACTACTCTCCAGTTGTGGTACTCGGGCTTCTCACTGAGGTGGCTTCCCCTATTGTGGAGCACAGGCTCTAGAACATTGGGGCTTCAGTAGTTGGAGCACGTGGGCGCAATAGTTGTGGCTTGCAGACTCTAGAGCACAGACTCAGTTGTGGCATACAGGCTTAGTTGTCCCTCGGCATGTGGGATCTTCCCGGACCAGGGATCAAACCCATGTCTCCCACATTGGCAGGCAGAGTCTTTACCACTGAGCCATTAGGGAAGACCTCTTTATCCCTTTCTTGATGGTTAAAAATCATGCTTCTAGTTTTCTCATCTGATGACTGCCTCCAGAGGAGATGCAGCTTCATCCTCTACTTACCTCTCTAGGTTTCAAGTTCCTTTTTGGTTTTGACCTCAAAAAATTTGCTTAATTCCTGTGAATCTGGCCATGGTACAAATGGATAAATGGATAACTGTTAGATTTTATCCAGCATTTCTAGGTAGACTAGTTAATCCTTCAAAAATGCTGGTGTTACAGCTGCTGAGCTCCTGAGCAGTTGAAAATCTGCATGTAAATTTTGATTCTCCCTAGACTTAAGTACTAATAGTCTACTATTGATCAGAAGCCTTAGTGATATTTTAAGTTGCTTATTAACACAATTCATATGTTGTATGTATTGTGTGCTACATTTTTACAATACAGTAAGCTAAAGAAGGCAATGGCACCCCACTCCTGTACTCTTGCCTGGAAAATCCCATGGATGGAGGAGCCTGGTGGGCTGCAGTCCATGGGGTCGCTAAGAGTCGGACACGACTAAGTGACTTCACTTTCACTTTTCACTTTCATGCATTGGAGAAGGAAATGGCAACCCACTCCAGTGTTCTTGCCTGGAAAATCCCAGGGACGGGGGAGCCTGGTGGGCTGCCGTCTATGGGGTCGCACAGTGTCGGACACGACTGAAGCGACTTAGCAGCAGCAGCAGCAGCAAGCTAGAGAAAAGAAAATGTTATTTAGAGAAGCATAAGGAAGAGAAAATACATTTGTAATACATATATGTATTTATTGAAAAAAATGCCCATATAAGTGGACCCATGCAATGCAAACTTTGTTGTTCAAGGATCACCTGTGTTTTATATCAGAAGCAGTTCCCTTCCCCACCCCACCCCCAGAATATGTGGTCCAGATGTAATTTTCTCACTGTTGTTTACTTAACATGCTATAAACAAAGAACAGCATAAAATACTCAGGCTCTTAAAGTCTCTACTTAACTCATCTGATTTACTGTTCATAAAATGGAATGTTACATGGTTGCTATCATTCAGAGAATATTTTTTACATTTATATCTTTCTGTAGTTCTTTATCTTTTCCCTATTCTTATAAAAGTAATGGTGATTGTACAACATTTGAAACATAATTAGTCAATAGTAAAAAGACAACCAAGTTTTTAAATGGACAAAGGATTTGAACAGACATTTTTCCAAAGATGATATATAGATGGACAATAGGCATGTAGAAACATGTTCAACATCATCATTAGAGAAATAAAATTTAAAAACCACAATGAAATGCTACTTCGTACCCTCAGTGGCTATAATAAAAAAAGATGAGCAGTAGCAAGTATTGGTGAGAATGTAGAGAAATTGGAACCCTCATACATTGATTTATGTATGAGCATACACACAGGATTGTAAAATCGTAAAATGGTGCAGCCACTTTGGAAAACAGTTTGGCTGTTTCTGAACATGGTAAGCATAGTGTTGCCATAAGACCCAGCAATTTCACTGCTATGTATATACTCAAGAGTAATGACAAAATATTTCCACACTAAAACTTGTACATGAATGTTTATAGTAACATTATTCATAGAAGTCAGAAAAGTAGAAACAATTCAAATGTCTATCAACTGATGAGCAAAATGTAGTCTATCCTATAGTGGGCTGGTATTTGGCAATAAAAAGAACCTTGAAAACATTATGCTGAGTAAAACAGTCCAGTCACAAAAGACTACCTGTTGTCCAATTCCATTTATGTGCGATAGCCAGAATAGACAAGTAGGTACAGAAAGTAGACTGGTGGTATCTAGGGATAGGGCAGGAAAGGGGAGATACAATGGGTAGTGACTGCTTATGGTTACAGCGTTTCTTTTTGGGGTAATGAAAATGTTCTAAAATCCTATTATGGTAATGGTTGTACAGCTCTGTGAATATAGTGAAAACTGTTGAATTTTTTAACTGGGTGAACTTCATGGTATGTAAATTACATATCATTAATACTTTTGAAAAGGGGAATGGTAGGGGAAAGAGTCAATAGGTTTGTCTCTCTTCCATGTATCCCTTTATCCTAAGGTGTTGGTTAAGAGTTAGATATATCTCATGGTGATTCCCACTGTGTTGGAAAATTGCATACTTCAGCTTAATTGGTGCGTCTTTTTGATATGAGGACTGATAATTGAAATCGTGGATTCTCTAGGTCCCACATCACCTATTAGCTGTGTGATCCTTGCCATGTTTCATTACCTTGTACTTTGTTCCTTTGTTTATAAACCTAGGGTAATTCCTGCTTTTCCTACCTCAGAAGGTTGTTGTGAGGTTCAAATGAGAGTGAGATAGTACTTTGAAAGCCATATAGTCCTAAATAAACCTATAGTAGTATTAAGATTCCTAAAGTTCTCTGTATTTTCTTTCCATAGGAGTAAAACATAAATCTTTTCTAACAGTTGAGGACTGTTTTGAGTTGGGCAAAGTGGCCTACACAGAAGCAGATTATTACCATACAGAGCTGTGGATGGAACAGGCACTGAGGCAGCTGGATGAAGGCGAGATTTCTACCGTTGATAAAGTCTCTGTTCTGGATTATTTGAGCTATGCAGTATACCAGCAGGGAGACCTGGATAAGGCGCTTTTGCTCACAAAGAAGCTTCTTGAACTAGGTATGTTAATTTGGCCTAATTCAAGGTTAAGGATATATTGGGGGATATATAGATATACTAATTATAATTATGTGTGAGTATGTATATTTGTCATACAGTTTTGGTACTTTTTGTCACAAGTCAAGAGCTCATCTGTCAGACATACTTTATCTTTCTGTTTATCCTCTAAATAAATGGCAACTGATCTTTCTCACCTAATAGTACTATTAAGAGTAGCTGTGTTTCTCTGCTCTGTACTTCTTAGGAACTTCAAAATTGAATCCAACATAGCTAACTCAGTCAAAACTGTTTATTTGCCATGTTGCCATATTAAATATTAACCAGTATCCTTTGAAGGAAATTTTTGGTTTACTGAATTTCCTATTTGGAAATAGTGATTTGAAACGTCAGCCTAAATAAAAAGGTAAAATGAAGCAAACTCATAATTGTCAAAAAGATGAGTTTATTCAGGAATAGCAGAGGAACTGCATTTGGGACATGCAAGCTGTAGGAAGCTACAGATACGTCCGTTGAGGGAGTAGGGCAGGGAATATAAAGAGGTGAGAGTTCAGTTAGAGTTTGTTGAAATCAGAAACAAATGGGGACCAGCACTGAACATTCCCTAGGCAGACAAAACCCTCCAGTCATACAAACAAAGCTCAATTTAGCTTACTTTGTAAGACCGTCTCAAACTGAGTCATTTCTTGTTCATGCCCCTGGAAACTGTAAGCAAAATTTCCCAAGATTGATAAGAGGCAACCCCTGACCAATTCCCTGAAATTTAAGAACATTCCAACATTTATCAGTTTTCTGAAAATCAGGCATTTATGGGAAATCAGTCTCTCAGTCTTTAAGTTTTGTGTTGCTGAGGGCACATGCATGAGATTTTCCATTTAATATCTTCCAGTTCCATCGGAGATTGAAATTATTTCACAGAAATAAATAGAATGAAAATATATTTGATTGCCGTATTTAAATATTAGGAAAATATGATATGAAGATTTTACCACTAGTATTTTTAACAGGGATGTAGTGTTTTTCTAAGTATGATCAAGAGGCCAATGATCAGAATTACTTGGATGCTTATTAGAAATGAAAATTCCTGATCTCACCCCAAACCTACTGACTTAGAAACTGTGGTGGTGAAATTGTATGCTAAAAAAAGTCATGTGGCCTTTGGTATATAATGAAGCTTTAAAACTTAAGTTCTTTTTATGAATAGGTAAATATGTGTATATTAGGAGAGTTAAACAATTCAAAAGGATTGGTCATCTGAAAATAAGCTTTTGAAATTAGGTTATTTCTTAGTTGAATGAATTGATAAATTGAGATATTCAGTTAGCCCTTTTCCCCCAGTATTTTAAGTGATTTTTTTTCCTCCTGATTTAAAAATACTTCATTCATTTAAGAAAAAATTTTAAAAGTAGAAGAAAATACAGAAGAGTCACCATAAACCAATCACCCAGAGACACCTACCAATTTTTTTGTTTCCTTGTAGCATACCCTCTTCTCCCCCCATTTTTCCATTTCTTTTGCAAAATTAGCCTCATATTCTGTACATCACAACATAAGCAATTTCTCAAAGACAAGAAGTATTTTACAAATCTAAGGCTGGATTTTTTTTAAAACACTTAGTTAACGTCACAAGTGAACTTTCTGTGCCCTAGTCTGTCTTTTTCATTTGTGTGTGTGTGTATGTGGGCGGGGAGGTGGGGGGAGTGGTGGTTTATATTTTTTTTCTCCCACATGGGTGGAGTAGTCCTCCTTCCCCCTACTAAAAGATAGCTAAAAATTATGACTAGCAATTCTGAGGCAGTTAGTGGATTCTGGCTTATTTGAAAATTATATTTTTAGTTTCTCTTTTCTGTCTCACTTAGAATTTTGGGACTGAAATGCACTCAGCCCTCAGAAGTAGACTGTGTTCGGCATTTATAATATTATCTGTGGTAAAGGTTACCTTTGAACTGTATACCCTGTCTTCCCCATGGTCATTACATTTCAATCTCAGAAAAATCTTTTCTGTTGCTTAAAATAAGTTTAATCAGTAGTACTTTAAAATTCATTTGACATCAAATTGATCATACTTCCTTTGGCTGCTTAGTAACTTGTCACATGGAACATTCTCAAAGTAAAAGCAATAATTACTACTTTGAAATAGATGGCTGATTCCATCTCCAGAACTAGAGTTAGAACTGTACTCTTGATTTGCTTGGGGCAGTACTGATTTACACCTGTTGTTTTGGTATAATAATTTTCATTAATGCCTCCTTTCACTCTCATAAAGCAACCTGGTTTGGAAGGTAAATTACATGTTCCTCCACTGGGTATCTTATGCTCATGCTTGAACAACTGTAAACTTACTCACGAACATGCTTGCTTTCTTTCGTAATAGATCCTGAACATCAGAGAGCTAACGGTAACTTAAAATACTTTGAGTATATAATGGCTAAAGAAAAAGATGCCAATAAGTCTTCTTCAGATGACCAATCTGATCAGAAAACCACACTGAAGAAAAAAGGTGCTGCTGTGGATTACCTGCCAGAGAGACAGAAGTACGAAATGCTGTGCCGTGGGGAGGGTATCAAAATGGTAAAGTGGAAAAGCCAATTGTGTGTGTGTGAGTGTGCATGTGTGCTTGTACGTAGTTCTGGAGAGACGCAGAATCTTTTAAACTTTTGTGGTAAAAATTAGAATTATTCCTAAAGTATTACGTTATGTCACATCACTTTATTGTTGGCGTTGCACTTAATGTGTTCCAACTTCTAGTAAAATAGCTTTAAAATAAAGCTTGTGACTCATGTACCATTACATGCATTTTTGGTAATTATTACCCTTTTCATAGATTAGAAGAGGCTTTTTAAGGTGAAGGATCAGATTATTTAAGAGAAGTGATACAGTTTTTTCTTATATCTTAATGCAAAAGAGATTTCATCAGTCTTACATAGAAGTAATATATCATTCTAACATCCTATGAAACGATGGATTCATCTATACAGTGATATCTTGTGGTTTTGCTCCTAGTCAGCCTTGATAAGACTGCCTAATGTAAAGTTTTAGTCTATTTAAGAAATATTAAAAATGCATAAAGACTTTAAATAGATTTTGGCTTTATAACATTTATTTTTTAAAATACTAAAATGTGTCTGTAAATATCCCTTTGTTTATTGTATATCTATATTATATGTTTATACTCAGTTTACCAGAATACTAAAAAGGTAATAGGCCAAAAATAATACAGTTCAAGCCTTGGGAACATAGGTTTCTTTGTTCAGCTTTAGGACTTTTCAGATCCTTTTTATGATGATTATGAGTATGATATACTTTGTTTCTCAACCTTAATTGATCATAGAACCCTTTTTAAAGGAGTATCATGTGGTACTAGTGTTCAGTTGAATGCTGGTGTATGAGGCAGGATTTAGTGAATTTTTGGAGTAATTTTAAGTGAAAGCATTTGAATAGTGTTTAACTTTTCTCTACTACTGATAAACTTAGGCTGGGTTTTATGTTTTGATATTGATGACTTCTTGATATTTGGTGATTTACTGTTGACAGCCTAACCTCTACCAGCAAATAAGTAGATCTTATCTATGTTGACACTTTGATAAGTTCATGGATTCCCGGAGAATATGAACATTGATAAGTTCATGGATTCCCAGAGAACTTTTGCTTTGATCTAATGAGTAAATACAAATTAGACTCATGAAACATTTTTTTTTAATTTCACATCTAAATATTTTAGTGTATATCATTTAAAGATAAGGACTTTTAAATGACCACAATACCATTATCATGATAGTTCCAGTATCGTAAGTAGTTAGTAGTTCCATAATATCATTAAGTACCTAGTCAGTGTTCAGATTTCCAGTAGTGAGCAGATATTTTTTACTGCCCTTAGAAACTCTTAAATAAGAGAGCAAAATAGAACTATAGATTTATAACAGAAGTCTGTTAATTTGCCCGTTTGTTGATGTGACACACACGTAAACTCAGCCCAAAATCAAAAGAGCATCCTTTTTCTCAGAATAGTTAAATTGGTCTTATCATCATATAAAAGATATATTTAAAACCTTGGATTTGATTCTTGGTAAATAACAAGAATAAACATAAATCACTATTAGTTCTACTTTATAATATGAAATGCTTGTTTAATCAAGAGAAGAATCAGCAATGGCATAACATTGGATTGGCCAAAACATCCATGTGGGGTTGTTTTTATCTTTCTGGCCAACCGCATATTTAGTTAATGTGATACATAGGTGATTGAAAAGTACATTTATTGATTTTTGCTGACTTGAATACCTGCTACTAAAAGCACCTGGCTTCTTTGTTTAATAACTAATTTTCTCTTTCAGAGCTCTCTTTTCATCGTAAAAAAAAAATCACTTAAACTTTTTAAAATTAGGAGGTACTTGGGAAAACCTGGTTAGGTTTTTTTCTTTAAGAAACTTTTCTGGGTTTTTCCCAGTTACTTTGTGAAGTTTGGCGCAGGGCTGGTCATTCATTTCATATTTCTATAATCATTTTATTATTTTTTTCATGTTTACAAGGTCTGAACTTTATTTTGATGAGAGAAGGGTTAAAGAGAAACCTCACCATCTCTTCCAGAAAAGAATCATTAATAAAACTTTTAAAATTCTGAAGGTCCTGTTTGATGCAGAATATTTGCAGAGCACTATTTGTTTTGTATGTTCTTCCTCAAGTACTGTGTCTATACACCAGCATGATTACTGCTTCTTATCTTCATAGGAACAGCATTAAAATATTATTACTCTAATATATTTATAATTTTTTAAACTTTTTGTTCAGACTCCTCGGAGACAGAAAAAACTCTTCTGTCGCTACCATGATGGAAACCGGAATCCTAAATTTATCCTGGCTCCAGCCAAACAGGAGGATGAGTGGGACAAGCCTCGTATTATCCGCTTCCATGATATTATTTCTGATGCAGAAATTGAAGTCGTTAAAGATCTAGCAAAACCAAGGGTAAATAATTTTTTTTCTTTTTTTCTCTCCTCAGTTTACTTGTGTTTCAGCTTTTCCTTTGCAAGATTATAAAAATGATAATTGACATGACAATAACCCCATAGATAGTTTTAGATATTATTGTTGAAAACTAATGGAATTAACTAAGCTCTATTTATACCAATTTTTCTCTTTTTATTATCAACACATTACATACCTTGTATGTAACCTTGCAACTAGTGTTTAAGCATTAAATTATGAAAATCATAGGTTATATTTTTATTCACACTTAACAGATTTGTGTTTCAGCATCTTCCTGAAAAAATTTCTGTGTACTTTGGAGCCCTTTAATCTCTGAGATTGATCAGAGGCCAACTTTTTATGTTTAACTTCTATAGTTTTATCTGAAATAATACTTGAAGTATTTTTATTCCTGTCTAGGTACATTATTACTTGGAGGATATCATTGGGCATGAACATCTTGCTAATCTGAAATAATGACATCATCGTTTTCTGGCTTCAACCTACATCATTTATCTTAAGAAAGAATTTATTATAAACACAATCCTATAAGCTTTAGTGTTTAGCATAGAAATTAATCTTTGGGGAGCAAGAATGACCTTTATGCTCTTGGCTTTTTCCCCATCAGCTTGTTCTTAAAATCTGTTTGGTCTTATTGACAGCAAAATACAAACTATGATCATTTTCATAAAGAGACTGTTAAGTAAACACTAGAAATATTTTTGCTCACTTACTATACAGGAACTGGAAATTTTTTCTGTAAAGGTCCAGATAGTAAATCTTTTTAGGTTTTGCAGGCTGTACAGTCTGTTATAACTACTCACCTCTGCTCTTGTAATGCAAAAGCAGTCATAGAAAATACATAAATGAGTATGGCTATATTCCAGTAAAACTTTTATTTCTAGAAGCAAGTAGCTGGATGAATTCAGCCCATGGACCATAGTTTGCTGTTCCTTGTCTGGATTTCTATACTGCAGAATAAACTTGAAATCAGAATGTTTATTGCTGTTAAGTTTTACTACTTTTGAAAATGGGTACTTTTTGTTTTTTAACTAAAGATTATGAGCTTCTCTGGTGGCTCAGAGGGTAAAGAATTTGGCTGCTCTGCAGGAGACTCAGATTCAATCCCTGGGCTGAGAAGGTCTCCTGGAGAAGCGCATGGCAACCCACTCCAGTATTTTAAATGAAAAGACTTGTCTAATTTGTATGGGTGTTGTCCAAGGGAGCTCTTACAAATCTTTTAAACAGATAAAAGATAGTGATGTCATATTCTGTCTTTTTTTTTTTGGATTTTAGTCTGTTATATTTGTGTCAGTAAAGCAAAATTATTGTGGTAGAATATTAGAAATTTATTTCTGCTTGGAGACTGTCTTATATCTCTGAGTTTGGAGACCTCAGTCTTAAAAGGGATGCCTCAATTAGATTATTTGATCAAAAAATACAATGACAAGGAAAATTTTATATTCTTGTTAACCTCCAAACAATCTTTCATTTTTAGAAAAAAGTTTAAAATCATTATCTTGGCTGCCATCTCTTTCTGTGTTTTTAAAAAAAAATAACATTTATGAGTTCTTTTCATCAATCTTTGTGCTCAGTCTAAGATTATTTCACTGTTTATTTGAAATATATGAGCAAATATCTTGAAGGAAGAAAAGATTGACCTTGAAACTGATTTTTTCTTTTTAATTTATTTTTTTATTGAAAGATAATTGCTTTACAGAATTTTGTTGTTTTCTGTCAAACCTCAACATGAATCAGCCATAGGTATACATATATGCCCTCCCTTTTGAACCTCCCTCCCATCTCCCACACCATCTCACCCCTCTAGACTGATACAGAGCCCCTGTTTGAGTTTCCTGAGCCATACAACAAATTCCCTTTGGCTATCTATTTTACATATGGTCATGTAAGTTTCTTCCATACGTCTCATCCTCTCCTCCCATCTCCCCATGTTCATAAGTCTATTCTCTATTGAGAATAGAGTCTGTTCATAAGTCTGTTTCTCCATTGCTGCCCTGTAAATAAATTCTTCAGAACCATTTTTCTAGATTCCATATATGTGCGTTAGAATATGATATTTATCTTTCTCTTTCTGACTCCACACTGTATGATAGGTTCTAGGTTCATCCACCTCATTAGATCTGACTCAAATGTGTTCCTTTTTATGGCTGAGTAATATTCCATTGTATATATGTACCACAACTTCTTTATCCATTCATCTGTCAATGGTTGCTTCCATGTTCTAGCTATTGTAAATAGTGCTGCAATGAACAATGGGATACAGGTGTCTTTTTCAATTTTGGTTTCCTCAGGGTATATGCCTAGGATTGGGATTGCTGGGTCATATGGGTGGTTTTATTCCTAGTTTTTTAAGGAATCTCCATACCATCTTCCATAGTGGCTGTATCAATTTATATTCCCACCAACAGTGCAAGAACATTCCCTTTTCTCTACACCCTCTCCAGCATTTATTGTTTGTAGACTTTTTGATGATGGCCATTCTGACCTGTGTGAGGTGATATCTCATCATACGACTGAGCAACTGAACTGAACTGAATAATGAGTGATGTTGAACATCTTTTCATGTGTGTGTTAGCCATCTATATGTCATCTTTGGAGAAATGTCTGTTTAGGTCTTTTTCCCACTTTTTGATTGGGTTGTTTGTTTTTCTGGCATTGAGTTGTATGAGCTGCTTGTATATTTTGGAAATTAATCCTTCATCAGGATTAATTTGCTATTATTTTCTCCTATTCTGAGGGTTGTCGTTTTACCTTGCTTATAGTTTCCTTTGCTGTGCAAAAGCTTTTAAGTTTAATCAGGTCCCACTTGTTTACTTTTGTTTTTATTTCCTTTCCTCTAGGAGGTGGGTCATAGAGGATCTTGCTTTTTTATGTCATTGACTGTTCTGCCTATGTTTTCCTCTGAGAGTTTAATAGTTTCTGGTCTTACATAAAGGTCTTTAATCCATTTTGAGTTTATCTTTGTGTATGGTGTTAGGGAGTGTTCTAATTTCATTCTTTTACATGTAGCTGTCCCGTTTTCCCAGCACCATTTATTGAAGAGGCCATCTTTGCCCCATTGTATATTCGTGCCTCCTTTGTCAAAAATAAGGTACCCATAGGTGCATGGGTTTATTTCTGGGCTTTCTATCTTGTTCCATTGGTCTGTATTTCTGTTTTTGTGCCAGTACCTTACTGTCTTGATGACTGTAGCTTTGTAGTATAATCTGAAGTCAGGAAGGTTGATTCCTCCAGCTCCATTCTTTCTCAAGACTGCGTTGGCTATTCAGGGTCTTCTTTGTTTCCATATGGATTGTGAAATTTTTTGTTCTAGTTTCGTTGGAAATGCCATTGATAAATTGATAGGGATCACATTGAATTTGTAGATTGCATTTGGTAGTATAGTCATTTTCACAATATTGATTCTTCTTGCCCAGGAACATGGAATGTCTCTCCATCTGTTTATGTTGTCTTTCTTTCATCAGTGTCTTACGGTTTTCTGTGTACAGTTCTTTTGTCTCCTTCAGTTCAGTTCAGTTCAGTCACTCAGTTGTGTCCTACTCTCTGCGACCCCATGAATCGCAGCACGCCAGGCCTCCCTGTCCATCACCAATTCCCGGAGTTCACTCAGACTCACGTCCATCGAGTTAGTGATGCCATCCAGCCATCTCATCCTCTGTCGTCCCCTTCTCCTCCTGTCCCCAATCCCTCCCAGCATCAGAGTCCCTTCCAATGAGTCAACTCTTTGCATGAGGTGGCCAAAGTACTGGAGTTTCAGCTTCAGCATCATTCCCTCCAAAGAAATCCCAGGGCTGATCTCCTTCAGAATGGACTGGTTGGATCTCCTTGCAGTCCAAGGGACTCTCAAGAGTCTTTTCCAACACCACAGTTCAAAAGCATCAGTTCTTCGGCGCTCAGCCTTCTTCACAGTCCAACTCTCACATCCATACATGACCACTGGAAAAACCATAGCCTTGACTAGACGAACCTTTGTTGGCAAAGTAATGTCTCTGCTTTTGAATATGCTATCTAGGTTGGTCATAACTTTCCTTCCAAGGAGTAAGTGTCTTTTAATTTCATGGCTGCAGTCACCATCTGCAGTGATTTTGGAGCCCCCAAAAATTAAAGTCTGACACTGTTTCCACTGTTCCCCATCTATTTCCCGTGAACTGATGGGACCAGATGCCATGATCTTCGTTTTCTGAATGATGAGCTTTAAGCCAGCTTTTTTACTCTTCCACTTTCACTTTCATCAAGAGGCTTTTGAGTTCCTCTTCACTTTCTGCCATAAGGGTGGTGTCATCTGCATATATGAGGTTATTGATATTTCTCCCAGCAATCTTGATTCCAGCTTGTGCTTCATCCAGTCCAGCATTTCTCACGATGTACTCGGAGAAGGCAATGGCACCCCACTCCAGTACTCTTGCCTGGAAAATCCCATGGATGGAGGAGCCTAGTGGGCTGCAGTCCGTGGGGTTGCTAAGAGTCCGATACGACTGAGTGACTTCACTTTCACTTTTCACTTGCATGCATTGGAGAAGGAAATGGCAACCCACTCCAGTGTTCTTGCCTGGCGAATCCCAGGGACGGGGGAGCCTGGTGGGCTGCTATCTATGGGGTCGCACAGAGTCAGACACGACGGAAGCAACTTAGCAGCAGCACTCTGCATATAAGTTAAGTAAGCAGGGTGATAATATACAGCCTTGACGTACTCCTTTTCGTATTTGGAACCAGTCTGTTGTTCCATGTCCATTTCTAACGGTTGCTTCCTGACCTGCATACAGATTTCTCAAGAGGCAGGTCAGGTGATCTGGTATTCCCATCTCTTTCAGAATTTTCCACAGTTT
>NW_011494881.1:7091974-7114294 GCF_000754665.1 Bison bison bison | reverse complement strand
CTGCAAAGAATATAATCAGTCTGATTTCGGTGTTGACCATCTGGTGATGTCCATGTGTAGAGTCTTCTCTTGTGTTGTTGGAAGAGGGTGTTTGCTATGACCAGTGCATTTTCTTAGCAAAACTCTATTAGTCTTTGCCCTGCTTCATTCCATATTCCAAGGCCAAATTTGCCTGTTACTCCAGGTGTTCCTTGACTTCCTACTTTTGCATTCCAGTCCCCTATAATGAAAAGGACATCTTTTTTGGGTGTTAGTTCTAAAAGGTCTTGTAGGTCTTCATAGAACCGTTCAGCTTCTTCAGTGTTATTGGTTGGGGCATAGACTTGGATTACTGTGATATTGAATGGTTTACCTTGGAAACGAACAGAGATCATTCTGTCGTTCTTGAGATTGCATCCAAGTACTGCATTTTGGACTCTTTTGTTCACCATGATGGCAACTCCATTTCTTCTAAGGGATTCCTGCCTGCAGTAGTAGATATAATGGTCATGAGTTAAATTCACTATTCCTAGATATTTAATTCTTTTTGTTGCAATGGTGAATGGGATTGATTCCTTTATTTCTCTTTCTAATTTTTCATTATTAGGATATATAAATGCAAGTGATTTCTGTGTATTGATTTTGTGCCCTGCAACTTTGCTAAATTCACTGATTAGGTCTAGTAATTTTCTGATACTATCTTTAGTGTTTTCTATGTACAGTATCATGTCATCTGTAAACATTGATCTGGATACCTTTTATTTCTTTTTCTTCTCTGATTGCTGTAGCTAGGACTTCCAGAACTATGTTGAATAATAGTGGTGAAAGTGGACACCCTTGTCTTGTTCCTTATCTTAGGGGAAGTGATTTCAGTTTTTCACCACTGAGAATAGTGTTTGCTATAGACATCATATATGGCCTTTACTTTGTTGAGATGGGTTCCTTCTGTGCCCTTTATTTGAAGGGTTTTAATCATAAATGGGTGCTGAATTTTGTCAAAGGCTTTTTCTGCATCTATTGAGATTATCATACGGTTTTTATCTTTCAATTTGTTAATATGGTGTATCACATTGTTTGATTTGCATATATTGAAGAATCCTTGCATTACTGAAATAAACCCAACTTGATCATGGTGTATGAACTTTTGGATGTATTGCTGAATTCTGTTTGCTAAAATTTTGTTGAGGATTTTTGCATCTATGTTCATCTATGTGATATTGGCCTGTGGTTTTCTTTTTTGCGTGTTGTCCTTGTCTGGTTTTGGTGTCAGAGTGATGGTGGCCTAGTAGAATGAGTCTGGAGGTGTTCCTTCCTCTGCAATTTTTTGAAAGTTTTAGAAGGATAGGCATTAGCTCTTCTCTAAATGTGTGATAGAATTCTCCTGTGAAGCCTTCTGATCCTGGGCTTTTTTTGGGGGGAGATTTTTGATCACAGCTTCAATTTCAGTGCTTGTAATTGGATTGTTGATAATTTCTATTTCTTCTTGGTTCAGTCTTGGAAGATTGAACTTTTCTAAGAATCCGTCCATTTCTTCCAGGTTATCCATTTTATTGCTATATAGTTGTTCATAATGGTCTCTTATAATCCTTTGTATTTATATATTGTCTGTTGTAACCTCTCCTTTTTCATTTCTAATTTTGTTGATTTGATTCTTCTCTTTTTCTTGATGAGTCTGGCGAAAGTTTTGTCAATTTTATTTATCTTCTCAAAGAACCAGCTTTTGGTTTTATTAATCTTTACTATTATTTCTTTCATTTCTTTTTCATATATTTCTGCTCCAATCTTTACGATTTCTTTCCTTCTACTAATTTTGGGGTTTTTTGGTTCTTTTTCCAGCCGTTTTAGGTGTAAAGTTAGGTTGTGTATTCGATGTTTTTCTTGTTTCTTGAGGTAGGATTGTATTGCTATAAACTTCCCTCTTAGAACTACTTTTGCTGCATCTCATAGGTTTTGAGTTGTCATGTTTTCATTGTCATTTGTTTCTAGAAATTTTTTGATTTCCCTTTAGATTTCTTCAGTAACCTGTTGGTTATTTAGAAGCATGTTGTTTAATCTCCATGTGTTTGTGTTTCTTACAGTTTCTTTTTCTTGTAATTGATACCTCGTCTCATAGCATTGTGGTCGGAGAAGATGCTTGATACTATTTCAGTTTTCTTAAATTTACTGAGGTTTGATTTGTGACCGACGATGTGGTCTGTCCTGGAGAATATTCCATGTGCACTTGAGAAGAAGGTGTATTCTTCTGCATTTGGATGGAATGTCCCAAAAGTATCGATGAGATTCATCTCATCTAATATATCATTTAAGACTTGACTTTCCGTATTAATTTTCTGTTTTGATGACCTGTTCATTGGTGTGAGTGGGGTGTTAAAGTCTCCTGCTGTTATTGTGTTACTGTAGGTCTCTCCTTTTGTGTCTGTTATTATTTGTCTTATGTATTGAGGTGCTCCTATGTTGGGTTCGTAGGTATTTACAATTGTTGTCTTCCTCTTGATTGATCCCTTGATCATTATGTAGTGTCCTTCCTTATCTCTTGTAATATTCTTTAAGGTCTATTTTTTCAGATATGAGGATTGCTACTTCAGCTTCCTTTTGCTTCCTATTTGCATGGAATATATTTTCTCATCCTCTCACTTTCAGTATATATGTGTCTTTAGCTCTGAAGTGGGTTTCTTGTAGACAGCATATATATGGGTCTTGCTTTTGTATCCATTCAGCTAGTCTTTGTCTTTTGGTTGGAGCATTTAATCCATTTACATTTAAAGTAATTATTGATATATATGTTCCTATTGCCATTTTCTTAATTGTTTGGAGTTGATTTTGTAGATCTTTTTCCTTCTCTTGTTTTTTTGACTATTAAGTCTGTTTTAACATTTGTTGTGGAGCTAGTTTGGTGGTACTGAATTCTCTTAACTTTTGCTTGTCTGGAAATCTTTTTATTTCTCCATCAGTTTTGAATGAGATCCTTGCTGGGTACAGTAATCTTGGTTGTAGGTTTTTCCCTTTCAGTACTTAATATATATCCTGCCATTCCCTTCTGGCCTGCAGAGTTCCTGCTGAAAGATCAGCTGTTAAGCATATGGGGTTTCCTTTATATGATACTTGTTGCTTATTCCTTGCTGCTTTTAATGTTCTTTTTTTGTGTTTAGTCTTTGTTAGCTTGATTAGTATGTGTCTTGGCATGTTTCTCCTTGGGTTTATCCTGTATGGGACTCTTTGAGCATCTTGGACTTGATCGACTATTTCCTTTTCCATGTTGGGGAAATTTTCAACTATAATCTCTTCAAAAATTTTCTCATACACTTTCATTTTCTCTTCTCTTCTGGGACCCCTTTAATTCAAATGTTGGTGCTTTTGATGTTGTCCCAAAGGTCTCTGAGACTATCCTCAGTTCTTTTTGTTCTTCTTACTTTATTCTGCTCTTCAGAAGTTATTTCCACCATTTTATCTTCCAGCTCACTGATTCATTCTTCTGCTTCAGATATTCTGCTATTGATTCCTTCTAGAGTATTTTTAATTTCAGTAATTGTGTTGTTTGTCTCTGAATGTTTATTCTTTAATTCTTCTAGGTCTCTGTTAATTGATTCTTGCAGTTTCTCCATTTTGTTTTCAAGGTTTTTGATCATCTTTACTATCATTCTTCTGAATTTTCAGGGAGTTTGCCTGTTTCCTCTTCATTTATTTGGACTTCTGTGTTTCTAATTTATTCCTTCATTTGTGTAGTATTTCTCTGCCTTTTTTTTTTTAAACATTGTGTTTGAGGTCTCCTTTTCCCAACTTCAGGGTTGAATTCTTTCTTCCTTTTGGTTTCTGCCCTCCTACGGTTGGTCCAGTGGTTTGTGTAAGCTTCATATAGGATGAGATTTATGCTGAGTTTTTGTTTGTTTATTTGTTTTTCCTATGATGGGCAAGGCTGAGTGAGGTGGTAATCCTGTCTGCTGCTGATTGGGTTTGTATTTTTGTTTTATTTGTTGTTTAGATGAGGCGTCCTGCACAGGGCGCTCCTGGTGGTTGGGTGATGCCAGGTCTTGTATTCAAGTGGTTTCCACTGTGTGAGTTCTCACTATTTGATACTCTCTAGGATGAGTTCTTTGGTAGCCTAGGGTCTTGGAGTCAATGTTCCCACTCCATAGGCTCAGGGCTTGCTCTTGAGCTTTGTGTGGTTCTGTATATTCTTTTCATCTAGTCAGGTTCTCCTGTCCGCCCTCAGCTCGTGTTCTGCGTGCACTTCTGTGTCTGAAGGTGTATTCCTGATTGATCCATGGAGAGAGATGTACTCCCCGCCCATCTACTCCGCGGTCCTGTCTTCAAACTGATTTTGAACATTTGCTTTGCAAGCATTTCCATCACTGAAAAAAATTAAAACAAAAAGTTTGTAATGAGTTATCAAATGCATATTGCCATTCTTGTAACTATAAATTAACTTCAAATTTTAGAAATTTCTTTTCCTTATTTCACATCCTGTAACCTTTCAAAGAAATTTAATTTCCAGTCTGTTTTGTGTACACTCCATTCATGGAAAAAAATTTTTTTTACAAATATAAAAAATTTAAAAGTCAACTGGCTTTCAAGGTTCAACACAGGTGACTGGAAGTCTATGGAGTTATTTTCTCTTTTTAGCTTCCTTTGTAAAAATCCCAGATTTCTGACTGATTGGATAAATGTGATTCATTTTTTTTTTGTTTTGTAATGCAACTATTTTGATGGTTGGCTTCACAGCTGAGGCGAGCCACCATTTCAAACCCAATAACAGGAGACTTGGAGACGGTACATTACAGAATTAGCAAAAGGTAAGAGATGTGTATGCTGCATATTTTGCTCTCTAATGAGTGTTTTGTACATCCTACAGGAATTATTCATTTAAGGGAAGTAGGTCATTTTCAGTCTCCAGTCAAGTCACCGCCTATTTTTAAGCATGGAAAAACTGCTTTGTGTTTCACAGGTCTTTCTCTTTAACTAGAAGTTCTGTTTTTAGTATGTAATTGGTCTATTATTTTTAGGGAGTTAATATGCTTTTCCATCTCTCTTCAGGTTAGGAATCAAATCAGGTTAGGCCAGTCCAGGAACTGGCTTAATACTTGTTTTCTTATTCCTTTTTCTTTTTTCTTGCCAAAGACAGGGAAAAAAAAAAAAAAAAAAAGGCAGCAGCCTGGATTAATCTGGGAGTAGTCTTTGTTTATGTCGTTCTCTCATATTCGTAAATATGCTGCAGTGAATTCACATCATTCTTCATGATGATTGTGTTGGCATTTGTTCATGCATCTTATAAAATAACATTGTCATTATGGAGTCATCTGTATTTCTCCTATTGGAGTTTTTATTTTAAAAAACTTGCTGACTTAAACGTTGGCAATGGAAAGAACAGAGTTATGCTTGAGATCTCTGTCTTCCAAATGCTATTACTTACAAGTTTAGTTGCCTTTTACTTCACCAGAGAGATTTAACAACAGTTATAGCTTGGTGAGAGTGTTAAAAAAATGAATTTAAAGAGACTACTAATTACTCTTTTGTCAAATAATTTGAAGAACATCAAACTTCTAGATCCGAGAAAGAACCTGTGAAACCCAGTGCTATAAATCATTTACATACAGCTTCAAATGATTTAAAAAAAAAAAAGTGAAAGGACAATCTGCAACAAAAATCCGTCAACCCATTTTTTTCTTGATTTGGAAGTGGCTTTTCTTATCGCCACTTTTCTAAATGTTTCTGCTGATTTGAAACCATTGCCTACCATCCAGACCAATCTGAACCCTTCCAATCACCTGTGGCTTGGCAAAACAAAACAAAAGCCCCAAATTGCCTGCTACGTGAGTAAGCCCTTGTCCTTTCTCTTTTTTTGTAGCTGAGCCGAGCTACAGTACATGACCCTGAGACTGGAAAATTGACCACAGCCCAGTACAGAGTATCTAAGAGGTAAGGGAGTGATGGGAAGAATTTTAGTCATATTTGGACTATTTTCTTTCTTGTGAGTCTAGTTTTCATAAAACCCATCTTATGGTTTCTAAGACCTCGGCTATTAGGCATAGGTATTTGATAACAGTGCATGACTTTTCATGATGGACATGGTTATGGGGAAGTTGATAGAGGTTTTTCAAAGTGACTTGCTAGGTTTTAAAATGCCTGCTGAGATAGCCCACACCCTACCTGGTAAGTGAAGTTGTGTTCTCATGTTTAAAGTAACAGAAGTTCCCAAAGACTCTTCATAGAACAAGGCCTATTTTAATTTGTAGTAAAGCAGGGGCTTAAAAATCTCAGGGTGACTCAGTAGCTATAGGTAGTGAGAATGACACCTTGAAAGATTACCTAAAAAGTCCTCTGTAAGTCAGTTGGTTTCAAATTCTTTGTTTTTAACAATATTTAAGAGAATCTCCTAAGTTATTGGCTGATAGGTCACTGAAATAATTTTTAATAAAAGGTCACTATGTAACTTGTAAGTATATATAACTTAATAGAAGCTCACAAAATAAATGACGTTATTTCAACAGAACTCTATCCATTTACTTATTTGTATAAATAAAGTTTCTCAGCTCTCATGAAAATAGAAGTGTCATTGAGCTGAATTCTGTCTCATTGTAGCAACAAGTAATATTTATTCACATATAATACTTAATTGAAAATAAACAAGCTTCGTCTCCTTAGGAATATTTTAATATATTTTCATTTTTTATATTTGATGATTGTTTAATTATGTTCTTTAGATTGCTATTGTTTAGTTGCTAAGTCATGTCCAACTCTCTGGAACCCCATGGACTGCAGCATGTCAGGCTTCCCTGTTCTTCACAATCTCCCAGAGTTTGCTCGAATTCATATCCATTGAGTCAGTGATGCTATCTCACCGTCTCATCCTCTGCCGCCCCCTTTTCTTCTTGGCCTCAAATCTTTCCCAGCATCAGGGTCTTTTCCAGTGAGTTGTCTGTTCACATTAGGTGGCCAGAGTGTTGGAGCTTCAGCTTCCAATGAATGTTCAGGGTTGATTTCCTTTAGGATTGACTGATTTGACTTCCTTGCTGTCCAAGGGACTCTCAAGAATCTTCTCCAGGACCACAATTCGAAAGCATTGTAATAACCCATTCTAGGAGACATTTTTTTTTTTTTGAACAGTTAGGCCTTTATGTTATAAGAAATGTATATTTTTATCAGTTTACGTAAATATTTTGTTGTGGCGAAGTATAATGTGATGAATAAAAGACTTTAAATCATAAAAATATATCCCTCTTGGAGAGGGCTTCTCAGGCTCAGCACTATTGACATTTTGGATCAGATGATTGTTGTTTGTTGACTGACCTGAGGCTTGTAGGATATTTAGTAGCATCTGTAGTGCCCACTGAATGCCAGCACCCTTCTGTCACCAGTTGTGACAATAAAAAATATCTTCAGACATTGTCACATGTCCCCTGGTAGGCAAAATTTCCACCACCATCCCTGGGAATTCTACCTCTCTACCCCTGTTAAGAACCACTGTTTTAAGGTAGGAATGGAATGAAAATGCATGTTCAAGGAAAAAAAGGGAAGACTGATGTAAAATTTTCAAGCATTTAAAAAATGCTTCATTCATGTATTTTCTTAAGTGGATGATGATGGGCATAAAATCATCATGGTATTTAGAGTCCACTGGATAAATTAAAAAATAATCATTTTTCAGAAATTACCACTGTTTTCAGTATGACAGAATTAAATTTTTTGAAACTCTTGGGATGAAAATTTTCATTTGTCAGCTAAAAATTGTGCAAAGGAGTACATAGATTTTTAACAACTAATTTAGGAGGCAGTCAAACAAAAAATAGCATTTCTCTGTAAGTCATAGCAGAAGTACTATAAAGACTATACAGAATGTATTGATTTGTTTTCTTAATTACTTTTTTAAGGCAAAGCTTTGTGTTCTTTATGTATTAGCCTTCAGCATCCCCACACACGTATTCTGGTATACTAACTGTCTGTCCTATACCGCTAGCTATCCCCTTACCCCTAATCACATTCCTGCAGTGTGATTTTGATGTTTGTTAACACTAATACAAGGTAAGGATTTGCAGTAAATAATTTGGATAGACATGTTAAACCATGATTGTAATGCTTCTGTGCATTGTATAATAATTAACCCTGATTTGCAGTTAAGTAAGCTAAATTTTCATTTATAGAACCTTTTCATGTCTAAAAAATGAACTCATCTTTTTTAAAAAAATAACTAAATCCATTATATATTTTATCAGAGATTATTACATGGTTTTAGGCTTTTTTTTTAACTGTCATAAAACTAGTAAGTATCTAAATTCTCCAGATTTTGATGTTTTTAGGAAGCATTTAAAACAAAATTTTATGAACTTAGTGTTTTTGAAGTCATTTTTGGAAATTTTCTATATATACAGTGGACTTTTGGACAAAATATTCAGCCCACAGAGCCACTGGACTCTTAGAAAAGTCAAATTACTTTTGGAAAGGTGATCCAAACCTTATTTTCCCCTCTTTGGAGCTAAATATTTCTAAACATTTTGAGCTTATTTTTGAAAATACTATAATTTCATAGCTCTGGATTTTTGAGAAAGGCACAGCCATACTTTATATTATATTTAACAGTAGAAGATACTTAGCCAGTAACATTAGACACATTGAAAGACTGAATAACACCACAGTAAATTCATGCAGACTTGGCAAAGAATGCAGTGTGAGTGTGTGTTTGTGTTCAAAACAACCTAGTAAAAACAGAATTCCATAGCACAGTGGTTTTCATTTTTACTCTAAAGGAAAAATTTTCATCAGTCCTTTAAAAAATAAAATCTTTATGTGAGAGGTCTAAACAGTTAAGGAAGGAATTTGCTCCTTGAAATGTCCAATACATTTCATATTTTAACAAATAAAAAGTTTTTGCTATTTTGAAAATTTAATATCTATTGAGACATTTTCTACCCATCACTGTGAATCTGAAATTTGGAGATTTCACAAGTGAAATAAATGAGTGTTTTATGTTTCCTTCATATTTTATTGCTGGAGAAGGAAATGGCAACCCACTCCGATATTCATGTCTGGAAAATCCCATGGACCGAGGAGCCTGGTAGGCTACAGTCCATGGGGTCGCAAAGAGTCGGACACGACTGAGTTACTTCACTTTCATATTTTATACCTCTGAAGAAGGCATCTCCAATGCAAAAATAGCAGAAAAAGTTTGTTTGTACTGATGTCAGTTAAAGAGGTCCCCTTTTCTCTGGGAACATCTGTATTTTGAAAGAGTCAGAAGGGAATTTCAAATATCTGTATTCTGAGACATTTCTAAGTGGTTGCATCATCATCTGTGGAAGTAAAAATATGTTCATCTTCTAGCAAATAGAATTTTCTTTGGGCAGAGTATGTGTAGAAATCCATTACTGTTTAAAAAACAAAATGTTTACTCTATTGACTACCTGTGAACTTTTGGCAAATCATTTTTTGTCTTTCCAGTATTAAAAAAAAAAAACAAAACTAAAATTTTACTGTGTGTATGTGTGCGCGTGCTCAGCTGTGTCTGACTCTTTGCAACCTCGTGGACTGTAGCCGCCAGGCTCCTCTCCATGAAATTTTCCAGGCAAGAATACTGAATGGGTTGCCATTTCCTTCTCCAGGGGATCTTCCCAACTCAGGGATTGAACCTGTGTCTCCTGCATTGGCAGGCAGATTCTTTACCACCACTCCACCTCAGCTTGTTACTGGAGAAGCTAATAGTTTGGCTAAATCAAAGTAATGGAATTTTAGTTTTTGAGAAGTAATCATTCAGTTATAGGTGGTGCAGTGATAAAAGAATCCATTTGTCAATGCAGGAGATACAAGAGACACAGGTTTGATCCCTGGGTCGGGAAGATCCCCTGGAGAAGGAAATGGCAACCTGCTCCAGTATTCTCGCCTAGAAAATTTCATGCACAGAGGAGCCTGGCGAGCTACAGTCTGTGGGGTCACCAAGAGTTGGATACAATTGAGTGACTGAGCACACACACGCACACACACATTCAGACGTATACTCTGAGAAGACAGTTATGTGAGTTCGTAAGTCCAGTTAAAGTAATACATGCAAATAAACAGTTTATTGAGTGTGGTAGAGAAAGCTTCTTTAATTCTGGTAGAATCAATATCACTTCTTGGAAGTGATCTCATTTTTTACTTTGAAGTACAGATATCCTATAATATGATATTTTATTATGCTTAAGATTTAATTTACCCCATGTTAAAAAGGAGCAAATGGAGTGTAAAAATGTATTAATATTTTTAGTTTAGAGGCCAATGTAAATAGCTTTGAGTGATACCAAAATTTTTTTTAATTTGCATAGCTTGTAACAACAACATCCCCTTCTTTGGCTAGAACAGTCCTTCTCAGATTGAGATAAATGGATAGATCCAGATGGATCTATAGTGTTATTGTATAATTGTCCCACTGAGAACCAAAGGGACTGGATAAATTCCACCTCTAGATGATTAGTCTTTCTTTGTTAATTGTGAAGCACTTATGGAAGAGTTATTGAAAGTTTTGCCCTCTGTAAGTGGCACTTTGGGCCCTGAATTATATTTTGCCTTTGCAAAAAAATCACGTAGTGGTATGCAGATTACATTAATCATGTTTTCTTTTGGCAGTTTTGTAACAATCTTAACCTTCCCTTGTGGTTCAGCGGGTAAAGAATCTGCCTACAATGCAGGACACCTGGGTTTGATCCCTGGGTTGGGAAGATCCCCTGGAGAAGGGAAAGGCTACCCACCCCAGTATTGTGGACTGGAGAATTCCACGAACTGTACGGTCCTTGGGGTTTCAAAGAGTTGGACATGACTGAGCACTTTCACTTAAAAACCTCCAAAGTGATGGTGTTTGTTTACTTGAGCATGCATTCCTTAGTATTAGAAATATAGTCATGCAACGTGAGACTGTTTCTTCTTACTTAAATAAAGCATTCCAGTGATATTTTTTAAAGTATATAGTAAAAGGATAATGAACTTTTTTTTATAGCAGAAACTCATTAGAAATGAAAAAAATGTTAATGTTACTCTGCATGTACAACTTAACTCTCAGGTTCCTGTCATTAAGACCAAAAGAAATATATTTTGGGTTATCTAATGGAAAAAGAGGACACATAAAAAGACTTCTGTTTTTCTCCTAGCGCTAAACTATGTTTTGTGGAAAAAACACTGTATAACTTAGTTGACGTTTTCTATTATAATTGTACAAAAGATAGAGAATGTTCTTCAAATGATTTTTTTTCCAGGTTACAGTAAATGCTATAATTTTACATTCTAACTCAGTTAAAGCACTGAGTACTAGAAGAATATTGATATCTGATTATTTAATTTAATGTAGGAATAAGACTTCTAGATCCTAAAGAACAGACAGTTAACATATTACAGTATCATTGTCTTGTCATTTTTAGTAGTGTTAAAACAACTCAGCTAATTTCAACTATCCAATAAGTCTACAATAATGTTCCTGAAGACAGATTAGCAGTAATGCTTTTAAGGATGGGATGAGTAAAATGTTTTAAATGTGTTCTCCAGCTTTGGAGAATCTTACTGTATTTTGGAGAATCTTACTATATTTTAGAGAGGTTTCATATAAAAGTCATATTAAGTGAAATAACCTCCTATGTAGAACTCATTTTCCTCTCCAGTGACTATAGCAGTTTCTTTTAAAGCTGTGGTTATCAGTGACTGTGTCTCATCTAAGGCTTAATTTCTAAGCCTTCTATTAAGATAGTTTATGATATAGCAAGAAGTACAAATTAAAACTTTTAAAAAATTTAAACAATTAAAATATTTTTGCCTCTAAGATTGGCAAAGATTAAAAAGATTTATACTGTCAAGGATTTTATGAAATGGGTACTCATAAACAGTTGATAGAAGTATAAGTCACAAATATTTTTGGAGGGCAATTTGATATCATTTATCAAAATGTAAAACTCATGTAGTATTTCCACATCTAGGAAATTATCCTACAGAGATATTTGCAGAAGTATGCAAAAGGTATGCATAAGTTTGTTACAATATTGTTTGTAACAGAGAAAAATTAGAAATAACCTTTTTTAACCAGTGCTTTATTGATAGACCTTTGTGGTCATCTTGAAATTAAAGATATTTTAATATTAAAAATAAAAAGCAGTAATTTAAAAAAGGTAACAAATTGAAATGTAAAGTGGTATAGTTGCTGTGGAAAACAGGCTGGCAGTTCCTCACAAAGTCGAACATGGGATTATGATATGATCTAGAAATTCCACTTCTAGGTATATATCCCCCCAAATTGAAAAGAGGTCTCAAACCGATTACTTGTACATCCATGTTCATAACAGCCTTATTCATGATAGTCAACAGGTAGAGGCAATCCAAGCATCCATTTGTGGATGAATGGATAAATAAAATGTGGTATAAACAAATTATGGACTGTATTCAACCTTTAGAAGGATTGAAATTCTGATACATGCTATAACATGGATGAACTTTGAGGATATTATACTAAGTGAAATAAGCCAGGCATAAAAGGACAAATATGATATGATTCCACTTACAGAAGGTATCTAGAATAGGCAAATTCATACAGAGAAAAAGTGGACTAGAGGTTACCCAGGCCTGGGAGGAGAAGGAAATGGCAAATTGTTGTTTCAGAGTATACAGAATTTCAGTGTGGGATGGAGAAAAAGGTTTGGAAATAGAGAGTGGTGATGCTTGTGCAACTTTGTGAATGTATTTAACACCCCTGAATTGCACTCTTAAAAGTGATTAAAATGGTTAATTTTATGTTGTATATTTTTTACCACAATAATTTTTTTAAAAAATGAGGTAGCATTATGTGTATTAACTAGGAAATATGTCAGAAGTATTTTTAGGGAGAAAAAAGTATATGTGTGTATTAAGGTGTAAGGTTGAAGGGTGGATTCTTTTTTTTTTTTTTAATTCTCTCAGTAAGTTTGTTTACACACAGGGAAAAGCTATTGAGAGGATATATATCTATTGGTTAATAGTGTTTTGAGACTAGGAAAGGGATGTACTTTTATACTCTTTGAAATTTTTATAATAAGTATTTCTTTTAAAAATACCTTTATTGAGGGACTTGCCTTGCAGTCCAGTGGTTAAGACTTCTAGCTTCCAATGCAGGAGGCATGGGTTCAGCCCTTGGTTGGAGAACTAAGATCCTGCAAGCTGCTTGGTGTGCCCCCAAAACAGCTTTATTGAACTATAAACCATACAGTTCACCCATTTGAAGGGTATAAGTCAGTGGTTTTTAGTATAGTTAGAGAATTGTGCCTCCATCACCGCAATTAATTTTAGAACATTTTCATTACCCCAAAGGGAAGGTTTACACTCCTCAGCCATAACTATCCAATCCTTACCCCCCTACCTGTCCAACCCTTGGCGACCACTAATCTACTCTCTGTTTTTAATAGATTTGCCTATCCTGAATGTTTTGTGTAAATGGAATCATAAACGTGACCTTTTAGTGTCTGGCCTCTTTTGCTTAGCATGTTTTCAGGGTATGGTTGAGCAATATCCTTTTGTATAGATATGCCACATTTTATCTATCTTTTGATAGATATTTAGGTTATTTCTGCTTTTTGGCTATTATGAATAATGCTGTTCTGAAGTTCATGTCTTTTGAAATACTGCTTATTTTGATGATGTCCTGTTTGTTGTTGTTCTTTGTACTTTTGAGGTCATAGCTAAAACAATGACTAATCTAAGGTCACAGAGATATACATCGTGTTTTTCTCCAAAAAGCTTTGTAGTTTTAGCTCTTATATTTAGATCTCTAATCCCTTCTGAGTTAGTTTTTTTTTTTATTATAATGTGAATGAGGTAGGGGGTTCATCTTTTCTTTTGCACATGGTTATCCTGTGTCCCAGAACCATTTGTTGACTATAACAAGCATTTGTTATAGTCTTGTTAAATAAACAGGCATATTATAATGTTGACTATAACAAGCTTTTATAATTTTAAAACTATAAAGTGAAAGTGATAATTTGCTAAAATGGTAAAAGTGAAGGTGTTCTTGAGAACAGGAGACTTCAGGCTAAAGAGTTAAGTAAGCAAGGAATACCTGGAGAATGCTTGAGTGAGGAGAAGAGTTTCAAGAGGGATGAACATTGTGAAATGTTACTAAAAGAGCAAATAACTGTGAGAAAAATCAGAAAATCTTGTTTGATTTAATAACAGCAGGATTATGAGTGATGTTAGCAAGAGCAGTTTCGATGGAGTGATAGAGATTAAATCCAGATTGGAATGGATTGAGAAGTGAGGAGTCTGTGAAAAGGTTGACTTGAAGAGGGAGGAGAAAGAAGTTGGTAGCTGGAGAGAGAAAGAATTGAGGGAAAGAATTTGAAAATTTTGCTTATTTGTTTAATGGGAAAGTCTTAAGTGCTATTAAAAGCTGTGGGAGGAATTATTGAGAATGGATGTTGATTATGTAAGAGAAAGAAGGGCTAATCAATGATTCATGATTCCTGAAATGGCAGGAGATAATAGAATCTAAGGCAGAGGATTGGCCTTAGATAATGGAGAGAAATCTCCTCTTGGAACTGGAATGAACTAGAATGAACTGTGTATCAGGAATAGATTGAATGGTTTCTGTTTTGTCTTCTAAGTAGGAGATATGTTGTCCACTGTGTGAAGGGGGAGTCATGGGTGGGCTGGCATATAGAATAAAGGAGAGGGTAAGGCCCACTTAGAGTTAGTGTTCATGAATTTTTAGTGGAATCTATTTGCCTTATTTCATTATTTTCTCCAGTAGAATTTGGTAATACAGGTATAAGCTTGGAGAAAAGAAATTCATTCAGAATTTTTGCCAGAGAGTTGAATTTAGGCTTTTATCAAGAATGCTGTTGAAGGACTTCCCTGGTGGTCCAATGGATGCCACGCTTCCATTGCAGGTGGCATGGGTTCAATCCCTGTTTGGGAAACTAAGATCTTGCAGCCATGGCACTACTAAAAAAAATTGCTGATGCTGTAGAAATGATGGACCGTAGCTTGGTGAGAGGAGTGAAGAAAGAAAAAGTCTATTAGACTGGGAAAAAGCATACATAAAGGAGAGAGTTGAATTTTACAGTACCATTTTATTGAACTATAGTTTCCATACCATAAAATTCATCCTTTAAAGTATGCAGTTCAGTGGTTTTCAGTCTTTTTAGCTGTGCAGTCATCACCATTATCTAATTCCAGAACATTTTCACCACCCAAAAGGAAATCCTGTATCCATTAGCAACCGTTCCTTAATTCCCCCTTCAATGGCAACCACTAATCTACTGTCTATCGATTTACCTGGACATTTCATGTAAATAGAATCATAATGTGTGACCTTTTGTATCCGATTTATCTTTAACATAATGATTTCAAGGTTCATCCGTGTTGTGGCATGTATCAGTACTTCCTTTTCATGACACAATAATCCATCTTATGGATATATCACATTTTATGTATCTGTCCATCAGTTGATGGACATTTGGATTATTTCCACTTTTTGGCTATTAACAATGCTACTGTGAACATTTATGCACAAGTTTTGGTATGAACACACATTTTAATTTCTCTTGGATACACATACCTAGGCATGGAATTACTAGGTCACTCTATGTTTAACAATTTGAGGAATTGCCAAAGTGTTTTCCAGAGTGACTGCACTAGTTTCCCTTCCTACCAGCAATATATGAGGCTTCTGGTGACTTCACATCATCACCAACACTTGTTATTGTCCATCTTTTTGATTACAGCCATCCTACTGTGTGTGTTGGGTATCTTTTAAAAACTTTTTTATTTATACAATCAGTACATGAATTCTTTTCCTTATGAAATATTAGCATTATATAAATCAAGCTAAAATCCCTAATCTCCACCCTGGCCAGTTCCTATACCTTACCTAGAAGGAACAGTTGTTTTTAGTTTGATGTATATATTTGTTTCATATATATATATTTTTCAAAATTAACAAGAAATTCTCCGTGTAGATAGCCCTTTATAGCCTTCTTACATTAACCCACCTGTTTTCATGAAAACTCTGTAATAAATGATATTAATTTTTTCCCTTTCCAACCTCGAACTGTTGAATGTAACATCCTTTAACATCAGTAAAAATCGTATCAAAGAAGCAAATCAACTAAATGATTATAGATAAAGCCATAATATTATGGCTGTATATTATGGCTTTTAAAATGGCCTTTATGTATTGAAACTTAATCAGTAAAACTAGTATTTTCTTCATGTTTTTAGTGCCTGGCTGTCTGGCTATGAAAACCCTGTGGTGTCACGAATTAATATGAGAATCCAAGATCTGACAGGACTAGATGTCTCCACAGCAGAGGAATTACAGGTAGGTAATCACATTATTCTTAAACTTCTTCAAAAGATGCTTCACATAGAGAACTCTCCTCAATGTTATGTGGCAGCCTGGATGGGAGGGGAGTTTGGGGGAGAATGGATACATGTATATGCATGGCTGAGTCCCTTTGCTATCCATCTCAAATTATCACAACACTATTAATTGGCTATACTCCAATACAAAATAAAAAGTTAAAAAAATTTGTTTAAAAAGATGCTTCAGATGAGATTTTTCTGTCACTATACAGACAGTATTCAATTTGCATACTTTGTGACTGTAAAAGTGCATATATAGGCTGAAACCATGTACACTGATCTTAATAATCAGTGGGAAAACTTGAGATTGTTCTGGGACCTTTAAAATTTTTTCTCAAAACATTAAAAACTCTTACTGTTGAGTATAAATTTCTAAGGAAATGAAAAATATGTAATACTAATATTTATTAATACACTGTTTTTCATAAATAATTTTTTCTTTCTGTTTGCAATTCATATACCATAAAATTTACCCTGATTTTAGTATTCACATGGTTGTACATCATCACCACTATTTTCATCACACCGAAAGAAACCCCATTTAAGTAATCACTGTCCATTCCCCTGCTCTAGTGCCCCTGGCGACTGCTTCTCTACTTTCTATGAATTTGCCTATTCTAGATATTTCATATAAATGGAGTAATACAATATGTGGCTTGATATATTTGGGTTATTTTACTTAACAATGTTTTTAAGCTGTATATGTATCGTAGCATGAGTCAGCACTTCATGCTTTTTCATGTCTGAATAATGCTCTCTTATTGGCGACTTAGCATAGCATTGGATATACCACATTTTATTTATTAGTTGAAGAACATTTGTTTCCACTCTTTGGATATTATGACTAATGCTATGAACATTGGTCTACAAATTTTTGAACAGATAACATTTAAATTCCTCTTGGGTATATATCTACTAAAGGAAGTGTGCTGGTTCATGTGTTATCTTTAATATTTAAGGATCTGACAAACTGTTTTCCCAAATGGCCAAGTGATTTTACGATCCCACTGGCAATGTACAGGGTTCCATTTTTGTCTCATCTTTGCCAACACCTGTTCTTGCCCATTTTTTTAAATTAAGGTTATTCTAATATGTATGAAATGCTATTTCATTATGGTTTTTATTTGCATTTCCCTGGAAAACCACTAGACCATTCAGGTATGACCTAAATCAAATCCCTTATGATTATACAGTGGAAGTGAGAAATAGATTTAAGGGACTAGATCTGATAGAGTGCCTGATGAACTATGGATGGAGGTTCGTGACATTGTACAGGAGACAGGGATCAAGACCATCCCCAAGAAAAAGAAATGCAAAAAGCAAAATGGCTGTCTGAGGAGGCATTACAAATAGCTCTGAAAAGAAGAGAAGCAAAAACCAAAGGAGAAAAGGAAAGATATAAGCATCTGAATGCAGAGTTCCAAAGACTAGCAAGGAGAGATAAGAAAGCCTTCCTCAATGATCAATGCAAAGAAATAGAGGAAAACAATAGAATGGGAAAGACTAGAGATAACTTCAAGAAAATTAGAGATACCAAGGGAACATTTCATGCAAAGATGGGCTCGATAAAGGACAGGAAAGGTATGGACCTAACAGAAGCAGAAGATATTAAGAAGAGGTGGCAAGAATACACAGAAGAACTGTACAAAAAAGATCTTCATGAACCAGATGATCATGATGGTGTGATCACTCACCTAGAGCCAGACATCCTGGAATGCGAAGTCAAGGAAGCATCACTACAAACAAAGCTATTGGAGGTGATGGAATTCCAGTTGAGCTATTTGAAATCTTAAAAGATGATGCTGTAAAAGTGCTGTCCTCAATATGCTAGCAAATTTGGAAAACTCAGCAGTGGCCACAGGACTGGAAAAGGGCAGTTTTCATTCCAATCCCAAAGGCAATGCCAAAGAATGTTCAAACTACCGCACAATTGCACTCATCTTACATGCTAGTAAAGTAATGCTCAAAATTCTCCAAGCCAGGCTTCAGCAATATGTGAACCATGAACTTCCAGATGTTCAAGCTGGTTTTAGAAAAGGCAGAAATAAAATTGCCAACATCCACTGGATCATCAAAAAAGCAAGAGAGTTCCAGAAAAACATCTATTTCTGCTTTATTGACTATGCCAAAGCCTTTGACTGTGTGGATCACAATAAATTGTGGAAAATTCTGAAAGAGATGGGAATACCAGACAACTTGACCTGCCTCTTGAGAAACCTGTATGCAGGTCAGGAAGCAACAGTTAGAACTGGACACAAAACAACAGACTGGTTCCAAATAGGAAAAGGAGTACGTCTATGCTGTATATTGTCACCTTGCTTATTTAACTTATATGCAGAGTACATCATGAGAAATGCTGGGCTGGAAGAATCACAAGCTGGAATCAAGATTGCCAGGAGAAATATCAGTAACCTCAGATATGCAGATGACACCACCCTTATGGCAGAAAGTGAAGAGGAACTAAAGAGTGAAAATGTTGGCTTAAAGCTCAACATTCAGAAAATGAAGATCATGGCATCCGGTCCCATCACTTCTTGGCAAATAGATGAGGAAACAGTGGCTTACTTTATTTTTTTGGGCTCCAAAATTACTGCAGATGGTGATTGCAGCCATGAAATTAAAAGATGCTTACTCCTTGGAAGGAAAGTCATGACCAACCTAGACCTCATATTAAAAAGCAGAGACATTACTTTGCCAAAAAGATCTGTCTAGTCAAGGCTATGGTTTTTCCAGTGGTCATGTATGGATGTGAGAGTTGGACTGTGAAGAAGGCTGAGCGCCGAAGAATTGATGCTTTTGAACTGTGGTGTTGGAGAAGACTCTTGCGAGTCCCTTGGACTGCAAAGAGATCCAACCAGTCCATCCTAAATGAGATCAGTCCTGGGTGTTCATTGGAAGGACTGATGTTGAAGCTGAAACTCCAATACTTTGGCCACCTGCTGCGAAGAACTGACTCATTGGAAAAGATCCTGATGCTGGGAAAGATTGAGGGCAGGAGGAGAAGGGGACGACAGAGGATGAGATGATTGGACGGCATCACGGACTCAATGGACATGAGTTTGGGTAAACGCTGGGAGTTGGTGCTGAACAGGGAGGCCTGGTGTGCTGGGGTTCATGGGTCTCAAAGAGTTGGACACAATTGAGTAACTGAACGGAACTGATTGCTAATGATGTTGAGTATCTTTTCATGAACTTATTAGTTATTTTTATATCTATGAAAGTAATTTCTATTCAAATCCTTTGCCTGCTTTTTTTAATGGGGTTGTCTTTTATTGAGTTATAAGTGTTGTTCTTATGTTCTGAATACTGGACCCATATTAAGTATATGATTTGCAAATATTTTCTCCCGTTCTCTGGGATGTCTTTCACTTTCTTGATGGTGTCCTTTGGCAAAAATCTTTAATTTCTATGAAGTCTGATAGTCTTTTTTTTTTTTGGTTGCTTTTGCTTAAGGTGTCTTAAGAAACCATTGCCTAATCCAAGGACATAAAGATTTACACCTGTGGTTTTTTCCTATAATTTTCATGGTTTTATTTCTTACATTCAGGTCTTTGATCCATCTTGAGTCATTTTTATATATGATATAAGGTAGAGCCCAACTTCATTCTTTTCATGTGGTTATATAGGCAATTGTCCCAGCATCATTTGTTGAAAACTAGTCTTCACTATTGAATTGTCTCAGTAATTTAAAATATTAGAGATACTGAGGATTACAGTGTTTTAAATCTTTGTAAGTACTTCTCAGGGGCTTTCCTGGTGGCTCAGGGGTTAAAGCATCTGCCTGCAATGCGGGAGACCTGGGTTTGATCCCTGGGTTGGGAAGATCCCCTGGAGAAGGAAATGGCAACCCACTCCAGTGTTCTTGCCTGGATAATCCCATGGACAGGGGAGCCTAGTGGGCTACAGTCCACAGGGTTACAAAGAGTCGGACACGACTGAGCACCTTCACTTCACTTCTTTAAGCACTTATCAACAGTGATTTCCTTTCTTCTCATTGTGAAACTTATGATACAGAGTGAGCATCTTTTCTCTTTCTTTGTAAATTGTCCTGCTTCTAAGTTTGGTTCAGCTTTTAGTGTTTTATCCTTTCTGCTTTTAATGTTGCTAAATATCTCTGAGAGATCTTTTATTGATGATTTTTTTCCAGAGTCACTTCCTCTAAGATATCTTCATTCTTTTCATCATGATCACTTTCTTTATGTTAATAAGTTCATCGCCAACAAAATTCCTCTGACCTTCACCAGATTCCTCTGACTGCATATCTAGAGTTTCTCAAACAGCAAAAGTTGGAAACATTTTCCTTGTCAGTCTTTTATTCTTCATCTCCATTTTAGTTTGATTTGTGGGGGGATCAGCATGAGTTTTCTTTTTAATACTGAAGTATAGTTGATTTACAATGTTGTGTTAGTTTCAGGCATACCGCAAAGTGATTTAGTTATACATATCTGTATATATGTATTTTTTTTTTTCAGATTCTTTTCCCCTATAGATTATTACAGAATATTGAGTAGAGTTCCTTGTGTTATCGCTGAGGGTCGGACACGACTGAGCGACTTCCCTTTCACTTTTCACTTTCATGCATTGGAGAAGGAAATGGCAACCCACTCCAGTGTTCTTGCCTGGAGAATCCCACGGTTGGGGGAGCCTGGTGGGCTGCCGTCTATGGGGTCGCACAGAGTCGGACATGACTGAAGTGACTCAGCAGCAGCTACCTTTCTGCTTTCGTAACCATAAGTCTGTTTTTTTGTGTTTTTTTTTTTTTTTTTAAATTTTGTAGTTTGTATTGGAGTATAGCTGATTAACAATGTTGTGATCGTTTTAGGTGAACAGTGAAGGGACTCAGCCATACATATACATGTATCCCTTCTCCCCAGGATGGCACAGTGGTAAAGAATCTGCCTGCCTGTGCAGGAGATGTGGGTTCAGTTCCTGGGTTGGGAGGATCCCCTAGAGTAGGAAATGACAACCCATTCCAGTATTCTTTCTTGGAAAATTCCATGGACAAAAGAGCCTGGTGGGCTACAGTCCATGGGGTCACAAAGAGTCAGACACAGCTAAGCGCGTGCACACACACACTCTCCCCCAAGCTCCCCTCCTATCTTGGTCCTTGTTGGTTATCCATTTTGAATATAGCGGTGTGTTTATGTCCATCCCAAACTCCCTATCTGTCCCTTTCCGTTAGTCTTTCCCCCACCCCCAACCATAAGCTTGTTCTCTGAGTCTGGTTTTTGTTTTGTAAGTTCATTTGTATCATTTTTTTAGATTCCACATATAAGTGATCAAATGATATTTGTCTTTCTCTGACTTACTTCACTTAGTATAACAATCTCTGTGTTGTTGCAAATGGAATTATTTCGTTCCTTTTTATGGCTAAGCAACAGTCTGTTGATAAGTATATTCCACATCCTTGTCTATTCCTCTGTCAGTGGACATTTAGGTTGCTTCCTAAAGGTCTTAGCTATTGCAAATAGTGCTGCAGAGAACATCTGGGTGCATGTGTCTTTTAGAATTACGGTTTTCTCTGGATATATGCCCAGGAGTGGGATTGCTGAATTACATGAAGCTCTGTTTTCCATTTTTTTAAGGAACCTCCATACTCTTCTCTGTAGTGGCTCTGTCAGTCTACATCCCCGCCAGCAGTGTAGGAAGGGTCTCCTTTCTGCACACCCTCTCCAGCATTTTTTGTTTCTAGACTTTTTGATGATGGTCATTCTGACCCTTGTGAGGTGATACGTCATAGTTTTGATTTGCATTTCTCTAATAATTAGTGATGTTGAGCTTTTTTTTTTTTCATGTGCTTTTTGGTCAGATGGTATGTCTTCTTTGGAGAAACATCTGTTTAGATCATCTGCCCATTTTTTGTTAGGGTTTGTTTTTTGATACTGAGCTGTGTGAGCTGTTTGTGTATTTTGGAGATTAATCCCTTATCAGTCACATCATGAGAGAGGTGAGCTCAGGTCCTACTCATCTTTTCTCATCTTGTCCCAGAACCGAGTCCATTTCAGT
>NW_011494881.1:7080629-7091874 GCF_000754665.1 Bison bison bison | reverse complement strand
CTTCTAATTGTCTATTATTGCAAAACATCACATAGATTTTTACTGGAGAATAAGGCGTATGCTTTTCTGTCTGTACAAGAACTGAATAACAGATATGCACTGGCCAATCATTGATACTTTAAAGAAGTGGTTGGTCATTGGTCATGTTGTGTAGCTGTTATTTATGTAGTAATTTGTGGACTGAAGAGCTAGTAGCAATATTTGCTACTATATATAGTAATTACTGTGGTATTGTATATAATTACTCACAGTTAATGTAACATGGTAACTGAAATGTCCACTGTGCTGTTGGGGGTCTGGTGTTAATGGTTAGTTAAACCATGATATCTGTGATGTATGCATTTTAGAACTGTGCAAAACAGGACTGCCTATATTTAAGTTTGCCTAAGTAAATTATCATTTACTCCATGGTCATCTACAACTTCCTTGGTACTCATTTGATTATTAAAAAAATGAAAGCTATGGTGTCTTTTCTTTCCTAATTTGTATTTATTCTTACCTGCCTAACCATCACAGGCTCTTTCAGGCTACTTGATATTTCTGACTGAATAGTCTGATCCAAACCAAGATATCTACAACATAAGAAGTAAATTATCCACAGTAATAATAATTTACATAAGACTTGGACTTTGCTGTGAGCAAAGTTGTAACTATGTACTCATTTTATCAACAATGCTCTTTAGCATTATGAAGCATTATGTAGCATTATGTACTCATTTTATCAACAGTGCTCTTTAGCTCACATTTTCCTTTCATTTTGTTAGCATTTTGTCATATTGGGGTGAAAAGAGGTAGTTAACATTATCTTTATTTTACAAACAAGAAAACTGATTGTATCCAAAGTTACATATGCTGTATTTTAACTAAGAAATCTGGACCATGAACTCAGACCAAATATTTTTCTTACTTTCTTTTGTTGCTTCTCACTGGGACATTTGTCACATCCAGATGAAGTTGTGAGGGCCTTCCAACAGGAATAATTAAATTGGTGTTAACTTCTTCTCTTTTTTTACTTAAGTAGGGAAAAAATACATATCCAAAGGGGATTTCATTAAAGTAGATTGGGAATTTTCCAGTATTTTGGGCTTTGGTAAACATGAATCTTGATTTAAATTCTCAAGGAAAGTGTTTACTGACAATAATAAAAATTGTGAAATTCTAATTTTATAAAACTAATTCTAAAAATCAAAGTTTGTTATGTATTAGGAAAATCATGTGCTCCAAACATTTGCTAAAGAAAAGCATATTAATTAAGATTCTAAAATAGTGTTTAACAGCTCTTAGTTTTTCATCCTTGATTTCTTAGAAACTCTAATTAAAAAAAAAAAATGCTTTGCTTCTCATTTATTTAGAAGTACCTAACTGTGATATATGAGAGATCAAAATGGGACTCAGATTTTTTTGAATAGTAATCTTGATAGTTCTTTTATTCATGCCTTGTTTCTCATGCAGGTAGCAAATTATGGAGTTGGAGGACAGTATGAACCCCATTTTGATTTTGCACGGGTAAGTAAACAAAAAAAATGGAGAATGTAGGAGTTCCACTGAAGCTTAGGCATGACATGTTAATTCTGTCATTTTAGTATTATAAATTCATAGCTTATTTTGGAAGAGGTTTGTAGCTCATTTGTGGAAGCATGGTGGGATAGATGCTCTATACATTTTAGCAGTAAGAAATAACTAGAGACATGGAAAAGAATTTAGGATACTTTTAAATGCATCACTGAGCTTTGGGGAAAGTAAAGGAAGTTCTCAAAGGCAAACTGAACAAAGAAAATCTAGAGACTAAAATTAGAGAGTTAAAAGGAAGCAAAAAGGCTGAGGCTGAAGGCGTATACCTCCAGGAATGTAGAGCTTTGGAGATTAACGGCTCTATAAGAGGGCCTGTATAAATGTATGCTACTGACCTGAGATCCCTGCATAAAACCTAAATCTCTAAAGGCATACACCTTCAGAGAAAGAAAGGATGGCCTAGAAAATCATCTGCTTTGAGTCAGGACACTTCAGGAGTTTCCTTTTGCATCCTGGCTTGCGTAAGATGTATTATGGGGAGCTTCTTTGGGCAGTTTGAAAGCATAGGCCTGCCAACAGCTATAGATGCCCCCAGGGTGTTGATACCTCAGTGATCAGATATAGAATATAAAATAACTATACAATACTTTATTCATTTTTGTCTTATCTTTTATTTTTAAATTCTCAATGATTTAACTGAAATAGAATCTTCAGGTTGAAAAATTTTTTGAAATCTTAAATTTAGTGGATTAAACAGATTAGAGACAGCTGTAGTGAATTGGCCAGTAAATCTGCAGGAGTTACAGGAATACATTTTGGAAAAAAAAATAGATGTGGAGACTGGAGGAAAAATAATATTAAAGCAGTTTGTTAAAAACCCATCCTTGCCCAAGTACTCTTGGTTAAGTATTTAACCTTTTAAATAAAAGTAATTTTAACATATTGAGCTATAAATTATGTCATTACCAAATCTTAATTTAAGCTTTATTATAATTACATGAATTCTAAGACATGTGCCAAGTATTCTAATAAACTTCTTGATCTATTACCATTTTTAAATAAGAGTATATTCTTTGGAAAAAAAACATAGTCTGTTAATATATTATGTTATATTCCTTGACTGACTTAATCCTAAAATCCTAGATACTTTCTGTGTATAGGCTAGCAAAGAATATATTTTTAGTCTATTTTCCTTCTATTTTCAATTACTGAAAAATGTCTTAGGATCTTGGATGATGTGAAAGACTACAGTTTAAGTTCTGACATTAATGTAACTAAACTTTTTTTCTTAGATTTGTATTTTGAAATAATTAGACTCCTAGGAAGTTTCCCCCCAAAAATGTACAGGAAGATCCCATGCACCCTTCAGTGTTAATATCTTGCATAACTATAGTTCATTATTAAAACCAGAAAATTGGCACAAGCAACAGAGCTTATTCATGTTTCACCAGTTATACTGGCTCTCGTGTGTATATGTGTATAGTTCTATTACACGTGTGGCTTTGTGTAACTACCAGCACAGGTCAGGGTACATAACTGCACCATCACGTCAGACTCCCTGTATACTACTCTGTCGCTCCACATACCCTTCTGCTATCCCTAACTGCTGGTAATCATTAATCTGTTCTTTATGATAATTGTTATTTCATAAATGTTATATACAGCATGCATCCTTTTAAGATGGTTTCTTTTCACTCAGCATAATTCCCTTGAGATTCATCCATGTTTTTGCAGAGCATATTGATAGGGTGTTTCTCTTCATTGCTGAGTAGTTTCTCATGGTATGGAAATACCAGTTTAGTCGTTCATCCTTTGAAGGATATTAAGGGACATATTGAGGATATGACAAAGGAATGTGTATAAATTTCTGTATGAAAAATAAAATACTTTTTTTTTTTTAGAAAATGCCAAGACTATTCTGTATTTTAATTAGCTTTAAATAGCCAGATGTAAATTCTCTAGCCAGATTAAAGTGCTGACAGTCAAAAGACAGGAATAGTAGCAGTGTGAATATTTGAATAGATCATGAGTTCAAAGTAAATCTCAAAGTTATTTTTTTTACCCACAGAGAATTGACTTAATGAATGGGGCTGAAGGTCTCTCATGTCTTGCTTGTTTGGAAGCTAAAACTATAGTTGTTAATTTTTAAAACAATCTGTGGATAGTAGATACTGGTTTTCATTGTATAGACTAATTTCTGCCCCCCAGTGGTCTTATCAAAAGTATTCAGTGTACTGCTTGAATCAACAGTCAACAAATACTTGAGAGACTTTTGTATGTAGTGCACTGGATATTACAAAGGAACCTTTAGGGGCTATTTTTAGCTTACTGTTCAGCATGTTACTGATGTTTAGTTGCCTGTGGAGAACTTGAATTACTGAATTTTACATCACTGAATTGTATTTTATTCACAGAAAGATGAGCCAGATGCTTTCAAAGAGCTGGGGACAGGAAATAGAATTGCTACATGGCTGTTTTATGTAAGTTATAGCTAAAATTTTCATTTTAAGTTGGGATTTGATCACATGACTTATTTTAATGTGTTTAGATGTTTGCTTTGGTTAGCTCTGAACATCTTAGTTGAATGTTTCTTACAACTGAGTAAAGAGGGTTAAGATTTTTTTTTCATTTATCACTTTTTCAGATTGTACTTACTACAGCCTGAGGAAGAAAGTTAAAATGATCATATCAGAAAAGTGTACAAATCATAGGTATTACCTTGATAAATTTTCACAAAGTGAACATATCTAGTGTACTCGGCACTCAGACCAAGAAATAGTACATTACAGCACCCTAGAAACCCTTTCCTCAAGGGTAACCGTTCTCACATTGTTCATTAGTTTCAAAACAGTATGATCTTTTTAAAAATTGTTTATCTATTGATACAGATAGAAAGAACCAAGCTTTGATCATATAATATTTGCCCCAGTTATCTGTTGCTGCATAACAGATCATGCCAAAACTGAATGGTTTAAATTAATAATTTGATTTTTACCTTTCATGGTGGTGAGAGTGGGCTTTATTCATGGTTCTTGCTCTGAATCTCTCATGATGGCTGGCACTTGGGGTCACCTTGAAGATTGAGATTGAAGCTGACCAAAATACTGACTTTGGGCCTGGGCTTCCTCACAGCATGGTGACTGGATTCTAAGAGCAAGTATCCTCCCACAAAAGGCAGTACATGACATTTTTTTAGCCATGCTCCAAAGTCAAATAATGTCACTTCTGCTCTATTTTATTAATTGAGGCCATTATAGATGTCCGCCATGCTTCAAGAGGGAAGGAACATAGACACAGATTCTACCACTCAAGCAGCATGTCCCTGTCATGTAAAAAGAACACATGGGACAGTCCATATTGGGGTATATTAGATTTAGCAAGTACAGTCTCCTACAGTGTTGTAACCTTCATTAACTTTAAAAGATGTATTTTATATTGACTTAGTTTTGCTTATTTCATTGTTGTTTCCATCCCCTATCCTCCTTTGATTTATGTGAAATTGAATCTTTTTGTTACCTATTTTATTTCACTCCCTGCCAGATCTGTGTATCCCTACTCCATCTGGTTTCTTTCTTCCTTGCTCCCTGCTCCCTTCTGTTTGTCTTTTGCCCAGTTTTTTTTTGGATCATTCTTCTTTCCCTCCCTTTTTTTTAACAGACCTCTTTCCCTGTATCCAACCTACCTTGTCACTCTCCTGATTGCTCTCCTCATCCCTCTCACAACTCCATCTGGTTTGTAGAAGGATGTAAGACACTACAAAAAAAGGATTTAAGATGTATAAGATAAATTAAGAATGAGAGAGGGAAAACCAGGGGAGAAGCTGATAACATTATGCAAAAATTCGTGTTGTGAAGTCTTTGTATATTTTCTAGAGGTGAGATCTATAGACTTGTACTGATTTATATACCATCTTTAAGTGTGATGCTTGTCAGACTTTTGATCTGTACATTTACTTCATCAGATTAGCAGTTATTGTGGTTTTAATTTGCATTTCTCTTATTAGAGAGGTTGAGCATCTTTTCAGCTATTTAAGAGCCATTAAGCATTTGCTTTTGGCTATATTTGTTTCATAAACGCAGGCACACATGATGCTGTATTAATTGGTCCAGTATTCATAAATGTTAGATTATTTGTAATTATTAGACTATATATTAATTAGGTCCCCCTTTAGTTAAATATAGCATTTTTATTAATTAGTTTTCATTTTTTTCCCACTATCTGAATGCTGTTCCCAGATGGCCCCATAGCACAAAGTTTAAATTTCTCCAAAGTTAACTTTTCATTGCTTAAGAGCGATCAGGTCTTTGATACTGATTATACATGTATCACAGTAAAATACACTTCTTTATATCACTCACTTTAAGCTGTTTAATATTAAGGTCAGATTCTGTTTTCTTTGGTACAGCTTCCCTGGTGGCTTGGTACAGCATTTGCCTATATATCACTGATTATAGCATATAGATGGATTTTTGCTTGATGTTACACTATATTATACTTCATTTTTTTGAAAAAAAATCTTCACTCTATGATCTGTGTTTCCTTTGCCTCATTTTGTGCATGTACTTCTTCAATTTATTTGGAAGATTTGTGTTTTTATTCTGGTTTACCTTTATAACTTTATAAATCTCTTAATTTTCTAATTTTTAGTTGCCATGTGTTGATACCCTACATGAGAAATGACAAAACTGGTTGTAGTTTGTTACTTTTCTCTTAGTTTATTTCTATTTTGTTTGAATTCATTTATTTAAATATTTATTGAATACCTACTATTTTGAGGTACCATTTTAGACACTGAAGCTCAGCAATAAAACAGGTGAAAATTCCTACCCCTATGGAGGTGATATGCTAGTGCTATATAATACATATTTATACCCTTATGTTCCCCAACGTGTCAGTTTTAAATCCTCTCTTTTTACCTCTGGCTATAAAAGAAATAGCCATCTCCCAAATTCTTTTCCAGTCTCCCTTGCTGACTTTATCTTTCCTTTGCTTTTATATATGTATGTACACCCAAATGGCATCTTGTTTTTTAAAAACTGACCAGCATGCACCAACCCATCTATGTAATTAGAAGTCCAGGTATTCTCATTCTAGTATTCAGTATCATAGCTATCTCACAGTAGCATGTTTAATTTTTTTTTTTTTTTAATATCTGGCAGTTCATTAACCAATGGAGCATACTGAACAACAAACTGTTACATCTTTCAGGAAGAAAAAACAGTAAATTTGAAAACACATCACCACTGAATTTGGACACAACACCTCTACTCAATTAAGAGAAACATTTGTACAGTCTAGATCTTTATTTTTATACCCATCAGGCCATGAATTCATAGGGAATGGGCTCCAACAATTTGGGTTCCTTTCCATTGGTCCTCATGAAGTGTGCTTCTCTGGGCGGAACAGGCTGGTACTTCAGCTGAACTCAAGTCCCTTTCTCTTTAGTTTCCTTCTTTTTCTGATCATTTTCCTTCACACATTTCAGGAATCTAGCTTGGCACATTAATTCTTTTGGCAAGAATCTTGTTTGTTTACAGTGATGCCAACAGCATGCTGGGTAACATTGTAGACTCTCCCAGTTTTGCCATGGTAACATTTGTGGGGCGTTCCTTTTTGAACAGTACCCATTCCCTTGATATCTATAATATCACCCTTCTTGTAGATTTGCATGTATGTGGCCAAAGGAACAACTCCCATGTTTTCTGAAAGGCCTAGAGAACACGCAGTGGGCGCCCTCCTCTTGCCCTTTGAGTTGGTCGTTTTGGTGAATTAGCCTGAGGGGCCAGGGGTGAGATGGGAAGCCGCAGGAGACACGCATGGGCCTCGAAAGGGGCATGTTTAATTTTACTCCACCAGCACTTTTGACAATACTCTGTCATCTCTTATTAGATGAGTGATGTGTTAGCAGGAGGAGCCACTGTTTTTCCTGAAGTAGGAGCTAGTGTTTGGCCCAAAAAGGTAAGCTGGATTTGTCATTTTAGCTGGGGGTATTTCTCTGTATTTTTTTCCTCTCAGGAAGAGAGATACCTATAGTTATTTATCTATAAAAATAAATAACATTTTAAAAGATAATATACTTAAGGAATACATTCTCTATAGGAAAATCTTTCCTTTTTTTTTTTGTACAATTTACCATGGGTACCCAGAAGTATGAACAACCAGGGATTAGTATTTAGAAGTTTTCACTTTTAAAATGGGTTCCATATGATGCTTGCTATTTATAAGATGTGTTAGCTTTGGCAAACGCACTTCTTTGTTAAGCAACTCTGATGTTAATGTTTTCGTGTCATTGCCAAAATTTTGTAAGTTATGTCATACTTTCAGAATTCTATTAGAGGAAGATATAGTGCTGCCATGGGGAATTATTTCCATAAAACAGGAAAATTTAATTACTGTAAAAGTGATAACCTGATACTTTATTTGGGGATAATTTTGTTTTGTTCTCCTCAGGGAACTGCTGTTTTCTGGTATAATCTGTTTGCCAGTGGAGAAGGAGATTATAGTACACGGCATGCAGCCTGTCCAGTGCTGGTTGGAAACAAATGGGGTAAATATTTCCTGTACTCTCTGAATAGAATTTATGATTTTGGTCTCTTATTTTGGAATTATTTTTTATGACATTTTAAACACTATTTCCACTTGTTACTCTGAGAAACACTATATGAGTCAAAGTTGAGTTAGACAATATCTTCCTCTCTCGGGATTCATAGTTGTCTCAGACACATTAGTGGGTAAAATATAATGTAGTATATAATAATACAAAGATGTAAACAGAAGACCGTAACTACTTACATTTAGGGAGGCTTCTTTGAAGTTTTAATTTTTCTGTTTGGTCTTGAAGATAAGCAGTTGTTTTCCAAGCATGTTAGGGACCAGGGCCAGGACTCGTATGAGGCTGGAGAGGTACTCTCAAGGGTCATGCAAGTATAGGACTGGCCAAGTTAAAAAAAGGGAATAGAAATGGGTAAGATTATTTTAATAAAGATTCATTTAACCCCATAACTATTTTAGTATGTGTCACTTGGCCACACTTCTAAGATTTAAGAGAAATGATGTTTATATTTGTGAACCACTGGACTAGAATAAAGAGAGGCTAGCACAGGAGAGATGAGTTTAGAAGGCTGTTTCCTGTTGTCTGCGTGGGTGATGATAAAAGGCTGGACTAAGACAGCTGCAGAAGATTTGGAGAGCATTGAACAGATTGCAGAGATCAAAGAAGGAAAAATGACAGGGTTTAATGAATGAAAGATTGGCTACACAGGTTAAGAAAGGTAACAGACTAGTTAAGAGTTAGTAAGGAATTAGTAAGTGTTAGTTTAGATATTTTATACATGTCGATGCCATGTTCTATAATATAGGGGAAGAAGGAAATTAATTCCTTTTGGGGTGTATTAAACAGTATCTTGAAACACAGGAAACTTAATGAGCACATAATAGGAGAGATTAATCATAGAGTTGCTCCTTTAATGTGGAGACTTTATATTCATCTTTTAATGTCTTTGTATTAGAAGTTGTATTTTGTGAGCAGGTAAAACAGTGTTTTGTTCTGTCTATACCTACCTACATCGCTTCCCTAGTAGCTCGGATGGTAAAGAATCTGCCTGCAATGCAGGAGACCCAGGGTTTGATCCCTGCGTCAGGAAGATCCCCTGGAGAAGGAAATGGCAATCCACTCCAGTATTCTTGTCTGAAGAATTCCATGGACAGCGGGACCTGGTGGGCTACAGTTTATGGTGTCACAAAGAGTCAGACATGACTGGGCGACTAACACATACCTACATTAGAAACTTTAAGAAATGTACATTTACAGATTCTCAAATGTACATACATAAAAAATCTGTGTCTCCATCATTTAGTGAAGTTCTTGAAAGCCTCAGTAGCATGCATCTTTGTCTGGTTTTGGTCTTGAATTTTTTAACCCATGTTGAAACTTCATTATAGAGCTTTATCTCAGAAGTTAATTCAGTACTAGTTAGATAGCAGGATACATTAATATATTTTGTTCTTTCACAGTATCCAATAAATGGCTCCATGAACGTGGACAGGAATTTCGAAGACCATGCACCTTGTCAGAATTGGAATGACAAATGAACTTTCTCTCCTGTTGTACTCTAATGTGTCTGATACACACAATTCCCAGTCTTAACTTTCAAGAGTTTACAATTGACTAACACTCCGTGATTGATTCAGTCATGAACCTCATCCCATGTTTCATCTGTGGACAATCACTAACTTTGTGGGTTTTTTTTTTTTTTTTTCTTTTAAAAGTAACACTAAATCACCACATTGTACATATAAAAAACCTTAAAGTTCAGTTGGTATCACAGAGGACAAAAAGACAGGGTTAAAAATGAGGAACTTTTACCTTTATATTAAAAAAATTTTGTTTTAGTTGGGGAAAAAAAAGTCAAGCATCTGATTATAATATTTCAGTATATCTCTGTTGGTGGGTGGTGGACTAAAATGGTCCATCTGATTAAGGAACAGATGCCTTATAGTGTATACCTAGGTACTGTGTTTACCTAGTCTTAACTTTCTTCTGGATCTGCCTGACGACTAGGAATAAATTAGCCCTCTAAACTCGGTTCAGTTTAACGTTTGCCCCTATGTTTACTAAGTAGATTTTTTTCTTCTCCCAAGTCCTTTCTAAAGTATTCTTTATTTTTACCAATCTGTTCCTTTCATAGCTCCTCTGTGGTGAATTAAATTTGAGTTAAAATACTTTGATTTTAAAAAAATTTAACAGAAGGTCCTACATTAAAAAGTTTTGGCCTTCTTAACAGAAATGATCATGACTTAGTCTGTTTCTGCTTTTTCTTAAATGACTCATGATTTTGTCCAGAAATTTTTGTTGTTTTCCTTAGTGCTAATTCCTTGCCTCTTGTTCCAGCTATAGACAGCGGGGGATGATGATGTTGGCATTCAGATTAAATAAATACTGTGCCTTAGGAGACTGGAAATTTTAAAATGTACAAGTTCTTTCAATGATGAGGGAATTGATAAAAAAAAAAAAAAGTTTTTCCTAAACAGTCAAAATGTTTGTTTCTTCAATTCTGAAATGTGTTGTGACAATAACCTATTTATGATCTTAAACCTTTTTTTAAAAATGTTTCTGTTTTCTGTGTGGTATTTTTCATATTTGAATGTGAATGTATGCTATTGCAATAACAGGTTATTTCTTTATATTTAGGACCTAGATTTATTCTCGATGTTTGTTCATTCTAAAGTCTCATTGTTGTGGTAGAAAATGTAGGATCTCTAAGCCTTCAGATATTTAATCAAATACGTTACCTTCAAAGGGAGTTCTGATCTTTAATACTGTGGTTATGGAATTTTTACAATAATGTTATATAAGACTTTATTTTATTCAGCTATATGGTGTGGTAGTAGAAAGCTCTGAACCTAAGGAAGTATGTTATTTGACCCTTTAAGTTAACCTTTACATTTCTTATGGTGAATCCTAGTTCATAAAAGGGTTCTTTATCCTTCACACAGTATTCAAATAGGAATTTGGTTAATTCTCTGAGAAACAGGGTATTCAAAAACCATTGGTAAAAAGTTAACTGAAGTTTCTTTCTTCCACCTGTCCTTTGTTCCACTACAAGTATTTTAGTAAGAAGTTGAGGATTAAATTCATTAACCTACCCAGATTTTCTGACCATGGATCATTTTTAAAAAATCTTTTTTTTTAGATGGAAGCAATGTAAATTCAAAATTGTAGAAATAAAATAGG
>NW_011494881.1:7079279-7080529 GCF_000754665.1 Bison bison bison | reverse complement strand
CTAGAATAAAAAATACCTATTTTGAAAGAAAGTGATATATTCCATAATCTTAACAGTTTCATTATATTTAACCCCCAAACCCCACACAGGAATTGGTAAACTCTTTTCAGTGTTAGTTAGGTCTTACAGAAACCTCCCAAGTTTTATAATTACCAACTATTTTTCTTTATAAATGCAAAAAAGAAAAAAAAAATTCCAGTGTAAAACTTTGCAGTTTTTTTAATGGTGAACTTTAAAATAAATGATAGCTAGAGCTATGATGGAAAATGTAGTTTCCTTACCAACCCTAAGTGTCCATCCTTTAAGATTGGAAGTTTCATCGTTCATTAACTTTAACCATAGAATTATCACCAGTATCATCAAGTTGACAGGAGTGAAGGGGAGAGTTCACCAGAACACTCAATCGGGGTAAGTCATAACTAGTAGGATTGTTTTAAAAGACAATGAAGTGACTTTAGGATTCCTCAGAAAGCTAGATGGTAAATGCAGTAGTGAAAGAAGCAACCAACCATGTACTTTGGTAAATTTATAATAAAATGGTTACTACAGCATAAAAAGGGTTCCGTTGTAAGCAGTAAACACACACACATATATAAAAATAATAGCTTATAGGTGTATGTGTGTTTATGTCATTGTAGCTGAGGAGAATCTGAATATCCTTATGTAGTCATATGATTGGTTATATGTAAATTCTATGCCAGGTTTCCACTTAAGGCCATACAAGGTAAAAAATGAACAAATGTGTAGGGCCCCATGAGCTAAACAACTGAATGACTAAATGCTTGCCATTAAGAATCTTAGTTTAATACCAAAATAGCACAACCACCACCACAGTCATTAAATACTTAAGTCACTTGAGAAGGAATAAAGAGAATTATGAAATGGAGATTTGCAGAGAAAACAGAGAAAAATAGTATCTTAACCAGTCCCTTCTCTTGGTGCACTTATTTCACTCTGGTTCAGTTCAGCTCAGTCATGTCTGACTCTCTGCGACCCCATGAATTGCAGCACTCCAGGCTGCCCTGTCCATCACCAACTCCCGGAGTTTACTCAAACTCATGTGCATCGAGTCTGTGATGCCATCCAACCATCTCATCCTCTGTCATCCCTTTCTCCTCCCGCCTTCAATCCTTCCCAGCATCAGGGTCTTTTCTCATGAGTCAGTTCTTCACATCAGGTGGCCAAAGTATTGGCGTTTCAGCTTCAGCATCAGTCCTTCCAATGAACACTCAGGACTGATCTCCTTTAGT
>NW_011494881.1:7077033-7079179 GCF_000754665.1 Bison bison bison | reverse complement strand
CTGCTCCAACACCACAGTTCAAAAGCATCAATTCTTTGGCACTCAGCTTTCTTTACAGTCCAGCTCTCACATCCATACATGACTACTGGAAAAACCATAGCCTGGACTAGATGGACCTTTGTTGGCAAAGTAATGTCTTTGCTTTTTAATATGCTATCTAGCTTGGTCATAAATTTTCTTCCAAGGAGCAAGTGGCTTTTAATTTCATGGCTGCAGTCACCATCTGCAGTGATTTTGGAGCCCAGAACAATAGAGTCTGACACTGTTTCCCCGTGTATTTGCTGTGAAGTAATGGGACCAGATGCCATGATCTTAGTTTTCTGAATGTTGAGCTTTAAGCCAACTTTTTCACTCTCCTCTTTCACTTTCATCAAGAGGCTTTTGAGTTCCTCTTCACTTTCTGCCATAAGGGTGGTGTCATCTGCATATCTGAGGTTATTGATATTTCTCCCGGCAATCTTGATTCCAGCTTGTGCTTCCTCCAGCCCAGCGTTTCTCATGATGTACTCTGCATATAAGTTAAATAAGCAGGGTGATAATATACAGCCTTGACGTACTCCTTTTCCTTTTTGGAACCAGTCTGTTGTTCATGTCCAGTCCTGACTGTTGTTTTCTGACCTGCATACAGGTTTCTCAAGAGGCAGGTCAGGTGGTCTCTTTCATAATTTTCCACAGTTTATTGTGATCCACACAGTCAAAGGCTTTGGCATAGTCAATAAAGCAGAAATGGATGTTTTTCTGGAGCTCTCTTGCTTTTTCGATGATCCTGCGGATGTTGGCAATTGATCTCTGGTTCCTCTGCCTTTTCTAAAACCAGCTTGAACATCAGGAAGTTCACGGTTCACGTATTGCTGAAGCCTGGCTTGCAGAATTTTGAGCATTACTTCACTAGCGTGTGAGATGAGTGCAATTGTGCAGTAGTTTGAGCATTCTTTGGCATTGCCTTTCTTTGGGATTGGAATGAAAACTGACCTTTTCCAGTCCTGTGGCCACTGCTGAGTTTTCCAAATTGGCTGGCCTATTGAGGGCAGCACTTTCACAGCATCATCTCTCAGGATTTGAAATAGCTCGACTGGAATTCCATAACCACTACTGGCTTTGTTCGTAGCGATGCTTCCTTGACTTCGCATTCCAGGATGTGTGGCTCTAGGTGAGTGATCACACCATAGTGATTATCTGGGTCGTACAGTTCTTCTGTGTATTCTTGCCACCTCTTCTTAATATCTTCTGTTTTTGTTAGGTCCATACCATTTCTGTCCTTTTATTGAGCCCATCTTTGCATGAAATGTTCCTTTGGTATCTCTACTTTTCTTGAAGAGATCTCTAGTCTTTCTCATTCTATTGTTTTCCTCTATTTCTTTGCACTGATCATTGAGGAAGGCTTTCTCATCTCTCCTTGAAATTTTTTGGAACTCTGCATTCAAGTGGGTGTATCTTTCCTTTTCTCCTTTGCTTTTCACTTCTTTTACAGCTATTTGTAAGGCCTCCTCAGACAGCCATTTTGCTTTTTCGCATTTCTTTTTCTTGGGGATGGTCTTGATGCCTGTCTCCTGTACAATGTCACAAACCTCCATCCATCGTTCATTAGGCACTCTATCAGATCTAGTCCCTTAAATCTGTTTCCCGCTTCCACTGTATAATTGTAAGGGATTTGGTTTAAGTTATACCTGAATGGTTTAGTGGTTTTCCCTACTTTCTTCAATTTAAGTCTGAATTTGGCAATAAGGAGTTCATGATCTGAGCCACAGTCAGCTCCTGGTCTTTTTTTTGCTGACTGTATAGAGCTGCTCCATCTTTAGCTGCAAAGAATATAATCAATCTGATTTTGGTGTTGGCCACCTGGTGATGTCCATGTGTAGAGTCTTCTCTTGTGTTGTTGGAAGATGCTGTTTTCTATGATCAGTTTGTTCTCTTGCCACAACTCTATTAGCCTTTGCCCTGCTTCATTCCATACTCCAAGGACAAATTTGCCTGTTACTCCAGGTGTTTCTTGACTTCCTACTTTTGCATTCCAGTCCCCTATAATGAAAAGGACATCTTTTGGGGGTGTTAGTTCTAAAAGGACTTGTAGGTCTTCATCAGTTCAGTCGCTCAGTCATGTCCGACTCTTTGCGACCCCATGAATCGCAGCACGCCAGGCCTCCCT
>NW_011494881.1:7069024-7076488 GCF_000754665.1 Bison bison bison | reverse complement strand
CCAACTCTCACATCCATACATGACCACTGGAAAAACCATAGCCTTGACTAGACGGACCTTTGTTGGCAAAGTAATGTCTCTGCTTTTGAATATGCTATCTAGGTTGGTCATAACTTTCCTTCCAAGGAGTAAGCGTCTTTTAATTTCATGGCTGCAGTCACCATCTGCACTGATAAAAGTCTGACACTGTTTCCACTGTTTCCCCATCTATTTCCCATGAAGTGATGGGACCAGATGCCATGATCTTTGTTTTCTGAATGTTGAGTTTTAAGCCAACTTTTTCACTCTCCTCTTTCACTTTCATCAAGAGGCTTTTGAGTTCCTCTTCACTTTCTGCCATAAGGGTGGTGTCATCTGCATATCTGAGGTTATTGATATTTCTCCCGGCAATCTTGATTCCAGCTTGTGTTTCTTCCAGTCCAGCGTTTCTCATGATGTACTCTGCATATAGAACCGTTCAATTTCAGCTTCTTCAGCATTACTGGTCAGGATATAGACTTGAATTACCATGATATTGAATGACTTGCCTTGGAAACGAAGAGAGATGCTTCTGTTGTTTTTGAGATTGCATCCAGGTACTGCATTTTGGACTCTCTTGTTGACTATGGTGGCTACTCCATTTCTTCTAAGGGATTCTTGCCCACAGTAGTTGATACGATGGTCATCTGAGTCAAATGCACACATTCCAGTCCATTTTAGTTCTGTGATTCATAAAATGTCGATGTTCACTCTTGCCATCTCCTGTTTGACCACTTCCAATTTGCCTTGATTCGTGGACCTAACATTCCAGGTTCCTATTCAATGTTGCTCTTTACAGCATCAGACCTTGCTTCTGTCACCAGTCACATCCACAAATGTGGGGTGTTGTTTTTGCTTTGGCCCCGCCTCTTCTTTCTTTCTGGAGTTACTTCTCCACTGATCTCCAGTAGCATATTGGGCACCTAGCAACCTGGGGAGTTCATCTTTCAGTGTCCTATCTTCTTGCCTTTTCATACTGTTTTGCGGGTTCTCAAGGCAAGAATACTGAAGTGGTTTGCCATTCCTTTCTCCAGTGGACCACATTTCACTCTGGTAGAAGTGTATTATTTAGCAGGAATGGTACTGGATAACTTAGAGAAATAAGAATGAATTATCAGTACTAGAGAGTACCATTTGTTTAGTAACAAGATTTATCAGAATGAAATAGATTTCATAGTCCAATTTTCTGATGTCCTTGGATATTATTCTACCACACTCATGAGTTTTGCAAAAGTAACTGTAGTGGAACAGTAAAGTTCTTGGGTGCCTGTTTTATTAACTTGTTTTTGAGGACTTCGAAGTTTCCTTTGTGTGTGAATGTAGCCTTCAGTTAAATATATATTTTGATGCAGGAAGACTAAGTTATAAAAAATTAATAGTCTTATCAAATGTAAAAGTTTATATTCTGCTTTTTGAAGCCTTGTTGAGTTCCTATTGCAGCACTATTCAGCTGAGATTAGTTGTACAAAAAAAGATAATCACAGGTAAAATGAGCTCTAAAATCTGAAAAGAAAACCCTTACATTTTTGTCATTTGGTTGTTCCAATTCCTACCAGATTTATTTGTAATACAGATCTGTTTTAGGCTAAGCACTTTAAAAGATTCAGAACAGAACATCTTAAAGAGAATATGTAGAGTGATGTGCACATTTCATGACTTTATTTAGAGAGATGAATTTTATCCTTAGTCAAGTCTACAAAGAGCCAAAATTATTATTTTAATACCTTCCTTAAAACCATAAATGCAATTAAGCTCCATTGCAATTTAGGTTTTATATGAGTTTGGATATATCAGGGGTTAAATCATACTATGTATAATAACCCTGTAGTTGGTAACTCATAGATGAAGAAATACTTAAATTTACCTATGTATTCTATTTTTTACTTTACATTTAAAAGGCAGAAAAGTTTAAGGCTCTGTAACATGAAACACTTTCAGATTTTTATCATGAAATGGAAAAAATTCCTTATTAAAAATAATGTGTTATCTTTCCACATTCCCTTACAACAACGTGAATCAGCCATAAGTATACATATATCTCTTCCCTTTCAAGCCTCCTTCCTGCCCGAAAACACCTGTTCCCGATATGCTCAAAGAGCTGAAGGAGAGCATGGACAAAGAACGAAGTCAGCAGGTAATATATGAACAAAATGAATATCAGTTTAAAAGAACCAATTCTGGAACTGAAAAATACACTAGAGGGATTCAACAGCAGGTTCCAGTAGGCAGAGGACTAAATCAGGCAACTTGAGGACAAGTCATTACAAATTATCAAGTCTGAGGAGCAGAAGGAGTACAGAAAAGTGAACAGAGCCAAAGGGACTTTACATGACACCATCAAACAGCCTAGTGTACAACATTATATGAATTCTTGAGGAAGAAGATTTCTGGGAGATAATTTGAAAAAATAATGGTCAGTAACTTCGCAAATTTGTAGTCATGTCAGTCAGTGAAAGTGAAAGTGAAGTCTCTCAGTCGTGTCCGACTTTGCGACCCCATGGACTGTAGCCTATCAGGCTCCTCCGTCCATGGGATTTTCCAGGCAAGAGTGCGGGAGTGGATTGCCATTTCCTTCTCCAGGGGATCTTCCCGACCCAGGAATCGAACTGGGGTCTCCCGCATTGCGGGCAGACGCTTTACCGTCTGAGCCATGTCAGTCAGTAGTCTGACAAATTCCAGAAGCTTAAAGAATCCCAAGTAGGATAAACTCAAGAGAATGACCCTGAGATACACTAATCAAACTCTTGAAAGATGAGCAGCAAGAGAGGACTGAATTACTGTCCAAGGAATCCTGAATAAGATTATCAGTGGGTTTATTAGCAGAAACCTAGGACGTCAGAAGGCAGTGCTTTACATTTAAAGCACTGACAGTCAAGAACTATGTACATAGTAAATCTGTTCTACAAAAATAAGGGAGAAATTTAGACATTTGCAGATAGACGAAAGCTGAAGGAGTTCATTACCACTAGACCTGCCCTATAAGAAATGCTTCTAGTTGAAAGGGCTTAGACATTGACTTGAAGCCATAAGAAGACATAAAAATCTATAATAAAGATAAATGTATGGACAACAGAAAAAGCAACATTGTGATTTTGGTTTATATCTCTTTTCCTAGAGAATTTAGAAGACAAAATGGATAAAAATAAATCTGTTAATGGGTACAATATATAAAGTTATAATTTGTGACTTCACTAACAAATGGGAGTAGATCTATACAGGGGTAGAGTTTTCACTTGTAGTTACAGAAACTGTTATTAATTCAGATTATTATAACTTTAGGATGTTATATGTAGTCCACATGGTAACCACCAAGAAAATTTCTAAAGAACATATGCAAATAGAAATGAAAAGTAATCAAAATGTGTCATTACCAAGAAAAGGCAGTAATAGAGGAAAGGAGAGGGGAAAGCTCTTAAGATACAAAGAAAAGAATAGCAAAAGTAGTTTTGCCATCCCTAGCAAGGAAGGTTCACACATTGCTGGTGGGAATGTAAAATCGTTCAATCACTATACATTCCTCTTTTGAGTATGTTTCCAAAAGTAATGAAAGTAGATGCTCAAAGAGAGATTTATTTGTACAGTCACTTTAATAGCAGCTATATTTACAATAGCCAAAACACAAGCAATCCAAGGGTTCATCAATAGACAGATGGATACGTAAAAGATAAAGAGGACAGTTTTTAAAATAAAAATAAGTAAAAAGAAAATGACACTGAAAATAAGCAAAGAAGATCTAACAGAGATAATGAGAATCCCTAAATAACAAAACCAAGTAAAGAGAATCAAAAAACTTTATGTAGTGTGAGTGCCTGACAAGAAGCTGTTAATTGCTGACACATCCATTTCAAAGGCATCCATCTTAAACATACCGTCAGCTGTATGACACAGCTACCAGCAAAACAAATAGATAAGCAATCAGGCTGTTCCACCCCTGGAATTCCCCTTTTATTAATAGAAAGTCTTGTGTCCTAGACCAGCTGTCCCCAACCTTTTTGGCACCAGAGACTGGTTTTGTGGAAGATTATATTTTCCCATAGACCTGGGGCAGGGGGATGGTTTGAGGATAATTCAAGAACATTACATTTACTGTATACTTTATTTCTATTATCATTACACTGTGATATATAATGAAATAATTCTACAAGTCAGCATAATGCAGAATCAGCAGGAACCCTGAGCTTGTTTTGCTGCAACTAGGTGACCCTATCTAAGGGTGATGCATGATGGGAGTGGCAGATGAAGCTTCACTCTCATTCACCTCTCACCTCCTATAGTGCAGCCTAGTTCCTAACAGGTGGCTGGGGACCTCTTCCCTAGATAAATGACAATTCTACCATATCTGTTTTCCCCTTCCCATGCCCTGGTCCCACTTATACTTGAAATTTGCCAATACTGAGGCAGGCACAAAATCTCAGGCACCCTATCCTGGGAACTTAATAAAGGCAGAATCCTCCAGATTTGTGCTCCCCCCTACTCTACCCATGACCAACTCTGTGGCCCTGGATAGTGCTGTACCCTGTAGGATCTTTGAGTAATGTTGTTCTTTAAAGTTCCCTGATGGTTTTTGCTGAGGTGCTCCCTGCAGTCATAGTTAAGAACCACAGGGCTGTTCCGGCCACGACATTGGCTCTGGTCCAGGAAATGTCTGGGGGCTCTCCACAAGTAACAGGGACCCAGGCAAGTGTCTCAGGCATTCCTCTCCAGCATTATCACTATGAGTAGGCTGAGATGGACACAACACTTGCCTAAAAATGTTTAAAACTGTATATTGAAAGAGCAGGGACTTGTGCGCCAGAGAATAACAACTCAGAATAACCAACATCAATATGTACTTGTAAAATTACCAGATTTTAAAGAGGGAAAAAATTCCTTTGAGCATTTTGGCAAAAAGACCACATTACTTATAAAGGAGAGAGAATTAGATTATTATTAGGTGTTGACAGCAACACCTTATCCTAGAAGAAAACGGATATAAAATATATTTAAGATAGTCAAGGAAAGAAAATGTGAACAAAAGGTTTTATATACAGCATAACTAACCTTTAAGTATAAAGGCACAGACAAATCTATGAACATGCAGGAACTCAGAAAATATTGTTCCTATGACACCTTCCCAAGAAATTTAGAGAATGAACTGATACCAGAATGGAAAGCATGAAATAGATATGAAAGATGATGAAAATACTATCAAACCCATAGGATAGAGCAGCAGCTACAGAAAAAATTAACTTTTATAGTATAAAATAAAGATTTAAAATTAGTGTACTTATGGTGTAGCTACTCTGGAAAACAGTGTAAAGTTTCTTCAAAATGTTAAAAACAGAACTATGATCCAGCAGTTCCACTTCTGGCTTTTTATCAGCAGAAGTGAAAGCACTAACTTGAAAATATACATGCACCCCATGTTCTTTGCAACACTGAACATGGAAGCAACCTAAGTGTCCATCAGTGAATGAATGGAAAGAAAATGTGATACATACACACAATAGAATATTAATCATCCATAAAAAAGAAGTTTTGTCGTTTGTGACACCATGAATGGACCTTGAAGATTATCATGCCAAGTGAAATAAGTTGGACAGAGAAAGATAACTATTGAGTACGATATGATCTTACTTGTACCTGGAATCTAAAAAGACAAAATAGTAACAAAAACCTAAACATGCAGATACAGAGAAAAGATTTAGTGGTTTCCAAAGGTAAAGGGTTAGGGTAACAAAAACCTAAACATGCAGATACAGAGAAAAGATTTAGTGGTTTCCAAAGGTAAAGGGTTAGGGTAAAGGGCAAAAAGGTGAAGGTGATCAAGAAGTACAACTTCCAGTTATAAAATAAATGTCAGGTCTAGCTGCCATCTTGCATCCCCACACGCATGCACCTAATCTCAGCTGGTCTGCCCAAGACCACCTGAGCACCAAACCTAGTCCCCAGTGCAGCCCCATTTCCGCTCCAGCAAGATGAAAGAAACCATCACGAACCAGGAGAAAGTTGCCCACACAAGTGTGCACTGGTGGGAAAGGAACTGCTTGCAGAAAGAAGAAGGTGGTTCATAGAACAACCACGGCAGATGACAAAAAACTTCAGTTCTCTTTAAAGAAGTTAGGGTTAGACAATATCCCTGGCATTGAAGAGGCAAGTAGGTTCACAAATCAAGGAACACTGATCCACTTTAACAACGCTAAAGTTCAGGCATCTCTGGCAGCAAACACTTCCACCATTACAGGCAATGCTGAGACACAGCAGCTGACAGAAATGCTACCCAGCATCTTAAACCAGCTTGGTGCGGATAGTATGACTGGTTTGAGGAGACTCGTCAAGCTCTGCCCAAACAATCTGTGTACGGAAGAGCACCACTTGCCAGAGAAGAAAATGATGAAGGTACAGATCTAGTGGATAATTTTGATGAGGCTTCCAAGAATGCAGCAAACTGAATTGAGTCAACTTCTGAAGAAGATGAAGAAGTTACTGGGAGCTGCTATTTTATATTATGACTGCTTTTAAAATTTTGTTTATGGATCTGATAAAATCTAGATCTCTAGTGTCTTTAAGCCAGCCACTGGACACTGCAGCTCTTTTCAGTTTTTGTTTATATACAGTTCATTCTTTGCAGCTAATTAAGATGAAAAGCCTAAGAATAAAGTTTGAAATAAAGATTAATAAAGTTCTTTGCTTAATAAAAAAAGTCACAAGGAAAAAATGTAACTATGTGTGGTGATGGATGTTCGTGATTATTGTGATGATCATTCTGTAATATAAATACTGAAGCATTCTATTATACACCTGAAACTAACACAATATTATGTGAAGTATAATTCAAAAAAAAATGAACACTCCCAAATGTCAGTGGTGCAAAGTTGAGAAACCCTGATTTCAGTCATTTGATTAAAAATAGCTGAAAGAAATAAACTAATTGTGGTGAAGTGCTTGTTTGAAAAAGCACTGCCTTTAAAGTTTTCAGGTTGTATTATAGTTGAGCCTGATAGATATATTGATCAGATATGTTCTTCATCCTATTCATTTTTTTCTTGGAACATTAAAGGGCATTATAAAAACCATAATAATCTGGTTTCTACCTTAAGCTGGAAAACTATACAATAAAGAATATTAGCAATAAAAATAAATGAAGTAGTGATACAGGCTACAAGGTAGATGAACCTTAAAATATACTAAGCAAAAGAAATTAATCACCAGGGGCTGTACATTGGTAATACGATGCCATGTATTTGAAATGCCTAGAATCAGTCAGTCAGTTCAGTCGCTCAGTTCAGCTCAGTTGCTCAGTCGTGTCTGACTCTTCGAGACCCCATGAATCGCAGCACGCCAGGCGTCCCTGTCCATCACCAACTCCCGGAGTTCACTCAGACTCACGTCCATCAAGTCAGTGATGCCATCCAGCCATCTCATCCTCTGTTGTCCCCTTCTCCTCCTGCCCCCAATCCCTCCCAG
>NW_011494881.1:7067052-7067955 GCF_000754665.1 Bison bison bison | reverse complement strand
GTCTGACACTGTTTCCACTGTTTCCCCATTTATTTCCCATGAAGTGATGGGACCGGATGCCATGATCTTCGTTTTCTGAATGTTGAGCTTTAAGCCAACTTTTTCACTTTCCTCTTTCACCTTCATCAAGAGGCTTTTCAGTTGCTCAGTTGCGTCCAACTCTTTGCAACCCCATGGACTGCAGCACTCCAGGCTTCCCTGTCCATCACCAACTCCTGGAGTTTACTCAAATTCATGTTCATCGAGTTGGTGATGCCATATTTTTAATAGCAATTTCTGAAATAATGACAGATGTTCCTATTTTTGTAGTAGTCAGTAAGATCAAAAAGTTCTTTAGATAATCAAGCCAATAAACCTGGAAGTAAGGGAGAAAGTAATTCTTAACCTTGAATAAGACAAGATTAGTTCCCATGAGATTTGTCATAAATTATTCATATTATCCACCTAGAATGGCATCAAATTACCTTGTGCTGTCTGCATAGCATAAGGGAATGCTATCCAGAAATGATAGCTATGTAAATTTCATTTATTTAGTACAATGTGACATATTTTGAATAGTGAGAAAATGGCACCAGAGGACAATATTTTATGATCTGTTTAGCGGGAGTTTCATAGATTTCCACTTGCATTCCCACTGTTGTTTCTCTACATTCACTTACTGTCAGAATTCATTTAATAATTAGTTTACTTGGGGGGCAATTGACAGACAAGTATATTTTCACAGATGTGGTTCCTAGAGCAACAAGCCAGATTCTAATCATTACAAACATCCAACTTTCTACAAAGCCTGATAAATTTAATTGGAGTTCTATTATTGCAGTGTGAATATTTATAGACATATCCAGAGTTAATTCCATTGAAGATTTGGGAGAATGGCATTGAAACATGTGAAATGTCATGTAT
>NW_011494881.1:7031798-7066952 GCF_000754665.1 Bison bison bison | reverse complement strand
CAGTTCAGTCGCTCAGTCGTGTCCGACTCTTTGCGACCCCATGAATCACAGCACGCCAGGCCTCCCTGTCCATCACCAACTCCCGGAGTTCACTCAGATTCACATCCATCAAGTCAGTGATGCTTCCAGTCATCTCATCCTCTGTCGTCCCCTTCTCCTCCTGCCCCCAATCCCTCCCAGCATCAGAGTCTTTTCCAATGAGTCAGTTCTTTGCATCAGGTGGCCAAAGTATTGGAGTTTCAGCTTCAGCATCAGTCCTTCCAATAAATATTCAGGACTGATTTTGTTTAGGATTTGACTGGTTGGATCTCCTTGCAGTTCAAGGGACTCTCAAGAGTTTTCTCTAACACCACAGTTCAAAAGCATCAGAATAGACAAATCTAAACAGAGGATTAATGGTTTCCTGGGGATGGGGGTATTAGAGAGTGATGGTATTAGATTTCTTTTTGGATTAATGAAAGTATTCCCAAGTTGATTGTGATGATGAATACACAATTCTTTGAATATATTAAGTCATCAAGTAGTACATTTTAAGCTATAGAATTGTATGATATGTGAATTCTGTTTTAGTAGAAGTGGTGTTTTCTTTTTTTTTCTGTTTAAGGCAAGAAAGGAAGAACAAACCAAAAGGAAGCAGAAGAAAACTAAGAGCAGAAATAAATGATATAAAAACAGGCAAATCATAGAGAAATTCAGTAAAGCCAAAAAATATTTTCTTGAATTGATAATTCCTTAGCTAGACTGATAGAGTCAAGAGAAAAGAAACAAATTGCCAATATCAAGCATCAAAAAAGGGATATTACAACAGTTTTTACAAGTATGTTAAGGATAATGGAATATTATGAACATTTTTATGTCAATAAATTAGACAATTCATGTGAAATTGACAAATTTCTTAGAGACAAATTATCAAAATTTCCTCAAGAAGAAATATCCTGGACAACCCCATATCAAGTTAAAAAACTGAATTAATAATTAGAACCATTACTACACTATCCCAAGAAATAAAAATGGTTCAATATTTTAAAAATCTGATGGCCAAAAAGCCGATGGAAAGATGTTCAACATCACTAATTATCAGAGAAATGCAAATCAAAACTACAATGAGGTATCGCCTCACACTGGTCAGAATGGCCATCATCAAAAGATCTACAAACAATAAGTGCTGGCGAGGGCATGGAGGAAAGAGAACTCTCCCACACTGTAGAGGGAATGTAAACTGGTATAACCATTACTGAGAACAGTATGGGTGTTCCTTAAAAAGTTAAAACCATAACTACCATATGATCCAGCTAGCCCACTCCAGGACATAGATCCAGAGAAACCACAGCTAAAAGATACCACACCCCAATAATCACTGCAGGACGTTCACAGTAGTCAAGACAAGGAAGAGACCTAAATGTCCACTGACAGAGGAATGAATAAAGAAGATGTGGAACATATATACAATGGAATATTACTGACCTATTAAAAAGAACGAAGTAAGGCCATTTGCAACAATATGGATAAACAGATTATCATATTAAGTGAAGTCAGGCAGAGAAAGATGATTTCACTCAAAGGTGGAATCTAGTTCTTTAAAAATGGTATAAATGAACTTATTTATAAAATAGAAGCAGGCTCACAGATTAAAAAAAAAAAACTTAGGAACTCCTTATTGCAAAATTCAGACTTAAACTGAAGAAAGTAGGGAAACCATTCGGCCATTCAGGTACGACCTAAATCAAATCCCTTATGATTATACAGTGTAAGGGATGAATAGATGCAAGGGATTAGATCTAATAGAATCCCTGAAAAACAATGGACAGAGTTTCATAACATTGTACAGGAGGCAGTGACCAAAACCATACCCAAGAAGAAGAAATGCAAGAAGACAAAATGGTTGTCTGAGAAGGCCTTACAAATAGCTGAGAAAAGAAGGGAAGTGAAAGGCAAAGGAGGAAAGGAAAGATATACCCATCTGAATGCAGAGTTCCAAAGAACAGCAAGGAGAGATAAGAAAGCCTTCCTAAGTGAGCAATGAAAAGAAACAGAGGAAAACAACAGAATGGGAAAGACTAGACATCTCTTCAAAAAAATTAGAGATACCAAGGGAACATTTATGCAAAGATGGGCACAATAAAGGACAGAAATGGTATGGACCTCACAGAAGCATACAATATTAAGAAGAGGCAGCAGAATATACAGAAAAACAGTACAAAAAAAGATCTTAATAACCCAAATAACCATGATGGTGTGGTCACTATAGATATCCTGGGGTGCAAAGTCAAGTGGGCCTGAGGAAGCATCACTACAAACAAAGCTAGTGGAGGTGATGGAATTCCAGCTGAGCTATTTCAAATCCTAAAAGACGATGTGAAAGTGCTGCACTCAGTATGCCAGCAAATTTGGAAAACTCAGCAGTGGCCATGGGACTGGAAAAGGTCAGTTTTTATTCCAATCCCAAAGGCAATGCCAAAGAACGTTCAAACTATAGCACAATTGCGCTCATTTCACATGCTAGCAAGGTAATACTCAAAATCCTTCAAGCTAGGCCTCAACAGTACATGAACCAAGAACTTCCAGATGTACAAGCTGAATTTAGAAAAGGCAGAGGCACCAGAGATCAAATTGCCAACATCCACTGAATCATAGAAAAAGCAAGAGATTCCAGAAAAACATCTGCTTCATTGACTATGTTAAAGTCTTTGACTATGTGGATCACAACAAACTGTGGGAACTTTTTGAGAGATGGGAATACCAGACCACCTTACCTGCCTCCTAAGAAACCTGTATGCAGGTCAAGAAGCAACAGTCAACTGGACATAGATCAACAGAATGGTTCATAATTGGGACAGGAGTACCTCAAGGCTATATATAGTCACCCTGTTTATTTAACTTATATGCAGAGTACATCATACAAAATGCTGGGCTGGATGAATCCCAAGTTGGAATCAAGATTGCTGGGAGAAATATCAACAACTTCAGATATGCAGATGATACCACTTTAATGGCAGAAAGTGAAGAGGAACTAAAGAACGTCTTGATGAAGGTGAAAGAGGACAGTGAAAAAGTTGGCTTAAAACTCAACGTTCAAAAAACTAAGATCACGGCATCCACTTCCATCACTTCATGGCAAATAGATGGGGGAAAAATGGAAACAGTGACAGACTTTTATGTTCTTGGGCTCCAACGTCACTGCAGACAGTGACTGCAGCCATGAAATTAAAAACTTTCCTTCCAAGGAGCAAGCATCTGTGACAAACCTAGACAGTGTATCAAAAAGCAGAAACATCACTTTCCCACCAAAGGTCCATATAGTCAAAGCTATGGTTTTTACAGTAGTCATGTATGGATGTGAGAGTTGGACCACAAAGAAGGCTGAGCACCAAAGAATTGATGCCTTCCAATGGTAGTGCTGGAGAACTCTTGTGAGTCCCTTGGACAGCAAGGAGATCAAGCCAGTCAATCCTAAAAGAAATCAATCCTGAATCTTCACTGGAAGGACTGATGCTGAAGCTGAAGCTCCAATAATTGTGCCACCTGGTGCGAAGAGCCAACTCATTGGAAAAGACCATGATGCTGGAGAAGGTTGAGGGCAGGAGGAGGAGGAGAAAACAGAGGATGAGATGGTTGGATGGCATCACCAACTCGATGGACATGAGTTTGAGCAAAATTGGGGAGATAGTGAAGGGCAGGGAAGCCTGGCATGCTGCAGTCCAGGGGATCATAAAGAGTTGGATATGACTTAGCAACTGAACAACAACAACAAAAAATTTAACAAAGGGCAAATGGGGTGGGGGAGGATAAATTAGGAGCTTGGGATATATACACACTGCTGCTAAGTCGCTTCAGTCGTGTCCAACCCTGTGCAACCCCATAGATGGCACGCTACTATACGTAAAATAGATAACCTACCAGGACTTGCTATACAGCAGAGGAAACTCTACTGAATATTCCTTTCCTTGTATGGAAAAAGAATCTAAAAAAGTATGAATATATGTATATGCATAACTCAGTCACTTTGCTGTACATCTGAAACTAACATAAATCAACTATACTCGAGTAAAATTTAAAAATATAGAATAAAATCAACTAATCAAATCCACAGCTTTAATAAATATAATATTAATTGCTTGAGAAGGTGTTTGACATCCACATGATTAAAAACAAATTGGAAACTAAAAGTAGTAGGGAACCTCCTTAATCTGTAACAGGTAGCTACTATAAACTTCTAGTAAATATCACACTTGATTGTGAAATTTGTTTTTAAGAATTTCAGTTAACACCAGAAGAAAGGTCAAATGCTTGCTAGTACTTCTTCCATTCAAAACAGTGTCAAGCATAAATCACAGCAAGATCTTTTTTTTATCCACCTCCTTCAGTAATGAAAATAAAAACAAATGAGACCTAAGGAAACTTAAAAACATTTGCACAACGAAGGAAACTACAAACAAAAGGCAACACTCACAATGGGAGAAAATGTTTGAAGCAAAGTAACCGACAAAGGATTCATCTCAAAACTCTCTAAGCAGCTAATGCAGCTCAACATCAAACAAATAATTCAATCAGATAATGGACAGAATTCCTAGACAGAAATTTCTCCAAAGACGACCTGCAGGTGGGCAACAAGCAATGAAAAGATGCTCAATGTCTTAATTATCAGAGAAATGCAAATCAAAACTACAATGAAGTGTCACCTCACACCCGTCAGAATGAATGACCATCAAAAAGTCTACAAACAGCCTGTGTGCCACAACTATTGAGCCTGTGCCCTAGAGCCCAGGAACCACAGCTGAGCCCTCCTGTTGCAGCTACTGAAGCCGCACGCCCTGGAGCCTGTGCTTAGCAACAAGAGAAGCCACAGCAATGAGAAGCCTGCACACCATAGTAGAGAGTGGCCCCTGCTTGCCACAACTAGAGAAAAGTCCACTCAGAAAGGAAGATTCAGCACAGTCAGAAATAAATGAATAATGTTTAAAACTCTGCAAACAATAAACGCTAGGGAGGGCATGGAGAAAAGGGAACCCTCCTACACTGTTGATGGGAATGTGAATTGGTACAGCCACTATGGAGTTTTCATAAAAAACTAAAAACAGAACCATCTGACCCAGCAATCCCACTCCTGGGCATATACCTAGAGAAAACCATAATTCAAAAAGATATATGCACCCCAAATGTTCATTGCAGCACTATTTACAATAGTCAAGACATAAAAACAACCTAAATGTCAATCAACAGAGGAATGGATAAAGAAGATGTACATATATACAATAGAATATTACTCACCCATAAAAGGAACAAAATTGTGCCATTTGTAAAGAGATGGATGAACTGTCATACAGAGTGAATAAGTCAAAAAGAGACAGATACCATATATTAATGTACATATGTGGAATCTAAGAAAATGGTACAGATGAACTTATCTGCAAGGCAGAAATAGACACATAGAGAACAAATGTATGGATACCAAGTGGGGGAGAGGGCAGAATGGGTTGGAAGATTGGGATTGGCATATATACACTATTCTATATAAAATACACAACTAATGAGAACAGACTATATAGCTCAGGAGACTCTACTCAATGTTCTGTGGTGACCTAAATGGGAAGGAAATCCAAGGAAGAGGGGATACGTGTATACGTGTGGCTGATTCACTTTGCTGTACAACAGAAACTAACACAACACGGTAAAGCAACTATAATACAATTTTGAGAAAATGGTATCAAGGTCCTGGTAAACATAACAGGAAAAATAAGAGGTGCATGGCAGACAGTTTAGAAAGACTCACTCTACCCATTCCGATTCTTAGTTTGCTATACCAAGTAGATAGAAAGCTGCAACAATTTTAAGACTTCCTGTCTGTAGGAATCCGCTTAGGTTTTACCACACAAACACACTTGAGAGCGATGTGTGGCATCATTTGTACGTTTGAAGACTGGATCTTTCTGCAAGTCCCATGATGGTGGCAACTAGCTTTTCTGGGCCCTCTATGGCAGAGTTTGTGGCATCTATTCACAAATATTGAGTGGCAGCATTTTTCCTTGCTTTGTTGCATCCAAGCCCGGCACCTCCTACCCCTGTAGTTTTAGTAATCTAATTCACATAATTTAAAACAATCTACTTTTTGCTTAAATTAGACACATTGCTATGTTATAAGCAGCTACAAATCTTGGCCAAGGAAAGAAATTATGACTAAAAAGAAAAAAATTTATTATTATTTACAGGTTACATGATTAAATACAGAGGAAGATCTGAGAAACATGCTATATACAAATAACTATAATACCAGGTTAAAATGATATTATGAAAGTAGAGATAAAGTGCTACTTAGGTTCAAAAGGGAAGTCGAATTCCTAGCTTTGAGAGCCCAGTGGTGGTGGAATGATGCTAGGAGGAGGCATGCACACGGTTATGGTGTATAATTCCTTAAAATGCTGATCAATTCAGTTGGCCACTATTTTGATGAAAACATTCACACCAATATTTATAAGGGATATTTGCCTGTAGTTTTCTGTTCTGGTAGTATCACCACCTTGCACTGGTATCAGTGTGGACACCATCGCGTTGGTGTGCTGGACTTAGGAGTTAAAAACGTCCTTCCTCTCCAGTGTTTTGGGAAGAATTTGAGAAGTGCTGGTGCTGGCTCTTTGTCCATGATTTGTAGACTCAACAGGGAGCACCTGGTCAGGGCTCTCCTTGGTTGAGAGGTCTTTGATTATAGATTCAATCCCACGCTAGTTGTAGGTTTATTCAGATTTTCCATTCTTTATTATCCAGTTTTCTTGATTGCGTATTTTTAGGAATTTGTCCATTTCATATAGGTCATCCAATTATTGGTGCACAATTGTTCCTAGTGCTCTTACAACACTTCTCATTTCTATAAAACTGGTAGTGATGTCCCCACTTTCATTTCTGATTCAGTAGTTGAATCCTGTCTTTTTTCTTAGTCACTGGCGAAAGATTTATCCGTTTTATTGTTCTTTTCAAGTGGGGTTTGTTCTTGAAATTAAAGGATGGTAGTGTGTATGAAATATAATACACCACGTTAATAATAGAATGGAAGAAAAACCCACGTGGTAATTTCAGTTGCCACAGAAAATCCATTTGACAAATTTTAACACCCTTTAATGGTAAAACCTCTTAACAAACTAGGAATAAAAGGGGATTTTCTCAACATGATTTTTAAAAATCCCATCGTTAACATATTCAAAGGTGAAAGGCTTTTCCTAAGACCAAGACAATTTTATCACTTCTATTTGCCATGGTATTGGAAGTCCTGGCCAGAACAATTGAACAAGAACAAGCAAAAGGGCATCCAAATTGAAAGAGAAGTTAAATGATCTCTATTCACATGCTATGACTTTATATGTAGAAAAGCCTAAGAATTACAAGCAAAACCCCTACTAAACCCAGTATGGAGTAAGAAAAGTTGCAGAATATAAAATCAATTTTTAAAAATAGTTGCAATTATATACAATAATAACTGACAATTGAGAAAGGAAAGTAAGAAAAAAAAGTCCATTTCCAAAACTGAGACAGGCTGGGACCTGGGACCCTTTCCTGCAGTGCCCCACTGCTCCCACCTGAATACACCTCTTCTCCAGCAACAAAATGCAAACAGACGATATGGGACGGAAGATAACAGCATGCATGCACACTTGGGGCAAATTCTGGACCCCAAAATAGAGACCAAAACCCCACTTGCCACTTGATAGGAGCCTAGAGCAAAAGCAGGGTACTGCGCATGCCCCCTGCGCATGTAATAGACATGCCCTACCCTCTGAGGGTAGAGACACCTCTACCCTCACCCCATTAAGGAACAAGCTTAGCCCCTCACTTTCAGAGTTGGTTGATCTCATTTTCCCATGCTACAGCAGAGTCCCCAATAAAGCCTTGTCTGGATTTTTTTTTCCAGGCTCTGATTAATTTCTGTCGACTGGGAAAGGACAAGAACTGTGGTCAGTAACAAACTTCGTGGTTCCCAACACAGGGCAGTTGTCTCTATCTGGGGAGAGGATATGGGTGCCTCCATGATCACCATGCACACCTTCCCAGCAGGTGACAAATGTCCACCTCGACCTCTTGATACTTCAGCATCACCATGTTTGCTAAGTCTGCCTTCCAGCCCCCCTGGGGCCTCCGTCCCCTCACTACAACAATGGTTTCCCTCTCTCCCCTTGTCTTTTTTCCTTCATCATTTTCCCTCTGTCCTTTTGGAGCTTCCCTGGTGGCTCAGATGGTAAAGAATCAGCCTGAAACCAAATCAGGGTTTGATCCCTGGGTGGGGAAGATCCCCTGGAGAACGAAATGGCAAGCCACTGCAGTATTCTTGCCTGGAGAATGCCATGGACAGAGGAGCCTGGTGGGCTACAGTCCATGGGGTCACAAAGAGTCAGACACAACTGAGCAACTAACATTTTACCTTTGTCCTTTTTCACTCATCACTTTCCCTTTGTCCCTTTCCCTCTCCTGAAATCTACTACTTCTCTCTCTGTCCTTTCCACCTGAGAGTGTGGACGTCGGTTAGCTACAGCATCACTCCTCTCAGCTTGCGAGACCTGCTCCCTCTGGCTGGCAAGGGCTCACCTTGATGGGTGACAAGCAGAGGGGAGAGAGATTCACCTCATACCTGGCAGACCTTCATCCAGGGGGCTCCCCACTGACCAGAGATTTAGGAGACAGATTGAGGTGAAACCTCATATCATGTAGTGGCTGGAAGTCTGATCATCACAACGTTCCCACCTTTATTTTCTTGCCTCCAGGAGAAGTCCCATGGGGGTGGGCTGAAGTGACAGATTTCTAAATACTGGTGTACATGTGGGTGAGAGTTCCACCTGTGGGTTGCAGTCCCACACATGCTGTACCACAAACTGTTTCCCAGGCTTGATCACCCTGGTGGACAGTGGACAGGCTGCTCTCTCCTTAACGGGACCTTTCTGGAAGCGTACAGGTTGGGATCTGAATAGACACCCACAGTGGTGGGTGGAAATGGCAATCTCTCTGTCTCATTTTCGGTCCTTTCTGTCGCTCCTCCTTTTACCTCTCCCTTGGTCCTCGTCTCTATACTCCAGTCCTCTGTATCCTGAAAACTCTTGTTCATGTCTTTAGGTTTTGTAATTGGTATCTTTGTATGTGATGTAGTTTTGGCGTCCTACTGCTCCTGCGAGTCTCTACAGATATTGTGGACACAGTGCAGCACTGAAGCCTTGAACAACAAACAAGTCCCCATTGCCTGAGTTCCAGCTTTGGTTTACTAAATGGGATTTTAAGAGCAGAAAGAAAAAACAAGAGCTTGCATTTCCCCCTCCTCTGTTCTTGCAATGTAACTAGCCTGCGGGGCTCTTAGGAACTACTTGATTCATCTGTAGTCTACCAGACTGGGGAAAAAGGGCCATTTTAAATACAAGTGGGCAAAATATGAGATTTCTGGTTCTATCTTTGTGTAAAAATTAACTTCTAAATTTCTGGTTCTGCCTTTGTGTAAAAATTAACTTTTTCAGTAGTCATGTATGGACGCAAGAGGTGAACCAGAAGAAAGGTTGAGCACTGAATAATTGATGCTTTTGAACTGTGGTATTAGAGAAGACTCTTGAGAGTCCCTTGGACTGCAGAGAGATCAAATGAGTCAATCCTAAAGGAAATCAGTCCTGAATATTCATTGGAAGGACTGGTCCTGAAGCTGAAGCTCCAATACTTTGGCTACTTGATGTGAAGAGCTGACTCATTAGAAAAGACTCTGATGCTGGAAAAGACTGAAGGCAGGAGGAGAAGGGAACGAGAGAGCATGAGATGGTTGGATGGCATCACCGACTCAATGGACATGAGTTTGAGCAAGCTCTGGGAGATGGTGAAGCCTGGAGTGCTACAGTCCGTGGGGTCGCAAAGAGTTGGACACAACTGAGCGACTGAATAACCACAACAAACTTGTAAATGAGCTGTATTTAATTGGCTTAAAGGAAATCGAGTGCTTATACACATTCTCAGAAATTTAGGAGAGGTTCACCAAACCTGAGAAAAGAAGTGAAGTGAAGTGAAAGTTGCTTTGCGACTGTATAGTCCATGGAATTCTCCCAGGTCACAACACAGGAGTGGGTAGCCTTTCCCTTCTCCAGGGGATCTTCCCAATCCAGGGATCAAACCCAGGTCCTCCTGCAAGTGAAAGGCAAAGGAGACAGGGAAAGATATACCCAACTAAATTCAGAGCTCCAGAGAACAGCAACGAGAAATAAGAAGATCTTCTTAAATAAACAGTGCAAAGAAATAGAGGAAAAGAGTAGAATGGGAAACATGAGATCTTGTCAAGACAATTGGAGATATCAAGGGAACATTTCATGCAAGGATGGGCACAATAAAGGACAAAAAACGGTAAGGACTTAACAGAAACAGACAAGATTTAAAAGAGGTGGCAATAATACACAGAACTACACAAAAAAGGTTTTAATAACTGAAGTAAGCACAATGGTGTGATTGACATCACCTAGAGCCTGACATCCTGGAGTGTGAAGTCAAGTGGGCCTTAGGAGGCATTACTACCAACAAAGCTAGTAGAGGTGATGGAATTTCAGCTGAGCTCTTTCAAATCATATAAGATGATGCTGTTAAAGTGCTGCACTCAATATGTCAGCAAATTTGGGAACTCAGCAAAACTCAGCAGTGGCTAAAGGACTGGAAAAGGCCAGTTTTCATTCCAATCTCCAAGAAGGGTGGTGCCAAAGAATGTACAAACTACTTCATGGTTGTGCTCATTTCAAATGCTAGTAAGATTATGTTCAAAATCCTTCAAGCTAGGCTTCAGCAGAATGTGAACCATGAACTTCCAGATGCACAAGCTGGGTTTAAAAAGGCAGAGGAACCAGAGATCACATTGCCAACATTCCTTGGATCGTAGAGAAAGCAATGGAATTGCAGAAAACATCTACTTCTGCTTCACTGACTACATGAAATCCTTTGTGTGGATCCCAAGAAAATGTGGAAAATTATTAAAGAGATGGGAATACCAGATCATCTTACCTATCTCTTGAGAAATCTATATGTGGGTCAAGAAGCAACAGTTAGAACCTTACATGGAACAACTGACTGGTTCAAAATTGGGAAAAAGAGTCTGAACAGGCTGTATGTTATCACTCTGTTTACGTAACGGATATGCAGACTACAGCATGTGAGATGCCGGGCTGGATGAATCACAAGCTGGAGTCAAGATTGCCAGGAGAAATATCAACAACCTCAGATATGCAGATGATACCACTCTAATGGCAGAAAGCTAAGAGGAACTAAAGGGCCTCTTAATGAGGGTGAAAGAGGAGAGTGAAAAAGCTGCCTTAAAGCTCAACATTTCAAAAACTAAGATCACGGCGTCCAACCCCATCACTTCATGGCAAATAGAAGGGGAAAAGTTGAAGCAGTGACAGATTTTATATTCTTGGGTTCCAAAATCACTGCAGTGACTACAGCCATGAAATTAACTTGCTCCTTGGAAGGAAAGCTATGACAAACCTAGACAGTGCATTATAGAGCAGATATCACTTTGCTGACAAAGGTCTATATAGTCAAAACTGTGGTTTTTCCAGTTGTTGTGTATGGATGTGAGAGTGAGACCATAAAGAAGGCTGAGTGCCAAAGAATTCATGCTTTTGAACTGTGGTGCTGGAGAAGACTCTTGAGAGTCCCTTGGACTGCAAGGGGTTCAAATGAGTCAATCCCTAAAGGAAATCAACCCTGAATAATCACTGGAAGGACTGATGCTAAAATTCCAGTACTTTGGCCACCTGATGTGAAGAGCCAACTCAATGGAAAAGACCCTGATGATGGGAAAGATCGAGGGCAAGAGGAGAAAGGGGTGGCACAGGATGAGATGGTCAGATGGCATCACCCATTCAGTGCACACGAATCTGAGCAAAGTCCGGGAGATGGTGAAGGACAGGGAAGCCTGGTGTCTTATAGTTCCTGGGGTTGGTTGCAAAGAGTCAGACATGACTTGGTGACTGAACGACAACAGTTGCTTTACAGTGTGTTGCTGCTGCTAAGTCACTTCAGTCGTGTCCGACTCTGTGCGACCCCACAGACGGCAGCCCACCAGGCTCCCCCGTCCCTGGGATTCTCCAAGCAAGAACACTGGAGTGGGTTGCCATTTCCTTCTCCAATGCATTAAAGTGAAAAGTGAAAGTGAAGTCGCTCAGTTGTGTCTGACTCTTAGCGACCCCATGGACTGCAGCCCACCAGGCTCCTCCATCCATGGGATTTTCCAGGCAAGAGTACTGGAGTGGGGTGCCATGGCCTTCTCCGTTACAGTGTGTTAGGGAAGTTATATAAATAGTCTTGTTTAGGCTTCAGAGACAAAGCAGAGAAGGCCTCTGTCTTTGCCTGGACACTGGCCTGTCTCTGAGTGCCCCGATTGCCTGCTGTGAGTGCAAGACTTGCGGCACCATAGATAAGATAGGGGAATATCTTGAGATTGTTGAGCCCTTGGAGGGGCCCTGGCCAACCAAGCTCCAGGCTTAACAACAGTCCAAGTTTTATCAGACAAAACAAACAGCATTAACATGAAACCAGAGCTTCAGTTTGCTCACAGATAGATGATGATATCAGTTTGCTTCCTGGGATTATAAGCAGGAACCCAAAGTGAAATTTTTGAAGTCTCGCCCACAGAGCAGATGCACTGCCTGGGACTTTTTCCCAATTGGGATTCCAGATGTGCTGTGACACAGGACTTCCCAGCACTGTTTGAGTTTGGATATTGGTCAAAAACCCAATTTTGTGATGTATCCTCTGCTGTTTCTATTTCTCTTTTCTTTCAATGTTAGTATACTGAAAGTAAGCTAGATAATTCTCTAATAAATATAGGTATTATTTATTTGTATATAACAAGTGGCTTATTTTGTTAACAAATCCTTTAAACCTGAGATGAAAGTGAAAACTTTCTGCAAAACACAGGTTGTGTTAGTTTCTGCTGTACAACAGTGTGAATCAGCCATGAGTATACATTCCCTGATGGTTTTTGCTGAGGTGCTCCCTGCAGTCATATTAAGAACCACAGGACTGGGTCAGCCACAACACTGATTCTGGTCTGGAATGTCTGCGGGGGCTCTCCACAAGTAACAGGGATCCAGGCAACTGTCTTAGGCATTCCTCCAACAGCATCACTATGAGTAGGCTGAGACAGACACAACACTTTCCTAAACATGCTTAAAACTATATATTGAAAGAGCAGAGACTTGTGTGTCAGAGAGTAACAACTCAGAATGACCAACATCAATACATACCTATAAAATTACTAGATTTGAAGGGAGAAAAGAATCCCTTTGAGCATTTTGGCAAAAAGGCCACATTACTTATAAAGGAGAGAGAATTAGATCATTATTAGATGTTGACAGCAACACTTCATCCTGAAAGAAAATGGATATAAAATCTATTTAAGATAGTCAAGGCCACATTACTTATAAAGGAGAGAGAATTAGATCATTATTAGATGTTGACAGCAACACTTCATTCTGAAAGAAAATGGATATAAAATCTATTTAAGGTAGTCAAGGAAATTGTGTATCCTCTGGAAGGAAATTGTGAACAAAAGGTTTTATATCCAGCATAATTTAACTTTTAAGTACAAAGGGCATAGACAAATCTATCAATATGCAGGAACTCAGAAAATATTGTTCCTATGATACCTTCCCAAGATTCTAGAGAATGTACTTCTGATACCAGAATGGAAAGTATGAACTAGTTAGATATGAAAGATGATGAAAATACTGATTATCAAACCCATAGGACTGAGTAGCAGCTACAGAAAAAAAATTTAACTTTTAACATTTACAGTATAAAATCAAAAAAAGATTTAAAATTAGTGCATTTATGGTGTAGCTACTCTGGAAAACAGTATGAAGTTTCTTCAAAATGTTAAAAAGAGAACTACCATATGATCCAGCAGTTCCACTTCTGGCTTTTTATCTACAGAAATGAAAACACTAACTTGAAAATATACATGCACCCCCATGTTCTTTGCCACCCTGAACATGGAAGCAACCTAAGTGTCTATTGATGGATGAATGGATAAAAGAAAATGTGATATATACACACAATAGAATATTAATCATCCGTAAAAAGAAGTAAGTCCTGCTATTTGTGACAACACAAGTGGATCTTGAGGATATCATGCCAAGTGAACTAAGAGGGATAGAGAGAGAGAACTATTGAATACTATATGATCTTACTTGTATGTGGAATCTAAAAAGACAAAACGACAACAAAAAACCTACTCATGGATACAGAGAGAAGAGTTAGTGGTTTCCAAAGGTGAAGGGTGGCAAAATGGGGGAGGGGGGGGTGCAAAATGGGTGAAGGTGGTCAAGATGTACAAACTTCCAGTTGTAAATTAAGCCACTAGGAAAATGTAACTGTGTAGTGATGGATGTTAATGATTATTGTGATGATCATTCTGCAATATATGTAAGTATTGAATCATTATGTTGTACACCTAAAACCAGTATGTCATAAGAATTATAACTCAAGAAAAATGATCACTCCCAAATGTCAGTAGGGCCAAGTTGAGAAACCCTGATCTCAGTCAGTTGATTAAGAACAGCTGAAAGAAATGTACTGATTGTGGTGAAGTGCTGTTTTGAAGAAGTTGCTTTTAAAATCTTCAGGTTATATTACATATGAGCCTGAAAAATATGTTCATCAGATACCATGTTCTTCATCCTATTCATTTTTCTTGGCACATTAAAGGGCATTATAAAAACCAAGGAATATAATAATAAAATAAATGTATTCAATTAGGAAAATAGAGAAAAACTTTAGTAAGTATAACGAAAACAATTAGTGCTTAGATGCAAGTTTACAGCACTAATGTCTACATTAGAAACATGAAAGGTCCAGAATTAATCTGGTTTGCACCTTAAAAAGCTGGAAAAGCTATACAATGGGGAATATTACTCAGCAATAAAAAGAAATGAAGTAGTGATACATGCTACAAGATGGACGAACCCAAAATATATGCTAAGTGAAAGAAATTAATCACCAGGGGCTGTATATTGTAATATGATTCTATATGTATGAATGTCCAGAGTAGACAAACCTAGAAAATAAAGATCAGTGGTTGTCTGGGGGTGGGGCAGTTAGGAAGTGTTGGCATTAGGTTTCTTTTTGGGTTAGTGAATGTATTTCCAAGTTGGTTGTGATGATGAATACACAATTCGTTGGCTATACTAAAAGTCATCAAATAGCACATTTTAAGTTGTTCAGTTGTATGGTATGTGAATTGTTTCAATAAAAGTATTGTCTTTTTTAAAGCTAGAAAGGAAGAATACATTAAACCAAAAGTAAGCAGGAGAAAACTAAGAGCAGAAATAAGTGAAAATAGATGTCATGGAGAAATTCAATGAAATCAAAAACTATTTTCTTGATTACATTGATAAACATTGATAAATCTTTATCTATCATGCATCAAACCTGGACTGGTGATTCATTTCATATATGATATTTTACATGTTTCAATGCCATTCTCCCAAATCATCCCCCCTCTCCCTCTCCCACAGAGTCCAAAAGACTGTTCTATACATCTGTGTCTCTTTTGCTGTCTCGCATACAGAGTTATCACTACCATCTTTCTAAATTTCATATATATGCGGTAGTATACTGTATTGGAGTTTTTCTTTCTGGCTTACTTTACTCTGTATAATCGGCTCCAGTTTCATCCACCTCATTAGAACTGGTTCAAATGTCCTCTTTTTAATGGCTGAGTAATACTCCCTTGTGTATATGTACCACAGCTTTCTTATCCATTCATCTGCTGATGGGCATCTAGGTTGCTTCCATGTCCTGGCTATTATAAACAGTGTTGCGATGAACATTGGGGTACACGTGTCTCTTTCAATTCTGGTTTCCTCAGTGTGTATGCCCAGTAGTGGGATTGCTGGGTCGTATGGCAGTTTTATTTCCAGTTTTTTAAGGAATCTCCACACTGTTCTCCATAGTGGCTGTACTAGTTTGCTTGGGGCTGGTGCACTGGGATGACCCAGAGGAATGGTATGGGGAGGGAGGTGGGAAGGGCGTTCAGGATGGGGAACACGTGTACACCCGTGGCAGATTCATACTGATGTATGGCAAAACCAATACAATATTGTAAAGTAATTAGCCTCCAATTAAAATAAATATATTAAAAAAAAACTTTACCTAGACTGACAAAAAACCATGAAAAAAGAAACAAATTACCAATGTTAGGCATCAAAAAAGGGACATTACTACAGCTTTTATAGCCATTAAAAGGATAATGGGGACTTCCCTGGTGACTCAGTGGTAAAGAATCCACCTGCCAATGCAGGAGACTGGGTTCCCTGATCCAGGGTCTCCCATGCTGCCGAGCAACTAAGCCCATGGGACCCAACTGTTGAGCCTCTGCTCTGAAGCCTGGGGGCCACAACTACTGAGCCCATGTGCTGCAACTGCTAAAGCCCCGCATCCTGAGCCTGTGCTCTGCAGCACGAGGGGCCACTGCAGTGAGAAGTCAAGACACAGCAATGAAGAGAGCCCCCACTCACCACGACCAGAGAAGAGCCCACACAGCAACAAATACCCGGCCAACACTAAATTTAAAAAATGGATAATGGAATAATATACACATCTTTATATCAATAAAGTACACAATTTATACATAATTAACAAATTCCTTGAGAGAAACAAATTAACAAAATTTACTCAAGAAGAAACAGTCTGGATAGCCCTGTATCAAGTAAAGAAATTGAATAATTAAAAAATCATCACTTTACCCCCAGAATGTAAAGATGTTTCAATATTTTTTAAATCTGATGGTCACAGGAAAAGATGCTCAACATCACTAATTATCAGAAAAATGCAAATCAAAAGTACAATGAGGCATCATCTCACACTAGTCAGAATGGCCATCACCAGGAAACCTACAGGGCTTCCCTGGCGGCTCAGTGGTAAAGAATCCACCTGCTAGGGCAGCAGCAGCATTTCACAGGCTACGGAACAACTAAGCCTGTGTACTCCAACTGTTGAGCCTCTGCTCCAAAGCCCGAGAGCCACAACTATGAGCCCATGTGTCGAAACTACTGAAACCCCTGTGCCATAAAACCCATGCTCCCCAACAAGAGAAGCCACCACAATGAGAAGCCTGAGCACCAAAACTGGAGAATAGCCCCCACTCACCACAACTAGAGAAAAGCCCGTGCCACCTCAAAGATCCAACACAACCAGAAATTAAATGAATAAATGAAACCCCTACAAACAGGGGGACTTCCCTGGTGGTCCAGGGGTTAAGAATCTGCCTGTCAATGCAGGGGATACCGGTTTGATCCCTGGTTGCAGAACTAAGATCCCACATGTCAAGGGGCAACTAAGGTGGTGTGCTCTAACTGCTGAGCCCACATAGAGCCCATGAGCTGCGATCGCTGAAGCCTGCACGCTCTACAGCCTGTGCTCTGCAACAAAGAGAGGCCACCGCGATGAGAAGCCCCCTCACTGCAGCTAAGAGCAGCCTCTGCTCATCACGACTAGAGAAAGCCAGCTCACAGCAACGAGAGCCTGTGAGCCCCAGGAAGACCCAGTACAACCAAAATAAATTAATTCTTTAAAAACCTACAAACAATAAAGAGAAGAAGAAAAGGGAACCCTCCTACACTGTCAGTGGGAATGTAAACTGGTACAGCCACTACGGAAAACAGTATGGGGAGGTTACTTTAAAAACTAAAAACTGAACTACCATATGATCCAGCATTCCCACTTCTGGACATACATCTAGAGAAAAGCATAATTCAAAAAGACACCTGTACTCCAATGTTCATTGCAACACTATGTACAACAGCCAAAACACGGGAGCAACCTGAATGCCCACTGACAAAGGAATGGATGAAGAAGTGGTACCTATATACAATGGAATGTTAGTAGTTAGTTCAGTCGCTCAGTCGTGTCCGACTCTTTGCGACCCCATGAATCGCAGCATGCCAGGCCTTCCTGTCCATCATCAACTCCCGGAGTTCCCTCAGACTCACGTCCATAAAATATGGAATATTACTCAACCATAAAAAGAGTGGAATAATGCCATTTGCAGCAAGATTGATAGATGTAGAGATTATCATACTAAGTGGAGTAAGCCAGACAGAGAAACAGAAGTATCATATGATATTGCTTGTATGTGGAATCTAAATAAATGATACAGATGAACTTATGTACAAAATAGAAATAGTTTCACAGATTTTGAAAACAAACCTATGGTTACCAAAGGAAAAATGTGTGGGAGGGATAAATTAGGAACTTGAGACACACACTACTACATATGAAATAGATAACCAACAAGGACCTACCATAAACCACAGGAAACCCTACTTAATATTCTGTAGTAACCTATATGAGAAAAGAATCTGAAAAAGAATATTATGTATATGTATGGGCTTCCCTGGTGGCTCAGATGGCAAAGAGTCTGCATGCAGTGTAAGAGAGCCGGTTCCATTCCTGGGTCGGGAAAATCCCCCAGAGTAGGAAATGGCAGCCCACTCCAGTATTCTTGCCTGGAAAATTGCATGGACAGAGGAGCCTGGAGGGCTATAGTCATGGAGTTGCAAAGAGACAGACACGATTGAGCAGCTAACACACATGTATATGTATAACTAAGTCAATTTGCTGTACAAACTAACACAACACTGTAAAACAACTGTACTCCAATTAAAAGTAAAATAAAATCTGTTAATTGAATCCACAGCCTTAATAAATGTAATGTTAATTGTAGGGGAAGGTGTTTGACATCCATAAATGATTTTTTAAAAAACTTGGAAACTAGAAGTAGAAGGGAACATCTAAGATTGTGGGTATCTACTATAACTTCTAGTAGATATCACAGTTGATTGTGAAACTTGTTTTTAAGGATTCCAGCTCATGCTCATGCTCAGTTCATGTCTGACTCTTTGTGACACCATCAACTGTAGCCCACCAGTAGCTCCTCTGTCCATGGAATTTTCCAGACAAGAATATTGGAGTGGGTTACCATTTCCTACTGCAGGGGATCTTCTCATCTCAGGAATTGAACCCATGTCTCTTGCATTGGCAGGTGGATTCTTTACCACTGAGCCACCTGGGAAACCCTAGGAAGTAAGGTCAAATGCTTGCTAATACTTGTTCCATTCAAAATAATGTCAAGCATAAATCACGGAAAGATCTTTATTGACCTACCTCCTAGAGTAATGGGGGGGGTGGAAAAAGGGCCCTAATGAATATTAAAAGCTTTTGTGCAGCAGAGGAAACTACAAACAAGACAAAGAGACAATCCTCAGAACGGGAGAAAATATTTGCAAATGAAGCAACTGACAAGGGATTCATCTCTAAAACATAAATAGCTCATGCAGCTCAATACCAAAAGAAATAAACAACACAGTCAAAAAATAGGCAAAAAACCTAAATAAAATTTCCCCAAAGAAGACATGCAAATGGCCAACAAACAGGAAAAGATGCTCAACATCTCTAATTATTAGAGAAATTAATCAAAACTACAGAGGTATCACCTCACACCAGTCAGAATGGCCATCATAAAAAATCTACAAATAATAAATGCCAGAGAGGGTGTGGAGAAAAGGGAACCCTCCTACATTGTTGGTGGGAGTGTTAATTAGTAGAGTCACTATGGAAATTGCATGGAGCTTCCTTGGGAAAAAAAAAACAAAATTGAAAGGAGAACTACCATATGATCCAGCAACCCCACTCCTGCGCATATACTTGGAGAAAACCTATAATTCAAAAAGACATATGCACTCCAGTGTTCACTGCAGCGTTATTTACAATAGCCAGGATATGGAAGCAACCTAAATGTCCATCAACAGAGGACTGGATAAAGAAGATGTGGTACCTATATAAAACGGAATACTATTCAGCCATAAAAAAGAATGAAACGGTGCCAACTGTAGAGATGTGGATGGATCTAGAGACCATCATACACAGTAAAGTGAGTGAGAAAGAAAAACAAATACTGTATAATAACGCATATATGCAGAATCTAGAAAAATGGTACAGATGAACTTATTTGCAAAGCAGAAATAGAGACAGAGACATAGAGAATAAATGTATATATTCTGAGGGGGTTGAGGAGGGGTGGGATGGAATGAGAGATTGGGATTGGCATCTATACACTACTGTGTATAAAAAGACGACTAATGAGAACCGCCTGTATAGCACAGAGTTCAATGCTCTGTGGTGACCTGAATGAGAAGGAAATTCAGAGGAGATACATGTATACATGTGGCTTATTCATTGTGCTGTACAACAGAAAGTAACACAACATTGTAAAGCAACCACACTCCAGTTTTTAAAAATTGGTGTCAAGGTCCTGGTAAACATAACAAGAAAAAGAAAAGAGGTGCATGGCAGACAGTTTAGAAAGACTCACTCTACCCATTCCGATTCTTATTTTGCTATATCAAGTAGACTGAAAGCTACAACAACTTTAAGACTTCCTGTCTGTAGGAATCCACTTAGGTTTTACCACACAAACGCACTTAAGAGCAACGTGTGGCATTATTTGCACATGGATCTTTCTGCAAGCCTCACGATGGTGGCAACTAGCTTTTCTGGGCCCTCTATGGCGGAGTTTGTGGCATCTATTCACAAATATTGAGTGGCAACATTTTTCCTTGCTTTGTTGCATCCAAGCCCGGCACCTCCTACCCCTGTAGTTTTAGTAATCTAATTCACATAATTTAAAACAATCTACTTTTTGCTTAAATTAGACACATTGCTATGTTATAAGCAGCTACAAATCTTGGCCAAGGAAAGAAACTATGATTAAAAAGGAAAAAATTTCTTGTTATTTATAGGTTACATGATTAAATACAGAGGAAGATCTGAGAAACATGCTATATACAATAACTGTAATACCAGGTTAAAATGATATTATGAAAGTAGAGATAAAGTGCTACTTAGGTTCAAAAGGGAAGTCGAATTCCTAGCTTTGAGAGCCCAGTGGTGGTGGAATGATGCTAGGAGGAGGCATGCACACGGTTATGGTGTATAATTCCTTAAAATGCTGATCAATTCAGTTGGCCACTATTTTGATGAAAACATTCACACCAATATTTATAAGGGATATTTGCCTGTAGTTTTCTGTTCTGGTAGTATCACCACCTTGCACTGGTATCAGTGTGGACACCATCGTGTTGGTGTGCTGGACTTAGGAGTTAAAAACGTCCTTCCTCTCCAGTGTTTTGGGAAGAATTTGAGAAGCGCTGGTGCTGGCTCTTTGCCATGATTTGTAGACTCAACAGGGAGCACCTGGTCAGGGCTCTCCTTGGTTGAGAGGGTTTTGATTATAGATTCAATCCCACACTAGTTGTAGGTTTATTCAGATTTTCCATTCTTTATTATCCAGTCTTCTTGATTGCGTATTTTTAGGAATTTGTCCATTTCATCTAGGTCATCCAATCATTGGTGTACAATTGTTCCTAGTGCTCTTACAACACTTTTCATTTCTACAAAATTGGTAGTGATGTCCCCACTTTCATTTCTGATTCAGTAGTTGAATCCTGTCTTTTTTCTTAGTCACTGGTGAAAGATTTATCAGTTTTATTGTTCTTTTCAAGTGGGGTTTGTTCTTGAAATGAAAGGATGGTACCGTGTATGAAACACAATATACCACATTAATGGAATGGAAGAAAACCCCATGTGATATTTTCAATTGCTACAGAAAATCCATTTGACAAATTTTAATATCCTTTCATTGTGAAAAACTCTTTAACAAACTAGGAATAAAAGAGGAATGTCTCAACATGTTTTTTAAAAGCCCCACAGTTAATGTCATATTCAAAGGTGAAAGATATAAAAGGTTTTTCCTAAGGCCAAGATATGTTTTACCACTTCTATTAACCATGGTATTGGAAGTCCTGGCCAGAGTAATTCAGCAAGAACAAGCAAAAGGGCATCCAAATTGAAAGAGAAGTTAAATGATCTCTATTCACATGTGCTATGACTTTATATGTAGAAAAGCCTAAGAATTACAAGCAAAACCCCCACTAAACCCAGTATGAAGTAAGAAAAGTTGCAGAATATAAAATCAATTTTTAAAAACAGTTGCAATTATATACAATAGTAACTGACAATTGAAAGAGGAAAGTAAGAAAAAAAAGTCCATTTCCAAAACCGAGACAGGCTGGGACCTGGGACCCTTTCCTGCAGTGCCACACTGCTCGCACCTAAATACACCTCTTCTCCAGAACAAAATGCACACAGACGATATGGGACGGAAGATAACAGCATGCATGCACACTTGGGGCAAATTCTGGACCCCAAAATAGAGACCAAAACCCCACTTGCCACTTGATAGGAGCCTAGAGCGAAAACAGGGTTTCGAGAGCAAAAGCAAAAGCATGCCCCCTGCACATGTAACCACGACCCCTGGAGATACCCCTCCCCTCACTCCATTAAGGAACAAGCTTGCCCCCCTCACTTGCAGAGTTGATCTCATTTTCCCATGCTACAGCAGAGGCCCCAGTAAAGCCTTGCCTGGATTTCTTGTCTGGCCTCTGATCAATTTCTACTGACTGGGAAAGGACAAGAACCTTGGTCAGTAACAAACTGTGGTGCCCAACACAGGGCAGTTGTCCCTCTCTGGGTACCTCCGTGAACACCATATGCAGCTTCCCCATGCGTGACAAGTGTCCACCTCAGCCTCTTGTTTCAGCATCACCAAGGCTGTCCGCCTTTCAGTCCCCTCGGGCCTCAGTTTCCTCACTCGGGCAATGCTTTCCCCTCTCCCTTGTCCTTTTTCCTTCATCGTTTTCCCTTTGTCCCTTTCGCTCTCCTGAAACCTCTCTGCTTCTTCACTCTCTGTCCTCTCCTTCTGAAAGAGCGGATGTGGGGCAGCTAGAGCATCGCTCTTCTCAGCTCGGCCCGCTCACCATGAAGGACGACAAGCCGAGGTGGGAATGGCTCACCTCACACCGTGCAGACCTTGGGCCAGGGGCTCCACTGACCAGAGACTTGAGAGGGGGATGCAGGTTCAAACCTCATCTGTGTAGCAGCTCAAAGTCCGAGAATCCTAATAGTCTCACTTTATTTCCTGCTGCGAAGAGAAGTCCCACAGGGGACGGGCTGAAGCAGCAGATTTCTGTACACCAGTATACATGTGAGAGGCCCACCTGTGGGTGAGGGTTCCACATGTGATGGGCAACAGGCTGGTTTTCCGGACTTGTTCATCTGGGTTGGCAGTGGACAGTGTGCTCCCTCCTTCACTGGCCCTTTCTGGAAGCGTGCAGTTGGTGCCTAAATAAACACCCCCAGGGGGTGGGTTGCAATGGTAATCTCTCTCTCTCTCTTTCTCGTTCTCATTTTCAGTCTTTTCTGTCCCTCCTCCGTTCACCTCTCCCTTGGTCCTCACCCCTATACTCCACTCCTCTTTATCCTGAAAACTTCTCATTTGTGTCTTTAAGTTTTGTCATTGGTACCGTATATGATGTAGTTTTGTCTGTCCAGCTGCTCCTGCAAATCTCTGCAGTCATTGTGGGCATGGCAGAGCACTGAAACCTTGAAATACAAACAGCCCACATTGCCTTGGACTCAGCCTTGTTGGGTTACTCATGGGATTTTGAAGAACAAAAAGAAAAGACAGGAGGTTGCATTTTCCCCTCCTTTGCTCTTGCAATGTAACTATTCTGCCTGGGCTCTCAGGAACTATCTGAGTCATCTGTAGTCCCTCAGACTGAGGGGAAAAGAGGGCCATTTAAATACAAGTGGGAAAACTATGAGATCTCTGGTTCTGTAGAAATTAACTTGTCTAGCTTAAACCTGTGGCTTTAATTAATACAGATCTTTTAGAGTTATCAATATTAAGGATGATGTTTTCACTTTACATAGAGTTATAAGAAGTCATAAGTGCATATTTTTTTCTGTTATAAAACTTGTCAACAGGGAAACATAACTTGATACAATTAAATTTTTAAGGAAATGCAACTTGGATAAGAAGTTTTTGGTAAACTATAGGAATAATTATGTTTAGTAAGCATCCATCTAAAACGGTATCTCCAAATTTTGAGAACTTTGAAACTGTGTGTACTTAGTCGCTCAGTCGTGTCCAACCCAAGGACTATAGCCCTCCAGGGTCCTCTGTCCATGGTCATTCTCCAGACAAGAATCCTGGAGTGGGTTGCCATGCCCTTCTCCAGGGGATCTTCCCAACCCAGGGATCGAACCCAAGTCTCCCTCATTGCAGGTGGATTTTTTATCATCTAAGTTACCAGGGAAGCCAGATTTGAAACTAAATTAAGTTAAATGAGAGGAATTAATTGGATATTCAGGCCATTTCAAGTAAGACAAAATATTGGAACATTAATTGCTAAACAGGTCTTACTTCACCTACTTTGGTCTTCTTGTGAGACAGAAACTAAAGATGTTTGGTGCCACCTGGACATGTTCTCTACCAACGAATGGAAATGGTTGCTTAAGTAGGATGTGTTTTCAGAGCAGAAGGTATGAGGAATGGAAATATATTTTGTTGAAAGGAAAATGGGTGATTTTGTTCTGCGGCTGCTGCTGCGTCACTTCAGTCGTGTCCGACTCTGTGCAACCCCATAGATGGCAGCCCATGGGGCTCCTCTGTCCCTGGGATTCTCCAGGCAAGAATACTGGAGTGGGTTGCCATTTCCTTCCCCATATTTTGTTCTAGAGCTGGTGATTTCTGAGTGGGGAAAGAACAAGGGAGAAAGTTTGGCTACAGAAAGTTATAGAAGGTTTGCAGAAGAGAAACACTGAGAAAAGAGTTTGTGTATGGTCAGGATTTCTAAGGTTGGATTAAATTTAATTAGGCAAATGGATTTTATTAAAGAATGGGCTGATGCAGGACTAGATTTGGTTCCTCTCTCCTGAGAGAACAATGTTGAGTCCTGGATGCTGCTTTTGAGAACAGATCATGTGAATTCCTATGTCTTTAACTGATCTACATTTACTTTTGATTTTTTCCCCCAACTTAGAGCAAGGAATAAGTATTATTTCACAGAAACCCATGATCCTATCTGGCAGGAAGTTTTAAAACTTTTACAAATTTTTGACAGACTTTTCAAATATCAAATTCTAACTGAACTTCTTTTGACTTCCATTTAACTTTGGGGTGCTTCAAGGGTCTCCTGTGTGTGCGTGCGTGCGTGCTCAGTAGAGGCCGACTATTTGCAACCACACAGACTCTAGCCCGCCTATAATTGTTGTTTTCTCACTAAGTTGTGTCCAACTCTGCGATACCATGGATTGCAGCATGCCAGGCTTCCTTGTCCTTCACTATCTCTTGGAGTTTGCTCAAATGCCTGGCACATCCCAAAGAGAGATTCTAAATTAATTGGGTTAATCTGCAAGAAGTTAGGCAGGTTCTCAGAGAACCCTGACAAATTTAGGGATGAATTTGTCAGGCTGCAGTTGGCAGTCTCTTTCATGTGGCAGGATATCATGGTTATTCTGGCCCACCTAGGATGAAAAGGAGCATATACTGAGAAAGGCTGGGGGACATGCAGATGGCCTGCTGGCCGCCAGTCCACATTAAATTTATCAGGTGGGTGGGGATTCAATCCCAGAACATGACCCACACAGGGACTATGAAGATCGTGTTGGCCAGGCTAGGATGACACATTGTATTACTTGTCTAGCAGAAGGAATAAAAAGGTGTATGGTGAAGCCTGTAAATTCTAAGATCCAAGAGTTTATATTGGAAAAAGATAAAAACCAGACAGTCTTCTTGAGCTGAGTGACAGAGACTTTCAGGAAGGACACCAATACAGACCCAGAGTCCACAGAAGGGAGGACATACTGGCCATGTATTTTATCACTCAGGCTACTCCTGACATCCAGAGAAAATTATAAAAGCTTCAGGCTGGGCCCCAAACCCATTGTCAACCTTGACAGCAGAGGCCTTTAAGGTCTATAACAACCGAGACTTAATAGAGGAGGCCAATAAGGATGAGGCTAATAAAGAAAATGCAACTTTTGTCTGCTTTGGTTCCTCTACCACCTGAGGGGTGGTGAGGAGGAGTGAGAAGGTCCAAAAGACAGTCAAGAGGCCACCTGGGCTGAAACAGATGTGCCTTTGTCTGAAAGAGGGGCCTTGGAAGGGGGAATGTCCTGAGGACCCTCTGGTGGGATGCCCAAGGGGTATCCCTGACCAGCCTCAGTTTCGTGATAATTTCTCAAATGAGATTCCTGTATGCCGTATGGTGGACCCAAGTGCCTGCCTGTCTCCAGATCCTACTTGATCATCCTCTTGACTCCAGCAGAGCCTCAGGTCACTCTAGACGTGGCAGGTAGGAAAACTGAATTTCTTTAGACACCTGAGCCACTTGCTCTGTTCAGACTTGACCAGCCAGCCCCCTCTCCAGCCTTGACTGTAATGTGATGGGAGATGATGGACAGCCAAAGGGAAGGTGATTTATGTCTCTCCTTGCCTATGGACTTGGGTCCATTATCACTACTCACTCCTTCCTGTATATGCCAGAATGTCCTGTCCCTCTCCTCAGGAGAGATTTGCTAAATAAATTAGGAGCTATAGAGTCTTAAGTGAAATCCAAGGTGGTAAAGAATTCAAACAGAAAATGCTTCTGTTGGTAGCGGTAGCCCCAGATGATCCACCTCATGGTCCTCAAGATATAGCCTAGGACATCCTCTAAGAAATGAGAGAACAGGTGGATTGTGTCGTTTGGGATCACTTGGTGCCAGGAAGGACAAAATTCCTTCCCCTGATAAAAACAAGATTAAGGCCTGGGGCACAGCAATCACACTACAGGGCATATACCCTGAGAAGACCGTAATTCAAAAAGACACATAGACCCCAATATTCATTGCAGCACTATTTACAATAGCCAGGATATGGAGGAAAACTAAATGTCCATTGACAGATGAATGGGTAAAGAAGCTGTGGTACATCCGATGGGATATTACTCAGCCATTAAAAAAACAAAATTGGGTAATTTGTAGTGAGGTGGATGGACCTAGAGTCTGTGTGAAGTATGTCATACAGAGTGAAATAGGTCAGAGAGAGAGAAACAAATATCATATGTTAACGCATATATATGGAATCTGGAAAAATGGTACTGATGAGCTATTTGCAGGTCAGGAATAGAGATGCAATCGTAGAGAATGGACATACGGACAGTGTAGGGGTGGGGGAAGGATAAACTGGAACGCATTGGAAAGTAGCGCTGACATATACACTACCATGTGTAAGACAGTTAGCTAGCAGGAAGCTGCTAGCCCAGGGAGCTCAACTAGCGCTCTGTGATGACGTAGATGGGTAGAATGGGGATCGGGGTGGAAGGGAGTCTCAAGAGGGAGGGGATATATGTATGCTTGTGTGCTAAATCAATTCAGTCATGTACAACTCTTTGCAACCCTATGGACTGTAGCCTGCCAGGCCCCTCGCTCCACGGGATTCTCCAGGCAAGAATGCTGGAGTGGGTTACCATGCCCTCCTCCAGAGGATCTTCCCAACTGAGGGATTGAACCTGCATCTCTTACATCTCCTGCATTGACAGGCAGGTTGACAAGCACCACCTGGGAAGCTGGATTATTGTTATTGTTCAGTCACTAAGTTGAGATTCTTCGTGACCCCATGGACTGCAGTGTGCCAGGCTTCCCTGTCCTTCACTATCTTTCAGAGTCTGCTCAAACTCATGTCAAACTCATATCCATTGATGGTGATGCCATCCAATCACCTCATACTCTGTTGCCCCCTCTCCTCCTGCCCTCAATCTTTCCCAGCATCAGGGTCTTTTCCAATGAGTCAGCTCTTCATATCAAGTGGCCAAAAGTATTGGAGCTTCAGCATCAGTCCTTCCAATGAATATTCAGGATTGATTTCCTTTAGGATTATTGGTTTGAAAGCCCAGACATGTATACATTTAGCTGATTCATGTTGTTGTACAGCAGAAACAGTAATATAAAGCAATTATATGCCAATAAATAAACTGCAAGGATATACTGTTAGTTCAGGGAATATAGCCAATAATTTATAATAACTTTAAATGGAGTATAATCTATAAAAATTTTGAATTACTATGGGATACACATGAAACTAATACTTTAAATCACCTATGCTTCAATTTTTAAAAAGGAAAGAAATGTTTTAGACTTATGAAAAGATATAAAGAAAAATGAGCACCCACATACCAAGAATATTGCTTAACCCCTCCCTGTTTCATTTCCTTCCTTCTGACTTCATTCCCTGCTGCTGCTGCTGCTGCTGCTGCTAAGTCGCCTCAGTCGTGTCCAACTCTGTGCGATGCCATAGACAGCAGCCCACCAGGCTCCCCCGTCCCTGGGATTCTCCAGGCAAGAACACTGGAGTGGGGTGCCAGTGCCTTCTCCAGACTTCATTCCCTAGAGGTTCTATATTTGGTGTTTGTGCATACTATGTAATATATTAGTTAGAAGTTACATATTCAGGGGCCTTTCCTCACAGTCCAGTGGTTAGGACTCCACTCTGCCAATGCATGGGCTGCAAATTTGATCCCTGGTTGCAGAACTAAGATCTCACATTCCATGCAACATGGCTAAAGGATAATTAAATTATTTTACAGAATAAAGATTAAAGCCTGGGGCATATACATGGACAAAATTATAATTCAAAAAGATACGTGCAGACTTCTCCGATGGTCTAGTGGTTAAGAATCCACCTGCCAATGCAGGGAACACAGGTTGGATCCCTGGTCCAGTAAGAGTCCACATGACCTGGGAAGCTAAGCCCACGTGCCACAACAATTGAGCCTGCGCTCTAGCCTGAGCTCTGCCACAAGAGGAGCCACTGCAGTGAGAAGCCTGAGCACCGCGATGAAGAGCAGCCCCCAGTAGCCAAAACTCGAGAAAGCATGTGTGCAGCAGGGAAGACCAAGCACAGTCAAAAATAAAAATAAAAAAGGTACATGCACACCTATGTTCATAGCGGCACTATTCACAAGAGCCAAAACATGGAAACAGCCTAAACGTCCATCCATAGGTGAATGGATAAAGAAGGTGTGGTACATATATAAATGGCATTCTACTCAGCCATAAAAAAGAACAAAATAATGTCATTTGCAGAACATGGATGCAACTAGAGATTATACTTAGGTGAAGTACAAAAAGAGAAAGAAATATCCCTTATATGTGGAATTTAAACTATGACACAAATGAACATGTCTATGAAATAGAAACAGATGAGAAAACAAACTTGTGGTTCACAGGTGGAGCGGGGAGGAGAGGGATAGGCTTGGGGTGGGTAGATGCAAGCTATTGCATTTAGAATGCATAAACAATAAGGATCTACTGTATACCACAAGGAACTATATCCAATCTTCTGAGATAAACTATAATGGAAAAGAGTATTTTAAAAAAGGAAAATATGTATGTGTAAAACTGAGTCACTTTGCTGTACAGTAGACACTGACACACACTGTAAAAGAATATTGTAAAGTAAAAAATAATAATAATAATAAAAAAATAAGAGAACTAAAATTCAATTTAAAAAAGGAAATAAAAAGAATATCAATACATGAAACAAGAACAAAAACATTTAGGTCCTGCCAGTCCCCTTGCAAACCCCCATCCTCCCCATTTAGAAGTCTAGCAGGGAGTACCAGTTTGTGCAAGACTTAGGAGCAGTGAGTGAGGCAGTCATCCCTGTTCATCCACTGGTGTCAAACCCATTCACCCTCCTCACCCAGTGCCAGGAGCACCCAGTGTTTCTCTGTTCTGAACCTCAAAGATGCATTTTTTCCTGTAATCACCTCCATCCAGGCTCTCAATGACATTTTGCCTTTGAATGGAAGAGCCCTGACACCCTGAAAGATACCCAGTACACATGACAGTATTTCTGCAGGGTTTTGGGGACAGCCCCCATCTGTTTGGAAATGCATTAGCAAGGGAATGGAGCCTTGAGAAGGGAACTTGCTACAATATGTTGATAATTTATTGATAAATAGTGAGACCAAGCAAGATTGAGATCAAAATACTGTTAGGTCCTAAATTTTCTGGCCAAAAGGGGATATAAAGACTCTCTAACCAAGGCACAGATCTTATAGCAGTGGATTCAATATTTAGGATTTGTTTTGACTCCAGGGGCATGAGCCTTAGCCATAGATGGAAGAAAAACAATTAGTGCATTATCATCTCCAACCAGAATGAGGCAACTCCTAGGATTTCTCAGAATGGCTGGGTTCTGGGTTCTATCTTATCTGGATTCCAAATTGTGGACTTATAGCAAAACCCCTACATGAGACACTAAAGAAAGGAGAAAAGGAACTCCTTCCATTGCACAAGGACAGCCAGCAGGGCTTTGAGAGACTCTAAAGACTGAGTCGAGTAGAGCACCAGCACTGGGGCTTCAAAGTTGTACAAGCCCTTTATTCTGTGTTCATGGGAGGTCAAGGATAGCACTAGGAGTCCTGACCCAAAAGCTGGGAACAGATCAGAGACAAGTGCCTTACTTTTCAAAACAACTGGACTCAGTGGTCCTGGGAGAGCCAAGCTGCCTGCAGGCAGTAGCAGCCACAGTCCTGTTATGAGGCTTCCAAGTTCAAGGCTGTATATTGTCACCCTGCTTATTTAACTTATATGCAGAGTACATAATGAGAAATGCTGGGCTGGATGAAGCACAAGCTGGAATCAAGATTGCTGGGAGAAATATCAATAACCTCAGATATGCGGATGACACCACCCTTATGGTAGAAAGTGAAGAAGAACTTAAGAGCCTCTTGATGAAAGTGAGAGAGGAGAGGGAATAAGTTGGCTTAAAACTCAACATTCAGAAAATGAAGATCATGGCATCTGGTCTCATCACTTCATGGGAAATAGATGGGGAAACAGTGGAAACAGTGGCTGACTTTTTTTTTCTGGGCTCCAAAATCACTGCAGATGGTGATTGCAGCCATGAAATTAAAAGAAGCTTACTCCTTGGAAGTAAAGTTATGACCAACCTAGATAGCATATTCCAAAGCAGAGACATTACTTTGCCAACAAAGGTCTGTCTAGTCAAGGCTATGGTTTTTCCAGTGGTCATGTATGGATGTGAGAGTTGGACTGTGAAGAAAGCTGAGCGCTGAAGAATTGATGCTTTTGAACTGTGGTGTTGGAGAAGACTCTTGAGAGTCCCTTGGACTGCAAGGAGATCCAAACAGTCCATCCTAAAGGAGATCAGTCCTGAGTGTTCATTGGAAGGAGTGATGTTAAAGCTGAAACTCCAATACTTTGGCCACCCATTGAGCTGAAGAGTGAAGAGCAAAAAGAGCTGACTCATTTGAAAAGACCCTGATGCTGGGAAAGATTGAAGGCAGGAGGAGAAGGGGACTACAGAGGATGAGATGATTGGATGGCATCACCTATCCAATGGAGATGAGTTTGGGTAAACTCCAGGAGTTGGTGATGGACAGAGAGGCCTGGCGTGCTGCAGTTCTTGGGGTCACAAAGAGTTGGACACGACTGAGTGACTGAACTGAGCTGAACTGAACTGAAGCTGGGTGAGCTAGCTTCAGTTAGCTGGGACATTACTTAGGTGTCCTGACCCCTCATCAGGTACAGTCTGTGCTGGAAGTCAAAGGACATAATTGGTTGACTGAAGAAAGGTTAACAAGATATTAAGCCCTCCTAATGGACACACTGGACATGACCTTGGAGGTGTGCCATACCCTGACCCCAACAACTCTGCTCAGTGTTTGAGAGTGGAGATTTATTGCATCAGTGTATAGAGACCCTAGAATAAATTTACTCCAGTAGGTCTGATAGTCTAGATGAGCTTCTTTACAGCCCTGAACTTGAATGATTCACTGATGGGACAAATTTTGTAGAAATAAGAACCCCACAGGTAAGTCACAGTCAGTCTAGATGAAGTCACAGAAACCAAAGCCATGCCACACCCCAGACATTAGCCCAGAAGGCTGAACTAATTGCATTAATGTGAACTTTGCAATTCGGGAAGATAAAGAAATTTTTTTATTGACTCTTAATATGGGTTCCACATACTACACAATCATACTGCCATTTGGAAAGAAAGAGAAATATTAACTTCTAGAAATTTCCCCAGAAACGTAAAGATTTGGTTTTGGCTCTTTCAGAAGCAATGAAGGTCCCAAATGACCAGCAGTCACTGTAGGGGCCATCAGAGGAATGGCAATTTTGTGAGCCAAGGGAACAGCAAAACTAATCAAATTGCAAAACAGGCAACTGGAACCTGGTAAGGTATGGCTGTAGTGAATGGCCCCCCTGAACTCCCTAGCCTTCCCCAGTATTCCCCACAGGAACAAGACAATGCTGAGAAATGGGGCTATTAGAAGTGAAGCACAGACCGACATGAAAAGAAGGTTACGGTTCTAATCCTTGAGTCCAACAGTGGAAACTGTAAGAACAGATGCCACACACTCTGGGAGGGATGCACTATGGAGGGGTTTAAGAGAAAAGTAAAATAAGTAACGCTTCCCTGTAATCAATATGCCCTTAATGACCCACAGTCCCATCCAACACCCTCTTCCTTAGTCAGACCAATCCAGCACTGAGGGACATCCAGGGAAAGACTGGAGGTTAGATTTCACCCCAATTCCACCATGATCAGGATGTAAATATCCTCTGGTATTTGTTGATACATTCCCAGGATGGGTTGAGGCCTTCTCACCAGATCTAAAAAGGCTATGGACGTCTGTAAGTCCCTTTTAAAAGAAATAATTCCTCGGTTTGAACTTCCAAAGTCCCTCAAGAGTGATTGATAACAGGCCCTCTCTTATAGCCAGAATCACATAGGACCTCACAAGCTACACACCCCCTGGCACTCCCAGTCTTCAGGGAAGGTAGAGAGAATGAACCATACTTTAAAAAAAACCTTAGCAAAGCTCTGCCAAGAAACTCAGGAACCCTGGACCAACTTGCTTCCTAATGTAGTCCTCAGGGTCCATGTAGCACCCAGGAGTGGTCAGAGACTTAGCCCATTTAAAATGACTTACAGGAGGCCTTTTCTTACTACTGACATCCACTCATGAGAAAGTGAATCAGGCTCTGAGATATATTACTAATCTAGGAAAAGTTCAGAAGGTGACTCAGGATTAGGCCCACAAGGCAAGGCACAGCCAGCTCCCACTGAAAACTATAGTAACGGAACAGTTCCTTCACAAAGAAACCAAATCCTTTTTAAAACCTGGAAAGAAAAGTCCCCCCTAGATCAACTATTGCCAAAATAGGAGGAGGATGCCTATAAATTAATTGTAACCACTCCTACTGCTGTCAAATGCAAGGGATATCTAGTTGGGTACATTTGTCAAGATTAAAAATTTTACCCTGCAGGTCACGAGAGGAACAGTACACTCATGAGCCATTGGGATATCTGAGATATCTATTCAAAAGACAGGCACCAGGCTTCCTTGATGGTCAAGTGGTTATGAATGTTCCATTCAATGCAGAGGACGCTGGTTCAATCCCTGGTCTGGAAAGATCCCAGATACTGCAGAGAACTAAGCCCATGTGCCACAGCTACTGATCCCAAGAGCCTAGAGTCTGTGCTCCGCAACAGGAGAAGCCACTGCAGCAAGGAGCCTGCACACCGCAACCAAATAGAGAGTAGCTCCTGCTTGCCACAGCTATAGAAAAGCCCAAGTACAGCAAAAAATAAAAATACATAAATAATTTCTAAATGCTTAAAAAAAAAAAAAAGACTGGGACCATCAACAGATAAGTGAAATGTTGTAGTGGGTTGGCTCCTGTCTGAAGCCTTCATGGGACTTGGGACCTCTCTTATTTCCTTGGCTGATGTGGTTCTTGATAATCGTCTGGCCCTTCAGTAAACCTTCTGGCAGAACTAGGTAGAGTTTGTGTAATAACTAATACTTAATGCTGCACTTGGATCAATGGGACAGGGCATGTAAAACTTAATATTAAGGAAATATAAGCCCAGGCAGAGTGGCTTCATAATTTTGGCAGGGGCAATATTGCCTCCCTTGTCTGGTCACCAGCTAAGCAAGCCCAAAGTTAACCTGGTTCCTTCCCTTTCTAGGCCCTAATTGCCCACTGATGCTTCTCTCCATTTTAGCCCTTGTTTGTTGAACCTTTTGGTTAAGTTTGTGTCTTTTATCCTCCAACAGTTTGAAGTAAGGCTCATGATGGCTCAAGGAATTCAGCCAATTCCAGTGGAGAGTGGCCCAGGTCCCTATAGGTCCTTGGAACAGTCACAAGAGAGTTATACACCTCTTGGGTGGGCTAGGGTCTGCAGCCCTGGTCCAGGAGGAAGAAGTTTCAGAGGAGAACTTCGGCTCCCTTATCCCTTTAGAAAAAGGGTGTAGACTCTTTCGTGGGGAATGACACAGGCTGGGACCTGGGAGCCTTTGCCGCAGTGCACGATGCTTGCACCTGAACACACTTTTCCTAGAGCAACAAAATACAAAGATACTGTATGGGACTAAAACTAACTGCCTGCATGCACAGCTAGGGCAAATTATGGACAAAAGATACATACAGATGAAAAAACCCAAATGCCACTCTTGAAGAGCAAGGAGCAGAAGCAGAGTGCTGGGACAAAAGCAGGGTACTGCATTTGCCCCATGAACACACCACCACCTAAGGAATAGGCAAAACACCCAAGCCACCCTAGCCCTGACCACTGGACACTCCCTTGCCTTCACACTATACAAGCAACAAGTTGGCCTCCCTTAGGGAGTAAGTTAGGGAACCTATTGTTTGTTCTTGATCTCCCCTGCTGCTGCAGGGGCCCCAATAAAGCCTTGCCAAAAGGGATTTTTGATACAAAAGTCCATTGCCATTTTCCTTTCAGTCTTTCTAGATACACACACACACACACACACACAGTGGAATAGTATTCAGCCATGAAGAAGAATGAGATGCCATTTGCAGCAATATGGATGGCTCCCATCAGTTCATGGGAAATAGATGGGGAAACAGTGGCAGACTTTATTTTTTTGGGCTCCAAAATCACTGCAGATGGTGATTGCAGCCATGAAAGTATAAGACCCTTACTGCTTGGAAGGAAAGTTATGACCAACCTAGATAGCGTATTCAAAAGCAGAGACATTACTTTGTCAACAAAGGCCGTCTATCAAGGCTGTGGTTTTTCCAGCGGTCATGTATGGATGTGAGAGTTGGACTGTGAAGAAAGCTGAGCGCCAAAGAATTGATGCTTTTGAACTGTGGTGTTGGAGAAGACTCTTGAGAGTCCCATGGACTGCAAGGAGATCCAACCTG